>NW_025963779.1:61119328-61719328 GCF_023055435.1 Haliotis rufescens | reverse complement strand
CCTGCTACAGTTACTAAATGTATTGCCGTTCCTGGTCCTTGTGGTCAATTAAGCCAGGCCATTGCCCTCGCCTTGTCCGCCGCGGCTCGGCTCCGTCGAGGACTGATTGGCCTAATGACCCTTACTCCAAGTTGTCTCTATCAGCATGCACACCCGCATAATAAAGAAACGCAACACCAGTTTATACTCACATAGTTTTACTTACTCTCAGCCCATCTATCACTACAGAACAGGATCAGACTGGCCAGGCTCGTCACTAGCTGGTGGAAACTTAGAACGATCGGGATTCGACTCGATCGACTGCAAACCGCGCTCTCCTCTCCTAATGTTGAGGGTATCATTTTATAGTGTTCGAGCCTGACCTGTCCTTGTCACATGTCTCAATACCTCCATTTGATTCGTTACAAGTTTAGATCTGACCATGAACTCATGTGTGTCGCCATCGGAAAAATACCAAAAGCCTACGTGCCAGATTGCTCATCTCTCTATTGATTTTGTGACTCGCTCCGAAGCTCCAAATGGATTATATCTTGTAATTCCCCATTTGTTTCATTAACTCATGGACAATAGCCAGAGACCAATCCAATGATAAATGTGAAATGTCTTTTCTCTATTGATTCCTTTCCAATTACAAGTTCTGTCACGAACTATATCTAATGGGTTCTATTTATTATCATTAGTTTCTGAGATGCACTTTTAACCTTATAACAGGACCATTGTGTCGTGGAAAGAGACCCGTGGGGTGGTCAGAGCATCATGGAATTGGCCCTCATGTGTTTCACAATATTGGCGCTGGCAGGGGGAATGGCATCACAGCGCAACGCTACATTGACCAGATCCTGAGACCTTACATCGTACCCTACTTCGCACGTCACCAGAACCACGTGTTCCAGCAGGACAACGCGCGTCCCCACACGGCCAGGCTCACCAGGAACTTCCTGCACCAGCACAACATCCAAACCATGCCATGACCGGCTATGAGCCCGGATTTAAACCCGATCGAGCACCTGTGGGATGAAATACAGAGACGGCTGAACCAGGTGGTACCAACACCAAGAACTCGTGCTGATCTGGAGGCAGCTTTCGTCAGGGTGTGGGCACAGGTGCCTATGGCCTTCGTGAACCGCCTGCTACACTCCATGTACCGTAGGTGTATGGCTGTGTTGAACACACAGGGAGGGCATACGAGGTACTGACATTTCCCACCCCACCATTTCCATGTGTGTGATCGGCCCAAAGCAAGAACGTGCAAAACTGTCTCAGACTTATTGACCTCTCTGTCGCTTTTTGAATAAACCATATTTCACAGTCACACAGTACTCGCGTTTCTTTTGCGGTTCAGTATTGTTCTAAGCGGGCGAGGTTATCTAAGGTAGAGCGGTTTTGGGTGAAACCGCTTTGATCTTGGTTTATTATGTTATTTTGGTCTAGATAGTGTTAGAGCCTGTTTTTGACCATTGCCTCCATGGCTTTACGTTTGAGGTGAGGGAGATTTGTATATAAGAATTAGCTTCGTCTGCCGGTTTGTTTGGCTTTGGTACTTGGATCACCAATGCCTCTTTCCATGAAGTAGGGACTTGACCGTTTTGGTAGACGAAATTGTATAGTTTTAGTTGTGATTCCTGAAGATCTTGGGGCATTTTTGTAATTATTTGTTATGAGGTTAGATCTAGTCCGGGGGCTATTCCTTTTTGTCGAATATTTAGTACATGGAACAGTCCCTCTGTTGCGCATGGGATGTTTATTTCTAGGTTATTGTCTTTGGGTAATTTGGAGAATTTATATTAATTTTGTAGTTGTTTTTGGAATTCCTTTTTGAAGTTGTTATTGCTACTACTGGCTGAGAAATGGTTTGCTAGATTATTTGCTTTATTTATTGGAGTTTGTTGAGTTATTTATGTTTGGTGTTTTTTTGGTCCGTTTCATGCCACGGATGGCGTGAATTTGGCCTTTTTGACTGAGGGATTCTAAGTCTTCAGATTTTATTTGTTTTAGGAACCAGTGGTATTTATTTATAGTGTTCGAAATTGTAGTATAAGTTTTATATTTATATCCTTATCCTTGCATTTCCAACTTCTTCTTCGATCCTATGTGGGACGTGCTTGAGTCATGTTTCCAGGTTCTGAAAATAAAAAAAAGCCTCCGAAGCCCCCAGCATCTCCACGGTTACGTCCAAAAGCTTGGTCAATTACATGCCTCTCGTGCACGCCGTGCCTGCTTGAACTGACCACGTGTGCGCCTCTACCAATTCATTCTCTTTCGGCTAGAGTAAATGAGTGAGTGAGTGAGTGAGTTGGGTTTAACGCCGCTTTTAACAGTATTCCAGTTATATCGCGGCGTGTCAGCTTAATGTGGGAGGAAAGCCAGAAGTGATGCAGGTCTCAGACGTTTACCACTTCGGTGAAACCCACGAGCACGGGTATGGTGCTGACAAACCTAGAAACATAATCGGGGCGAACCGGGATTCGAACCCACAATCATAGGTTTCTGGCGTGCCCAGGCGACGCAACTCTGCACAGCGAATCGCGGCGCCTTAGACGACTGGGCCACCCGTGCCCCTAGAGTAAATGAGATGCGGGGATGGTCTGGTGGGCCTATCGCGTGCGAGATAGGATGAGTATATAAATATACAATTTTTACTAAAATATCCAAATCTATAAACTTATCCCATTTCACACTTTGGATGATGGGCCGCAGATACCCTAACCTGTATAGACTACAACCGTAAGATGTGCGTGAGAAGCTCGCTCTAGACAGTGCCATTTTCAATTTGTTTTAAATTTTGAAAACTGTCTAGTGTCTAAAAGACATAAACTCGTGAGCGAAAAACGGCAGACGACTTAAAATCGATCCTGGAAGGATATCGATTCTTCAAACAAAACACAGCAACTATCCCCCACGTACCACAGAGTTTGGTAACTCATTTAACGCCTCTACTAACACATTCGAGTGTATGCATGGGAAACCCGACACATCAAAATACACGTAACGCCACGTAAATGTTTAATTATTTGGATTACCTAGTATAATAACAGTTTATGTTCTGCGTGAGACAGTTGTTGTACGAACACAAACGAACCGATTGTGACTGAATGTATATGATCAGACGCAACAATTGTTCACTTCGTAAATTAAGATTTATAGGTCTCTACAGACCAACTAATACACCCTCCATAAGGGACCCGATCTGTGAAAAATCGAACATAAAAAAAACACGTAATACCACGTAAATGTTCAATGATTTATACTGTATGAATAATTGGAACCCGCAAGGATTACAAAGCATAGCAGTTTATTATCTGCGTGAACTGGGGCTAGACAGTTGTGCCAACACCAACGGACCGAACTTGTGAAGCCCTTGTACGTCTGTGACTGAAATGTCGCGAAGGTCGTGAGACGAGAAAAAAGAATCAGACTTCCAATAGCACCCTTCCATGACGGCTGAAAGGGTGCAGTTACTATGGAGGGCCATGGTAGAAGTAAGCGCACGAGTCTCGTGAGGATTGGACTTTGTAGGTGGAAGCAGCCCGGCGAATGTATACCTCGCAGAATGATGGAGCGGAGCCAGAAGGATAGTGTCGAACAAGAAATTTCCGACGAAGACACGGTTGACAATGGGATGAAAAGTCTCTTCCGGGAACGACTGTGGAGGCGAGACGCATCGAGATATATTCGAAGCGCCCGAACCGGTCACAAGGAGAGGTCTTCATGGTCGTTCGATCCCCCAAAAAGCCGAGATCGGGGAAATCGTAAATAGCCGGTCCGGCTGTCGGGGAAGTTGGTTCTTTGCCGAGGAAATCCCAACGGAGCCCAAGGAACGTTTTGCAAGTTCCGGATCTGTCAAACTGGACCCTTGTGACATCCAAAGCATGAATTTCGCTAACCAGTGCAGCGGTGGCCAAAGCCAACAAAAAGACGATTGTCTGGAAGTCCGTCTCCGACAGTGGTTCATAATCGCCGTAAACAATGTGTTGAAAAATAACGTTTAGGTCCCACCAAGGAGGCCGAAAAAGAGCAGCTTGGTCGGCTAATTTGTAGGGAAGGATGTGCGATTATTGCTCCGTAACCGTGGAAACCTTCGCACCGGAAGTAGTGGCAATGACGGAGTTAATAGCCGCGAGGTAGGTTGCCAACGTAGATCCCCTAAGTTTCCGAGTCGAACACAGTAGAGCACGATGGGCAGCAGTGATGGTCTTTGCTACCCGCTGGGAGTAACCATTTGCGCCAAACGCAAAGATGGAGCGTTGTCAGAGACTGATGGAGCCACCGACAGAGAGGCTGAAGGGGGGGGGGGGGGGGGTCGTCGCGGAGCGGAAGAGGATGAAATCGAGGATAAAGTCGGCGAGCCAGGTGGGGAACCAGTGTGTTGGCCAATAGGGCGCGAGCAAAATCAGAGACAGGCTATTGGTGCCGACCCGGTGAAGGAGCCCTGTCGAGAGAAAGGCTTAGGCATTGAGACCCTCCCACGAGATCGAGATCACTAAAGCGTCATGCTCCCAAGCCCGAGCGTCGGGGATGGGAGATATGAATCGGGATAGTTGAGCGTTGAAGTGCGTGGCGAAGAGGTCTACTTCCCGGGCCCGATAAAGTTGGCAAATCCATTGGACTGATTGTGGATGAAGAGACCACTCGGTTGGTGATGGTCTGTCTGGTCGGTACAGGGAGTCTGCTATGACGTTGAATACCCCCGGAATGTGCAGAGCGCGGACATGCATGGTGAGGGAGTCGATGAGAAGAAAAAACTCTAGAGCAAGTGAGAGTAGGGACATCCTGTTGATGGACTGCCGCCGCGTTGTCGGACTGGATCATGAGGAGGGGGACCAGAGAAGGTTCGACCAATGCGAAATCGCGATAATGGCTGCCTTGAACTCGAGATTGTTGATGTGAAGGCAACACTCAACGTCGGACCACCGCCCTGCTACTTGCCGATCTTGAAAATGTGCTCCCCAAACGACGGTTGAAGCATCGACGAACAGATGGAGGGACGGCACGAATGGCGTCAAGGAGACCCCTTCGCAAACATTCGACGCGACCAGCCACCATTGAAGATGAGGATGGAGATTGAGCGGTAGAGAGATCAGCGTGTGACAATCCTTGATCCTGATAAAGGGCGCGAGAAAATATTGAAGAGTACCCGTACAGTAAGCGCCAGCGCCGATGTTAGGAGGCCCAGGAGTTGTTGCCATTGGTGCCGTTGAAGGTGAACGAACATCAGACCTTGCAGAGTGTCGAACAGGGCTACTATGAATTGGAGACGTTGGGCGGGAATGAGTTTTGGGGGAATAAAACCCGGGGATCGTGGGAAGTGCACCGAGACATTCGATAGCTCATTGGCTGCTTTGTAGCTTAGGCTATATGGGCTGATGACCTAGATCCATCTGCTTGTTTGTTTGTTGTATACTGCCACACTCAGCAATATGAGGATGACATGCATCAACCAAGTCAGCGAGCCTGACCACCTAATCCCCTTGGTTGCCTCTTACTACGAGAATGTGTTGCTAACATCTTCACAGGTTGACCTACAGATCTTCACAGATGATGACACGAAAATGCTTCCAAGGTCATTTACAGATGAAGTTACCTGACATGAATTGGTATTAATTCCACAACTGATGATCAGAAATAGGTGGTTGCTAGGAGCTTGATGACTGCAATGTCACATGCACATTCTAAAAGTGCCAGCAAAATTACTCAAAATGGAAGGTTTCAGAGAATCTGAACGCTATTTAATATATACCTCTGACATATGCAGGCAAAATAAAACATAACAAGCTTGTAAATTTGAATATGTTTATTTGTTATTATGATTATACCATGTACAAATATACATCCATTCTGTCAGGCAGAAGCTGTCGATGGAGAAGGCTACAATAAACACACTGGTTCCAGCATCCTATACCATCTGACTACTCCTCTGTACTGCAACCACCAAATAGCTCAATTGTATCAACCAGATACTGGAAATTATGAAATTAATGCAAAGAATGCAAGTGTCAATTGCTTGCATTAAGTTCATTGTTGTTTATTGTTCAAGGAAGGGCTATTCACATGAAGTTCACAAGGGAGTTAATTGACTGTATGAAGTCCAGTTTCCACCCTTGACGAACTAGGCAGGAATTTCTTGGCTTGATCATAGTGCCACCAGTGGGTATTTATAGATCAGTTCCTTCTGTCCCTCCTATTGACCAATCATATTACACCTTTCATATCAATTGCATTTACTTTCAACAAAATGGCGGCACCCGGTGAAGACGATCTGATTGTAATCAAGATCTATACTGTATTCAGATGTGTCTTACTAAAGTGTATCAAATGACATGAGCATCTTGATTAAAAACTTGAAAAGATTTGGAAAATATCTGTTGAGGCTAAGTTGGCAGCACACATGCTTTGCAAATCCTGCACAGCTGTTTACGAAGCGGATGTCGATTTTGTAAAGGGTTTTGATTGGACTACCCAAAGACTTAGTCCAGCCAAAACATAATTCCATTATTCCAGCCTAGATCGGCAAGGGTGTAAAATTAGACTTTTATAGTCAGTTAGCTCCCTTGCCTTGGGAAGATGCATATGGATCAATGCATGCACCATTGAACAAACTGCATCAACCGCTATGGCATCTATCAATGAGTTGTAGCATCCTCCATACAGATGACTTATGGCATCCAAAATTAGGGTTCAAACAGCAGTTATGTTAGTACTGGTTCCTTTCCAAGCCTCCATCTCAAGGTAATTTGAAAGTTTCAGACACCAAACTAGCTGCCGGAGCATACTCAGTGCCCGAATCGTGAAATGGTATTTTCATCACATATGAGGGTCAAGTATCGGTGCAGTACATAGTATAGTAGCAACAACGTATAGCTAGTGGAACTACAAATAAAACATGGTTTATGGCATGGTGTTATAAGCATAACAATGTGCAAGACTAACTGTCAGGATACTGTAATACAATATTCTGTACTCCCAGAACATCATCAGGCAACATGTCACTCTGATATTTTGATATGACCTAAGCATGTTGTTAACAATCAGATGAAATAATGTGCTACAAAAATAATAAATTGCAAAAACTACAAAATACAAGAATGCATTTTCAATACACCAGAGTATGGGGTTATAATCTCTACTGATCACGCTGATACAGCTAATGTCAAAGGGTCTCGGGGAACTATTATCTGCATTTTTTTATAAGTTGGTAGTTGCTAAAAGATTTAGTCTATTACAAAGTTTTATAAATTCTTAAAGTCTTTCAAAACAATGCAGCCCATACAAAATCTGCTTGAATCCTAGATAAGAGCTAAAAATACTTTTTGTCCTGTTACTGTTAAACTTTTCTGTCACGCAGAAAGACACCTAATGTTGAGGGGTCATGTTTACAAAGTAACTGGTCTGACAGGACCATCTTCGAACCCCCCGTTTCAGCATAAGACTTACAGCAGTCAGTCCTTTGAAACTACCTCCAACATAGCTGAACGTTGATACAGATCTACAAAAATAATGAAATGATACCAGTGGTGAATGACAACAAACATGTTGGCCACATGTAAATGGACTATGGTGTTCAATATGCATAGTAGTCACCTCATAATAAATACTACACACAGTTCATGGTTTTCTAAGAAAAGAGAACAACACAAATGAAATATTTAAACAATCACAGATATTTCAATGACACCTATTATGATAGGATGTTACTTGAGTAGAATGGACAGTACCACCTGTTGCTGTGACTGTTTTCTGACTATATGATCGTAAATATGAACAAAATATGTATTTGTCATTGTATCCTCTTCAAAACAAGTTAGAAAACACCCACAATTGGGAGGTTGTGTGCGATACTAACCACTTGCTGTGACAGAATTAATATAGCCATATGAAAAAAATGGGTGTTCTTTATCTTCTTTTGAGTAGTATATGATATTGAGCTTGTTTAACTTTCTGGCTACTGGGTAGATAACAGACCTGAACTGAAGGACTTCATTGGCACAAGCACAATACTGTGTCTTCCTTCAACCACAATACTAGGCATGAGGCATGGTAGTACTGGTGTCACTTGGTGACAAGCATGACTGAGGAGATTTCGAAAGGTGTAAAACATTCATTATTTACTGTAAAATTGGCAGACAAATTGACAGTGTTGTGCTTAGTGCAGTCCACCTGTATACCAGACACAAGTAACGTGACAGTATCCATGAGAGGATGACAATCTGATGAGCACTAGATGAGGAAGTTGTCAGCATTATCATGTTACCTGCCTTATATCATATTATAGCTAAAATGGATAGAATTATCATTAAACCACCCGCATGTTATCAGAAATGAGCGGGCCACTGTAACTTGATCATGCCCTCATATTGCTTGACGACGGGCCTTATCACGCCCGTTGTTAGCTGACGTCATAGGACAGGGATAGGTGACGTCACTTTTAATAGTGACGTCATCTGGTTTGTTCTATGACGTTTCCATATTTGTAAAAGTGGGTCAGTGACATTCGTGTTGATTGCAGTAAATGTTTCAAAACCGATATTGTTGTTTCTTTTTATTTGATAACAAATTCCATCCATTTTAGCTATAAAAACGGTAACGCTAATTTTTAAGGGCATTATCACTTGCAGAAGCCTCCAGTCTTTTCAACTGCACTCCTTCGTCGGGCAGTTAATGGAAGACCTTGGGGTTCTGCCAATGATAATGCCCTGAAAAATAGCGTTACCCTTATAATAACCATAGTGTGCATAAAATAACCGAGGCTATTTGGAGATTTTGACATGCATCAAATTTTCATTTTCTCACATGTAATTAATTAACCTTGTCATCATGGTCATAAAAATTCTACAAAAACTGTACAAATAGTTGATGATAAAATGAGGATGACATACAGAATAGTGACTGAGAGAAATGATATGGAGAAACAAAACCTTTCCTAAAGCAGATCCAAAATAAGCTGACAAAACAAACAGTATCTTAATAGCAGTAATAAAATCCAAAAACCAAGCTTTAACTGCAAACATAAACATAAACTTTAATTAGGAAAGCATCAATCATGAAGATATGTAATTGCCTGCAATTACTTTTTGTGACAATGATTTTTAGTACTGAAAGGCATCACTCAGTACTATTGCTAAGTACAAACAATGTGTTGTGACAAGCTGTTGATTCAGCACCTGTACAGTTCAATCACTTCAGTTAGCCAAGGTGTTTGATCAGATCACTGTAGAATGAACCACCAAGGAGAAATAAGAGTATTGCAAAACATACATCTTACATCAGCAGGATAGCAAGGATCAGTGAATATTCAGAAACATTTAGTCCATACAAAGATCTTTGTGAGCATGATGAGCTACATGTTTGAAAAAAGTAGCTCGAATACCTTAGAACACGTAATGAGGAATCTTGGTCA
The DNA here is from genome assembly GCF_023055435.1 of Haliotis rufescens. Classification (NCBI taxonomy): domain Eukaryota; kingdom Metazoa; phylum Mollusca; class Gastropoda; order Lepetellida; family Haliotidae; genus Haliotis; species Haliotis rufescens. Next base: position 61,709,934 of record NW_025963779.1, on the reverse strand, counting down.
ATAATGCTCATTAACAGGAAGCATTTACAAGTGCAGTGACCACTTGACAACAAAGGGGAATATATACACAGGACACAATGGCTGCATAGGACAGCGTCACAGAAGCCTAAAACACTGACAGTCAACTCTCCACTGACTGAGATACCATCTCAAAGGTTATCAACCAAGAGCAACCCAGAAGACAACATGACATACATGGATTTCCAGCAAACAGACATTTCTCAGCCAACATTTTCAACACGAAGCAGTATTCAGTTCACTTCCATTGCAGATGCAAACCCACACAATTCTTTGCCATTGGGTTCAGTAACACTCAAACATTTACAGCAATTCTAGCGGATGTAGTGGTTAGCCGGCATCCATTGGACAGCCTGAACACTTCACGAGTCCTATCTGTGCAATATCACTAGCGTGCATCTGATTAATCATCACAAACCATCTCCCACATAGACACATACAGCCACAACATTAAGGCACCAATATATTCGAGAAACATCCACATACTGATTTCACAGAACACACTTAAATCTGCATAGATGAATTATTTTGGCTCCTGTGTTGCAGACTATGTCCAAAGGACACTGACCACCGTTACAATGGATACTGTTTGTGCATAATGCTGTCATCAAGCAGTGCTCCACTAGAATCTGTACTTGGACACAAACTACTTGTACCATGGAAACTGATCACTGTCACCATGGTTGCTTTGATGTACAATTGTGTCTTGATCTGATGCTCCTACGATGCACAATGAAGCAAAGCGTGGCAAGACAAGACACTTCACTTCACGATATCAACACAAACTTCACAAGTGATATAGCTGTGTGTAAGGAATGCAAACATTACATTTGCTTGACAAGGATACATGGGCCATCACTTAATACTTTGTAATCAAAAAAGCAAATATGGTACAGGCTTGAAACGTCCATGATGACAGTTGAAATAAAAGCACTTAAAATTATTAAAAAGTACTAAAGCAAAGGAAGGTAATCTGTTAACTGATATGAAGATTATATCCAATAAATAAGTAATCAAAGTGTGTAGGCAGCTCATTCTCAGGTGTACTAGACTGAGGGTGTTCATAGATACACTTGCACTCAAGCATCCATGTGAACATGTTCATACATGCATGTGCATTGTGCAGGGCTAGCTTTCAATCCAATATAAACCCTGTGGCATTTCTAAACCACACATCTATTTAAGCACAATGGTATTGATATCCACCAATGGAGGATACTCAAATATTTTTTGTAAAATTATGTACATAATTTGTGTAACTGAGTAGAAAAGCAAAATAGGCACAATATTGGTTATTTGTAGCAATGAAGATAAGCCTTCTTTCACTTGGAACATAGGTCAGACTTTACACTGTTTGGTTCGTATACAGCTGGTGTATGTTCGTGTCAGTCAAGTGTTGTGGTAAAAGGATGCTGTGCTGTACATCATCGCCACACAACACAGTGCCTGGATACACCTGTGTCATGCAGTGTCACCACAAGTATGCACCTGCTGATGTCACACACTGGCGGACTACAGCTTCACATATGTTTTTGGAGGGCACCTACTGATATCATGCAACTGCTCAAATCTAATGTTGTCTGGCAACACCTTTGCAAATGCAAACAGTGCCCCCCTGCACATAACAGCTGGCAAGACGTCCACACGTATACCTGCAGGGCATGTGCACACCACTGAATTGTGTTGATGTGTGGGCCATGCACATGTCTTGACGAATGTATCAAGTATAGAAACTTCATCTGGAACAGAACCTGAGCAATGAATGTCGAACTTCCACCCAAGATCAAGATGGTTCTGTGAGACAGTTTGGAAGGCAATATTATTGCTCCTGTTTCAATTTAAGTGTAACAAATTCATTTTTTAAACAGCATATAACCATTACATACTGACAATATAAAGAATCTTAATGAATATTTGTGAGACCTTTCGGTAATATTTTGGGAGACAATGTTTCGTATGTCATGTGGAATAAATAACTTGGTAGGAATAAGATGGACACAGAGCGTAACAGTCTCATAGAATCAAGTGGAGCATTGTTGGTCATTTGTGGTATAACACTACACCCTCACTGATCTCAATGCATTTAGTTCCTCTAACACCAAGTGAAATGTGGGCCTGTCATCAGGCTTCAATGCCCATGCTTTCTTCATGATGGTGTAGACCTCAGGGGGGCAGCACTCAGGGGCCTCCATTCGGTACCCACGCTCTACATGCACCACCACATCTGCTAAAGGCTGAAACAAACATACATTTGTTATCAGCGGAGAAGACTATTGTGGTATTCTACCATTCATATTTCATATTTATCCCAAACTTTGTCAGTTGCTCTATCAAACATACTAATGTTATAGGTATAAAAACCATATCTGCCAGTGGCTGTATCAAACATACTAATGTTATAGGTATAAAAAACATCTTTGCCAGTAGCTGCATGAAACATACTAATGTTATCATGTTTAAGTTTCTTTTTTCGGTTTATAAGTTCATAAAACACTTCCCCTTGGGTTTTTATGATATTTAAAACCCTCGTTCTTTTAACCCTCGGATGCAAGTTTTAAATATCATAAAAACCCTCAGATGTGCTTTATCCTACACATAGCGACTAGCTGAACTACTTTTTGTTAAACAATCTTACGACACAATATAATCCTCGGACAAAGTTTAAATGAAGTATTAATGGAATGCTAATGATAAAGTATGATGAACACACTGAAGATTATTGAACACCATGAACACATATGAACTTACTATCCTAGGATATGGTACTCTTCCAAATGAGTAAATCTCCCACAGTAGAATGCCAAAACTCCACATGTCAGATTTGTTTGTAAAGGCCTGTAAAATCAATTGATAAAGCATATCAGCATTCTTTGAAGATGGATAACTGTGACTGTATGGTTTAGACAGGACTGACAGGTACAGTGTGCACTCGAGAATAGTGCTTTCACTAAAATTGCTATTTCAGCAATACAATCAGCTGTACACACATTTTCCCCAAGATGTACCAGTGATTCATTTTAAAATACCGACTGAAAAGAATTTTTTGAATGGATGACACTTTTTTATGGGAAACAACTTCTTTATTCTTTGTAACAATGATTCAGGGCTACTTCTTGCCTCTTCATCAATGTTTCAGGGCAAATGATGATAAAGGGGCAAGAAGTACCCCTGAAACGTCATTACAAAGAATAAAGAAGTTGTTATCCCCCCAAAAGTGTCATGTATTCATGTTCTTTCAACTTCTATATCCCTTTCAAAGACATTGTATCTGAAACCATTACCCTCCAAGAATAATATATTCAAATATTTTGTGTTTTTAGCTGTTACTTTTACTATCACTACAATTATCCTTCAGTGTTGACGGAGGAAACACCACTGCCTAGCACTCGTGAGGTTCTGTCTGCTGCTGCTTCTGACTTACATTGTCCCGTAATGCCTCAGGTGCTGTCCATTTGATCGGGAACTTGCCACCATCTGTGCTGAAGTCTTCAAATTTAGCTAAACCAAAGTCGGAAACCTGCCAAGAAGCATATACATTGTACATATTAAACTGTAATCATTTGTGATAAAACATCACAGCAAGATCTATTATGAGAGTCAATACATGGGTCAAAACTAAAATATCATGCAAAATGGAACCGATACACTGAGCTCTCCAACTACTAACTGCACAAATACTAAATTATTACCTTCGAGGGCAAACATATCGGGGTTAAAAAAAATCATATGTTCCCTAGGGTCAAATCATGTCATGAGACAACAGCGTATTGTTTCCATCATCCGGACGGCATTGTTGACGTCATTCAAATCTTATTTTGGCATTGAGGTCGAAATGATGTTGCACTAGAAACGACGTCATAGGTGAAGATTTTACACAACATTTCAGAGTATATACTTACTCCTTCATGAGGTGAATGATGAAGGAGTAAGGATATACTCCGAAACAACGTGTTCCTTATCATAAAAAGGTGACATCCATAAATTCTCTTCCTTATGTCATCTATGATGATTCCCCAGAAATAAGTGGTACTGTGCCGTTACTCTCTAAAGCATGGCAATTTTATGATGTTTTTCAAGCTCGGTCAATATATTTATCCCTTTATGATGCATGCAAAACGTCATCCTTGTACTCAAAGTGGTTTCTGAGAAAATCTGTCCAAAGTGGGGTACAGAGCATCATGTCTAAAAATTCAGACAAGGGACATAACTTTGTAAAATATTATGTCCCCATCCTGTGTTTCGAATTTGACCGAAATAGGTACTTTAGAAATAAACGACAAGTGGGAGTTGTTTATTGTACAATAAAATACTCCAGGGAGAATTAACCATGAGGGGCACATGTTGCGAGCAGATGTTCGAATCTCTAGAAATGATGTCATGGTAGAGCAATGTTTTATCGTGAAATAGATCACGCTTCGTTCTTCATTGGTCTCTGCGAATATCGCATAGCTACTTCATATTCCTTAGTACTGCATGCGAAATGTTATACTTCTATCCATAGTGGTTTCCAAGGAAACCTGTCCTGTGCACCATGTCAAAAGATCAAACAAGGGCCATAACTCTGTCAAATATTAATTCATGATGCTGGGTTTCGAACTCATTCAACACATGTACTCTGTATTGATGTATGCAAAATGTCATCCTTGTCAATGGTTTAAACAAGCAACTGGTTTCCACTAAAGTTGGAAAGAGCCCAAACCTACATCCCCAGCCCCATTGCTTGCAGGGTATAATAACATGTACTGGTTACCCTTCATCAATTACTAAACTGTGAAGACAAATAGTTTGGTAAACCGAGCGAGGAATTTAAACAGAACTACTTCAGCTGTTGTTGATGTTACTTGTATCAGTATCATAAGTATACTACTACTGTTTTGGGGTGTCCAGTTGTCTCCCTCCCATATTCTTTACTTCTATTTCATTATTTCAAGATCATTTTGCAATCCAGTGTATACTGTAAGAACAGATTATAAAAGTACCTTCGCTGTTCCATTTTCATGTACGAGGACGTTACGGGCTGCTAGATCCCTGTGCACTAGGTTCTTACTCTCCAGGTAGTCCATAGCTGCACACGTGTCACTGCAAAACATGACCCTCCATGTGAACTGATATCACTTCATTGATTAGATTAGTTGTCCTCTATAAAAGTGACCAATCTTACTGGCTATTAAATATTCATCAGTAAATATTGAACCTGAACAATAAATCAAATTAATAAAAAAAATGATCCTATTTATGTCCAAAAATGTTAACATGACAACTGACATAAGTCTGGTGACCGATGGACTAAAAGACGGTTTCAAAAAAAAGGCTCTACTGGTCTACAATTTGCTAGGGGCGGTCGGGTAGCCTAGTGGTTAAAGCGTTCGCTCGTCACGCCGAAGATCCAGGTTCGATTCCCGACATGGGTACAATGTGTGAAGCCCATTTCTGGAGTCCCCCACCGTGATATTGCTGGAATATTGCTGAAAGCGGCGAAAAACCATACTCACTCACTCACTCACTACAATTTGCTGAGCTGACAACTAGCAAATGAAAATGAATGAATCCATTTATAGTTTTTAACTTACGTGGCAAAGTTAATCTGGTCCTTTTTTGTGATGACACTGCGACCACGACTTCGGAGATACTCTACCAAGTTGCCTTTACCCATGAACTCTGTTACAAGGAAGAACTCATCACTGAGGACTACACCAATCAGTTGGACCAGGTTGGCGTGTCGTAGAGACCTGTTGGGAAACAAGCAGTGCATTTACAACTTCTCTTGTCTGCACACAGCAAGGGCTGAACTGAGAAGCATGGTAGTGAGTTTCTCTGTCGTGCATGCCACTTTTTAAGCACCTGCCATTTTATACTTCATTCTGCCATGGCTAGCTTTTACCAATTATCGTCTACCAAGCTGAAAATGTATCTGTTATACACACAAGATGCACACACAGGAAATAAGTGTGACATAGATGTGGTAATGTTTTGAGATAACTCTCAGGTGATTAGAAACACTGGGATGGAAATTCTGTTAAAGCATGGCGGCAGCAGAAAGCACTCACACCACTGAAGATGGGGCACTCATACACAAATAATGGGAGATACCCAGACATGATAGACTGATGTTTTGGCACGTGGGATGAAGGAACTTACGTCATTACGGATGCTTCCTTGAGAAAGGTCTGCTCAGCTTTGTCCTTATCTTTCAGTTGTTTGATGGCAACAGCCTGTCCTTTGTACACTCCCTTGTAAACATCTGTAACATAGTGAACCTCTCATATAATCCCTTGTAAACATCTATAACATAGTGAACCTCTCACATAATCCCTTGTAAACATCTGTAACATAGTGAACCTCTCATATAATCCCTTGTAAACATCTGTAACATAGTGAACCTCTCATATAATCCCTTGTAAACATCTGTAACATAGTGAACCTCTCATATAATCCCTTGTAAACATCTGTAACATAGTGAACCTCTCATATAATCCCTTGTAAACATCTGTAACATAGTGAACCTCTCATATAATCCCTTGTAAACATCTGTAACGTAGTGAACCTCTCATATAATCCCTTGTAAACATCTGTAACATAGTGAACCTCTCAGATAATCCCTTGTATACATATGTTAGGCTAAAAAAGTAATAGTCTTGGTCATCAGGCACTGCATGCATCATCATAAAGTCTGCCACATGATTCGTTTTTATTTCCATATTTCCTTTTTCAAAAAACATTCCTTAAATTATCATCTTAAACACAACCCAAGCAGTAAAATGCTACAATACTTAAAAACAATGCAATCCAATATAGTGTGCAGTTACTTTCCATTACATGTCGCTACTTTACTGCGCATCTCGTGTTATGGTCATGGCGGTAATAGGAGTTGGTGTGCTTGTTTTGCCTTTTGCAAATCCGTCAATGAAAACATGAAAATTTTACGATAAAACTCCTCTAGACATGATCATGATGATGATTTACAAATTCAATGGTATTTGTGCACAGTATGCCGGACAATGTTTCAGAGATTAAGATTACATGTGTATTTGTTTCGTAAAAATGCGAGAAATAGCAATCAGCTGTTCAAACATTTTCTCCACTATGGATGATTTAGTCTAAAAGATACTTAATGTCATAGCAAGTATCGTAACTGAAAAGAAATTTCAATATAGTGACAGGAAGACCAAAGACTTTGTATCTCTAACGACTAATGTTCGTTTAAAAGTAGTTCATGGTGAGATGATGTGATTTGCCGATCAGTTTATACATGACTTCGCTTAATTATGCTCATGTGTACAGTTGGCTTCTTTGACGTCCACTTTCATCTCGCAAATGGGAGAATTGAACTGGCAGAGAGAATCCATGATCCAGGACAATTAAACATGTAATACTTGTGAAAAAAGCTAAAATGATATAGGAATCTGTAGCATTGCAACATACTGGTTTCCTTGATCCTGACATTACTTACTTCCAAACTCTCCCTTGCCAATTTTCACCCAATCGGAGGGATTATCCATCTTGATGACCCAGCCGCTGGACTGGAAATCTTGTACACTGACCGTCGCAAAACTCTCCCCATCCTTTTTGACAGGGCGCACTAGCCTTGTACACAAGCCGTCAGCATCAGTCTTGTAATGCTAACAATACAGGGACAGGAGTTACAAAGGTTACATGATCCATACAACAGACTCTTCTTACATTGAGATTTATACAATGCCTGGCGGTTCTAGCTAACACAAACTCATTGAAGCAGAGGAATAAGGATTGATATCAAACATTGAAATTGAAAATAGAAATAGTTGAATATAAATCTGATGAGTAAAATGAAACTGATAACCATGACTGAGTGTAGATTGGAGAAAATAGTAGCATGAGAGAGATTCATCATGTTTATTGAAGATGTCAATATTTGTTATTGTGACGTAGGTTTCTGAACAAGTCCACGCTAGTATAAGTACAACACTTCTACATGGCATGCAGCATGCTGTCACACTATTATCATGGGCTAACACTTATTGCAGGGGTGTGCAAATATCAACTGTTTGCAACTTGTCCCTGGACAAGGAAACTGTACAAAATCACAAATGGAGACAAGCATTTTTTTTATGTATAAATAAGATGTAAAATATATTTCCATCCACGAAGAGTGACTTTGTCCATTCCTAGTCCATAATCAAATGTAAATCACATGTTATCAACAGCCAGTCTGACCTGCCAGGACTTCATGGTATACAGTGATTTGTTCTAAATCATGACCAAAATTGGTCATAATGCCGTCTGTTAGGTTGGTCAATGATGATGATGCTTATATTCTTTCAAAGCTACATTTAGTACTTGCTACAAATATTTGATCACAATTGACTGACTGTCTGCTATGTTTTAAGGTTGTATGGACAACTGAACTCCTGAAGCTGACTGTATTTTGTGTCAGACGATCTGATGCAACAAACTGGGCAAGTCAGACATTGATTTTCCACACCCCTGACATTGGTATAGAAGCATTCTCCCAATGCTTAGAGCTGTAGTGCAACATCATTCCGAAGTGCACAAGTAAATTACTTCAATTGATTATCATGCCTACTTCCTTCACATCTGCTACAACCATGGTCGTCCATGTGTTCAAGCTGAACATATTAACTCCCTTTCAGGTTTCTAGTAATGCACTTCTGTACACTCTCTATGGTCATGTATTTATAGCTCATCAAGTTTGGTTCGTAATTTCTCAATTTGTTCTGCTACCTGTACTAATTCGGCCAGGTTCCGAAAATACCCCTCTTCATCAACCGTGAGCCTGTTGTTGCGGTAGAGAATGCGATAATGTTCCACCTTATTGCCACAACACACACACAGCGTGTAGTCCCCGGGGTAGTTGCTGCTCTCTCGTATAAGGAACAGACCATCTTCAGGGGGCTTCAGCAGCACCTCAGCTTGAACCCGTGTTATTTTACCATGAAACCATCTACAAGGAAAGCAGGGGGAAGCATACACAGAGCTGTCACTACAAGGGACTAGTGTCATGAGTAGAGAATGGGTCAGTCAACTCGGCTACAATCACAGACTTCCCATAATCTGTCCAAGATCCTCGATCACTTTTAGCTATGGTGTTAGCCAAGGAAAGAGAAACGTATTTAGGATAAGACAAAATAATTGAAAATCTAATTCATAAATCCTTATATCTGATGGGTATAAAGAGAGTAAAAAAGATTCATGAATTGGACACATGTCCACACTTTACATATAGTGACACAAACAGAACTATGTAACCATGGGAACTGGCAATTAAATAGAGCATGGAACAAACCTTGACCCACCCATCCAACATTTTGATATGACATTTCTATAACAAGTTGTCACTGTTAATACCACCCAACAAGAAACCAAATTGTCTGGTACGCCCATCACTGATAATCCAACAAAACACGGATGGACCAAACTCAAAATGTGAAACTTATTTGATAGAGCCCACATTGATCACAGAATCGGACAAAGCTCAGGTTTATCACTCCACCCAATATGGTCCTTAATATGTAATGCATAAAAGATAATGTTTTTTTGCCTCCAGTCCAATCTGTAAACCATAAAATTATGACATGTTGCCTTAGCAAATAAGAACGTGACATCCTTGTTGTCTGCTCTCACGACAATCTGAGTCACATGATACCAATGCTAATCTAGATGGATGATATATTATCAGATTGTAAGGAAGTTCTTGTCTTGCTCAACTTTCTGGTATCTGGTGGCAGCTGTTAAACTACACCTGGGGCAGGAGGATGTAATAGACGCAACAGGATGCTGTATCGCATAACCTGGCCCAACAAGCTATTAACTGTGGGAAGCAGGCTGTCTTCCTCACATCAAAGTCATTGTTGAGGAAGATCGATATTGACATTGTAGTATGAGACAATGGTGGTAACTTGAACTAGGGCAGCACAATTGTGATAACTTCAGTACAGGACACCCACATACATGAGCCGGAGACAAGGGACACCCATATCTCCCTGAGAGATGGGCCAGGGTCAAGGATACAATTTTGTCAGTTCAAACCATCAGTTCTGCCACTCAGTAAACCACCAGTCAAGCAATGTCAAATAATTTGAAACCACAAACCAAATCGATTCAACTGACATTCACATGAACAGATTATTTGAAAAATATCAAATCCGTTTCGCACAGACGATTCTGCAAAATAAACAACCATCACTAGATGAGATAAGATAATGTAATATATCAACTGCAAAACATTCGTTGCAAACTTTAAATTCCAAACCCAGGCAGAGCATCCCTATGTTGTTGACATGTGTTATCAGTCAATGAAATGTCATCAGCAAAGGTACATGTAATCAGCATGATCAGCCGACACGCAGATGTTTAGTGGAGGACTGAAGGAGTGAGTGAGTGAGTGAGTGAGTGAGTTAGGTTTCAGTTATAGCATGGCATAGCAGCTTAGTGCAGAAGAAACGACCCAAGTGATGCAAGTCAACTGTTACCACATCGCTTGGGTTGGTGCTGGCAAACCAAGGGTCATAATCAATATAAACCTGGGATTCAAACCCTAAATCTGCAGATCCTGGCACAAGTGAGGGATGCATCTGTGCACAGCATCACCTTAGACCACTGTCATGAATACAAGTGGGAATGGCTCCTTCATGCACATGTGAACACATAAGCTGTTTGGATCACATACTTTCAAAAATAGCATATAGAGACATAAAAAGTGAAAATGTGATGAATAGCAATCATGGTGATATAGGTTGAAACAAGATGCAGAAAAACAAGAAAGAATTCACCAGCGCCAGAAAAACTACATCATGTGAGTGACCTGCATCAGCCTAAGTGTTAATATGTTGTTTTTATTATTCCTTAAACTGTGAGGAAGTATGACATGTTATAATGTTAATGTTTGTACACACATGACAGCAAACATGCTCACACATTGGTGGAATGCAATAGCTTGGATATCATCAAGCATAGAGATATAATCAAGGTAGGTTCATGCCAGGCTGTGACAAGGGGAGGCAACCACACAGGGATGTGCACAGTACATGGTTAGTACCCACAATGCACTGGACAAAATGGTGACTGAGACCAACAACAAACTTCCACATGATTACATGTTCAAACACACACGACCAGGTGCTCTGTGCACTAACCTAGGACACCGTGCACACAATGACAACCCCCTTTATCCCTCTCACACTACAAGGCCAGCAGGTTGGCTGTCCAGTGGCAGACAACATTGGTCTCATCCAACTCCTTTCGGACTAGTTATTTATATAAAATAACTACACTTGGGGATAAAATAATGTGTCGCTCCAGATTATGACGAGTCTAACAGACTAGTGAACCCTGCTTTCTTGTTGTACGATGTGCATAATGTGCTCTCTGACCATGCTGATATATCTGATGAACATAAGTGAGTGAGTCTGGTTTTACACCGCTTTTAGCAATATTACAGCAATATCACGGCGGGGGACACCAGAAATGAGTGAGTGAGTGAGTATGGTTTTACGCCACTTTTAGCAATATTCCAGCAATATCACGGCAGGGGACACCAGAAATGGGCCTCACACATTGTACCCATGTCAGGTATGATATACATAAATGTATGGATGCCATGAGTCTGTATGCACTCTGCAACTTTAGCCACTAGTCCAAAGCCTTGGTCTCTTAAAATGTCTTTCAGTCTTGTATGCTTTGGTAAAAAGCACCATAATCTACTCGAACTGATGTCAACTGAGATACTGGACTCAAATGTCTGTGACACAGACTGCAGTATGAAGTGGCTTGTAGCCACCAGAGTCAAATCATTATTGATTTACCATGTGTCCAGCCATAGAATTATTTCTAACAAATGGATAACTATTTTGACATGGTGCGAAAAAAAACATAGCCTATTTAAATCCAAGGCAGTATGAACACAACATTTTTTGTGTACGCCGTCCTAACAAATGAAAGGTATTACTAGTGGCCATGAAGGTATGCTATTCCTTGGGTGTGAGACTCACTATCTATGCACAGGTGTGCCAGTCCTGAGGTGTGAGTTTGTTGTTTAACGCTGCACTCAGCAATATTGCAGCACTCAGCAATATTCTAGCTACAGTAAACTACGGTTATAACGAACACCCTTATAATGAACACGCTTATAACAAACTGACGTATATAACGAACTGACTTTTTAGTCCCGACTATTTTCTGTAGTTATGCTGTATATATGCTTATAACGAACTATGGTTATAACGAACTAAAATAGTAGTCCCTTTGAGTTTGTTATAACCTAGTTTACTGTGACGACGGTCCGTAAATAATCGAGTCTGGACCAGAAAATCCAGTGATTGATATCATGAGCATCATTCTACACAATTGGGATATGATGACATGCATCAACCAAGTCAACCCGATACAACAAGCATAGTCACCTTTTACAGCAAGCATGGTTTGCTGAAGACCTCTACTACCCCGGATCGTCACGGGTTTGAGGTGTGAGGCCAGCTGGACACACACATACACTACTCTTGATGTGTGAGGCTAGATGGCTTTTACAAAGGTCCTGACATATTAGAGTGAGACATGGAGAGTGCTAGTCTTGAAGTGTGAGAGGGAAGACAAGGCAACACAAGAGACATCCAAGCTACCTGAACCAACTCTATCAGGTTGTGAAATGTACAATCTCCTCCATCCACTTCCAGCTCTCTGTTACGAGCCAACACCCGATAGTGATCAACTCTCCCTTCATACACAACTGATAAGGTGTAGTCGCCATGGTAATGGACACTGTCACGAATCAAAAACACTCCATCCTCCTGAAATTTCAACAGACGTTCTGCCTCTTCCCGTGTCATACGACCATGATACCATCTACAAGAGAATAGTAGACTTGGTGAGGTCAATTCCTGCTATAGACTACAAGAGAGCAGTTGACTTGGAAGGACCCTCTGTACTCTTAATTAGTGATGACTTGCAAGCTGAAAGCTACCATAATGTACAAGATGACAGACTTGATCTGTCCATCTTCAGGACACAAGTAGACTTGGTGACACCCTATCAGGCATGACATACGCTGGTGGAATTTCTGACACCTGCATCTGAAAACCATTTGCTCCATAAGAAACATCAACACCACCTCATGAAATGAAATGTGTGGCATTATTGCACAGCCAGTAGCCTTTCCACTAGAAACCAAGAACTGATAATCAACATCATCGATATCCAGGTCCACTTGATAGATCTGAAAAAGCTTCAAGTAATACCATAGAGCAGTGCTATGTGTTGACTCAACAGACTCAACAACCTGGAAAACGAGTACATCCACTCATCCAGCCACCTTACGTTCCTGATGGGAAGCGGAGACAACAAACTCGTACCTAAAGGCCTACAGCTAAGAAGCCCTGACAACTCACCAGCAGCACACACCATCCTCCAGAAAGCCTCACAACATCTCGTCATAGAACGGATGCGCCACCATGCAAAACCAAGTCCCTCACCCTAGATGCCATCACAAAGCATCAGGACTACCTTCAATCAGTTCTTACAGAACAAACATACTCCACCCTCAGAAAGATTCAGACCAACAGCAACTGCAACCTGGATTCTGCCACAAAGACTCACATAGCCAAGTTCATCACTTGCTTGATAACGGTGTAAGAACCTACACCAAAACGTCGCTCCTCATTGTAATAAAGAAGTTGTTCATCCATATATCTTATCCTTACTTAATAACCATAGAGCTAACCAGGCATCCAGATAGGTAACATCACCGTGGAATAAGTGATATCCTTTTGTGTCAACATGGACAAACTTCATGACAAATACCAAACTATGTGGTTGATGTTGTGTATGCCAGACCATGATGCCCCAGAGCAGTTTGTTTGTTTGTTGTTTATGCCACATGTGGCAATATTCAAGCTATATGACAGCAGCTCGATCTGACACACCAGTGACTGATATTATGAGCAACATCACACACTATCAGGGTACGCTATCGACACTATGAACCAGGTCACCAAACGTGACCAACCAATCCACTTAGTTACCTCTTACTCGAAGTATAGGTTGCTGGGGAACTAATCTTACAGAGAATCCTAACAGGGTCAGGAGGAACCTCCACAATAGTGACACCCTGAAAAGACAGGTGCTGTTGGGATCAGGGAAATGCACCTTCATCATGACTAACAAGCCTTGAACAAGTTGTCACAAGGCCATACTCACATATACGTCCCAGGCAAATTTCCGGACACATATAGCTTACAGTAAAACAAATGTGAAGACTCCAGTAATAAAGCTCATTTCACATTCTTTCAATTTTGAGTTATTCACAATGAAAATCATTCATAAATTTCATTTTTAAATTAGTTCCTGTAAGTACTGTTCTGATATTTGCTACATATTGATTGTACACGTGTACGTACGGCATTGCATGGAGGGGCACGGATGTGCGGGGCTGTACATAGGTGGCTGGGATCATCCCTTCCTTGCCAGTGCTGTCCTTGGCACGATACCAGTTTGGATCCTGCAAAATGAGAAGAAACAAAATGGACCAAAACTCAATGGCCGCAATGTTTTGAACGAAAACTAAACACAAATGTGTTTGTTGGAGAACTCTTATACCAGCCATGTTGGAGGTACATGACCATGATGACAGCGGCCTGTAAACCAGTGGGAGACATGATGAGCCGCATCCCCACTGCAGTGGTTCAATGAGATCAACCGAGTGACCAGCCTGACCACTGATTACATTGAATCTCCCCTTACAACAACATGCAATAGACTATAATAGAGTTCTGAGGAACTATTCCAATCAAGCAAATGTTAATCATCATCATAATCATTCCATACTTCCAAGTATAAAGGCTTCCATTTCAATTTAATTTTTATATCATTTCCCTCATATTCTGTCAAGTCCCTTTAATCTGACATCATTGGTTGCATTTGATTATGTCGGATTAACGATTATATCAGATAAACAAAATTAAGGTTACGATAGGTAACGAAACAAACACATAATAAAAAATAAAAATGAAAAATGCATATTACATTGTTCATTAGCGGAATATGTTTTCTAATCATGCAACCTCTAATGCTTAGCACAAAACAACTGTTACGGACTGTATGACTTATTCAAAATACTTTAAAAAGGATAGCCTGGAATGGAAGTCGCCAGTTTGAAACTGGTACTGCAAAGCTTAAGAAAGCTGACTTCCTGTTAGTCATTTCATTGGTCGGTCATATCTCTGCATCCGTTGTAATTTGCTGCTACAAGCCGACTCATCTCGCATCAAAACACGGACTCTGTATTCAAGCATTGCATACACATGATATAGATCACTCGGAGCACTCCCATGCACATTTGATCCGTGACCATGCACATTTGATCCGTGACCATGCACACATACCAAACAATAATCCTGAGACAATATTAACTCACCCGTGTAGATCGGACTATAAAGAGAATATCTCCCTTCTGGAAGGGAAGGTCTTCATGTGACTTTCCAGGGAAGTTGTAGTTGGCAATAACCTCCATGCCCTGGGTCCATGGACCATTCGCCTGCAAAGAGAACTCAGCTATAGAGACTACTGGCAATCCCTTGCTACCACCTAGTCCAGTTCACGGTAGTCCGCAAGCCCCAGACTACTAAAATGTGCTGAGGACAAGGGAAAATCCAATGACGGAGGTCGTCATAGACTTGTAGCATTTGAGACCTATAATTCTGAGCCAGTTCTCAATGCTTCAATTTTGCTACAAACTGAATAAAACTGCTAGAAAATGTAAACATAGTAAACACAGTAAACATTTCTGTCTTGTTCAAAGAGGACTTGCTATAAACTCTGATGACTAGTGAAATAAGGTTAACAAGATGAATTTCAAAGGCTGCACCTACACACATTTCTTTCAAGTGTTCGCTTGACTTTTCACAATTTCTATTGATTTTTGCAAATTGCAATTCTACTGAGTTTCCATTGATATCAGGATAAACAGTTATTTGTTGCAAATGTAAGTAAGAGCATCAACTTGAATCTGTCATAATAGCATACCAAACTGATCACAAGAACGGCCAATCTACCCGAACAATCTGTCATAATAGCACACCAAACTGATCACAAGAACGGCCAATCTACCAGAACAATCTGTCATAATAACACACCTAATTGATCACATGCAAAACCAGTCGACCAGAACAATCTGTCATAATGGCACACTAAACTGATCACAAGAACGGCCAATCTACCAGAACAATCTGTCATAATAGCACACCAAATTGATCACATGCAAAACCAGTCGACCAGAACAATCTGTCATAATAGCACACTAAACTGATCACAAGAACGGCCAATCTACCAGAACAATCTGTCATAATAGCACACCAAATTGATCACATGCAAAACCAGTCAACCAGAACAATCTGTCATAATAGCACACCAAACTGATCACATGCAAAACCAGTCAACCAGAACAATCTGTCATAATGGCACACTAAACTGATCACAAGAACGGCCAATCTACCAGAACAATCTGTCATAATAGCACACCAAATTGATCACATGCAAAACCAGTCAACCAGAACAATCTGTCATAATAGCACACCAAACTGATCACATGCAAAACCAGTCAACCAGAACAATCTGTCATAATAGCACACCAAATTGATCACATGCAAAACCAGTCAACCAGAACAATCTGTCATAATAGCACACCAAATTGATCACATGCAAAACCAGTCAACCAGAACAATCTGTCATAATAGCACACCAAACTGATCACATGCAAAACCAGTCAACCAGAACAATCTGTCATAATGGCACACTAAACTGATCACAAGAACGGCCAATCTACCAGAACAATCTGTCATAATAGCACACCAAATTGATCACATGCAAAACCAGTCAACCAGAACAATCTGTCATAATAGCACACCAAACTGATCACATGCAAAACCAGTCAACCAGAACAATCTGTCATAATGGCACACTAAACTGATCACAAGAACGGCCAATCAACCAGAACAATCTGTCATAATAGCACACTAAACTGATCACAAGAACGGCCAATCTACCAGAACAATCTGTCATAATAGCACACCAAACTGATCACAAGAACGGCCATTCGACCAGAACAATCTGTCATAATAGCACACCAAACTGATCACAAGAACGGCCAATCTACCAGAACAATCTGTCATAATAGCACACCAAACTGATCACATGCAAAACCAGTCGACCAGAACAATCTGTCATAATAGCACACCAAACTGATCACAAGAACGGCCAATCTACCAGAACAATCTGTCATGATAGGACCCCAAACTTATCACATGCATGTTAAGTCCTGTTCTTGTTATACTTTTTATAAACAAGTTAGTATGTGAAATGGAGATTCTTGGGGTAAGATGCATATTTGTGTTAGATAATTTTGATGAAATCATGTTATTATTACTTGCTGATGATGTCACTCTCAATGACAATTGTGTAATTGGACTGCAGAGAAAACTAGATGCTTTACACTCTTATTGTGACAAATGGGGCCTTGAAGTTAATTTAGATAAGACAAAAGTCATAGTTTTTAGAGAGGGTGGTTATCTGAGGAAAACTGAGAAATGGTTTTATAGTGGTTCGCAAACTAAAGTTGTATCATATTTCCAATACCTGGGTCTATTCTCTTCAAGGCTTGTTTGGACTAAAGCTTGTGATACATTAGCTATTCAAGCAAGGAAAGCGGCTTTTCCTGTGTTAAATATGATAAAGAAATTCCCATCTCTCCCATTTTCTACTGCTGCTAAAATATTTGATTCAAAGATTGCTACTGTTCTTTTATATGGCCCAGAAATTTGGGGATGTGCCTATAGAAATAGCATTGAAAAGGTTCTGAGTAATTTCTTTTAAAGTGTTCTTTCCGTTGGTAAAAGAACATCAACAAATGCAATTCTAGGAGAGCTGGGAGGAACATCACTGTGTGTACACTATGACAGTCATTGTATTAAGTACTGGTGTCGGCTACTTAGATTACATGAAACGAGATATCCGATACATCACTACTCGAACCAGAAAAACATCTGTCTACTTTAGCATGTGAAAGAGATCTTCTTAGAGCTTTATGTAAATCCCGTTGTTTAAGCCCAGTGAAATTGGCACTAGTCCTGTAGTCCTTGTCAAACTGCCCAACAGTTAAGGTATCGTAAGGACTAGTAGAAATTTGCAGCTTTTAAGGGTTTTGCTATATGTAATCATTATAAGGACTAGTGGCCTAAAAACATTAGTTTCTACCGCTGTAAGCCATAATCTAAATGTACAGAAAACCTGATTTAATACAACCACAGAGTCATCGTTTAGTTTGTGTATGAAATGTAACCTCTATGAAATGGAAAATGAATAGAGTCTATCATTTTTTGTTAATTTGTCCTTTTCATAAAATTAGTATCATGGTATAGAAAATTTAATTCCAAAATGTTACCATGTACAACCATCTGTCCCCAAATGTATCAGTCTTATATCTCCCAGAAATGATTGTGTTATTAAAAACCTGTCCATAAATATCTAAAAAGACATTTACCTATGTAAAATGTAAATACAAATGTAAAAAAAGAGGAATGTTTGTTGTAAGAAAATGTGTGCTTGTGCATAGTATATATTATTCCTGTAAATGAACTTTTTTGGCCTTCATTTATGAAAAAAACTTCTTCTTCTTCTTCTTCTTCAAACTGATCACAAGCATGGCCAACCTACCAGAAGAATCTGTCATAATAGCAAACCCATACTGAACACAAGCATGGCCAATCTACCAGAATAATATCTCACAATAGCACACCAATATCAAACATAGGCACGGCCAACCTACCAGAAGAATCTGTCATAATAGCATCCAATTCAAACATTGGCACGGCCAACCTAATAGAAGAATCTGTCATAATAGCACACTAAACTGATCACAAGCATGGCCAATCTACCAGAATAATATCTCACAATAGCACACCCATATCAAACATTGGCACGGTCAACCTACCAGAAGAATCTGTCATAATAGCATCCAATTCAAACATTGGCACGGCCAACCTAATAGAAGAATCTGTCATAATAGCACACTAAACTGATCACAAGCATGGCCAATCTACCAGAATAATATCTCACAATAGCACACCCATATCAAACATTGGCACGGTCAACCTACAAGAGCAATCTGTCATAATAGCACACCAAACTGATCACATGCAAAACCAGTCGACCAGAACAATCTGTAATAATAGCACACCAAACTGATCACATGCAAAACCAGTCGACCAGAACAATCTGTCATAATAGCACACTAAACTGATCACAAGAACGGCCAATCTACCAGAACAATCTGTCATAATAGCACACTAAACTGATCACAAGAACGGCCAATCTACCAGAACAATCTGTCATAATAGCACACTAAACTGATCACAAGAACGGCCAATCTACCAGAACAATCTGTCATAATAGCACACCAAACTGATCACAAGAACGGCCAATCTACCAGAACAATCTGTCATGATAGGACCCCAAACTTATCACATGCATGTTAAGTCCTGTTCTTGTTATACTTTTTATAAACAAGTTAGTATGTGAAATAGAGATTCTTGGGGTAAGATGCATATTTGTGTTAGATAATTTTGATGAAATCATGTTATTATTACTTGCTGATGATGTCACTCTCAATGACAATTGTGTAATTGGACTGCAGAGAAAACTAGATGCTTTACACTCTTATTGTGACAAATGGGGCCTTGAAGTTAATTTAGATAAGACAAAAGTCATAGTTTTTAGAGAGGGTGGTTATCTGAGGAAAACTGAGAAATGGTTTTATAGTGGTTCGCAAACTAAAGCTGTATCATATTTCCAATACCTGGGTCTATTCTCTTCAAGGCTTGTTTGGACTAAAGCTTGTGATACATTAGCTATTCAAGCAAGGAAAGCGGCTTTTCCTGTGTTAAATATGATAAAGAAATTCCCATCTCTCCCATTTTCTACTGCTGCTAAAATATTTGATTCAAAGATTGCTACTGTTCTTTTATATGGCCCAGAAATTTGGGGATGTGCCTATAGAAATAGCATTGAAAAGGTTCTGAGTAATTTCTTTTAAAGTGTTCTTTCCGTTGGTAAAAGAACATCAACAAATGCAATTCTAGGAGAGCTGGGAGGAACATCACTGTGTGTACACTATTACAGTCATTGTATTAAGTACTGGTGTCGGCTACTTAGATTACACGAAACAAGATATCCGATACATCACTACTCGAACCAGAAAAACATCGGTCTACTTTAGCATGTGAAAGAGATCTTCTTAGAGCTTATGTAAATCCCGTTGTTTAAGCCCAGTGAAATTGGCACTAGTCCTGTAGTCCTTGCCAAACTGCCCAATAGTTAAGGTATCGTAAGGACTAGTAGAAATTTGCAGCTTTTAAGGGTTTTGCTATATGTTATCATTATAAGGACTAGTGGCCTAAAAACATTAGTTTCTACCGCTGTAAGCCATAATCTAAATGTACAGAAAACCTGATTTAATACAACTACAGAGTCATCGTTTAGTTTGTGTATGAAATGTAACCTCTATGAAATAGAAAATGAATAGAGTCTATCATTTTTTGTTAATTTGTCCTTTTCATAAAATTAGTATCATGGTATAAAAAATTTAATTCCAAAATGTTACCATGTACAACCATCTGTCCCCAAATGTATCAGTCTTATATCTCCCAGAAATGATTGTGTTATTAAAAACCTGTCCATATATATCTAAAAAGACATTTACCTATGTAATTTGTAAATACAAATGTAAAAAAAGAGGAATGTTTGTTGTAAGAAAATTTGTGCTTGTGCATAGTATATATTATTCCTGTAAATGAATTTTTTTGGCCTTCATTTATGAAAAAAACTTCTTCTTCTTCTTCTTCTTCAAACTGATCACAAGCATGGCCAACCTACCAGAAGAATCTGTCATAATAGCAAACCCATACTGAACACAAGCATGGCAAATCTACCAGAATAATATCTCACAATAGCACACCAATATCAAACATAGGCACGGCCAACCTACCAGAAGAATCTGTCATAATAACACACCCATACTGAACACAAGCATGGCCAATCTACCAGAATAATATCTCACAATAGCACACCCATATCAAACATTGGCACGGTCAACCTACCAGAAGAATCTGTCATAATAGCATCCCATATCAAACATTGGCACGGTCAACCTACCAGAAGAATCTGTCATAATAGCATCCCATATCAAACATTGGCACGGTCAACCTACCAGAAGAATCTGTCATAATAGCATCCCATATCAAACATTGGCACGGTCAACCTACCAGAAGAATCTGTCATAATAGCATCCCATATCAAACATTGGCACGGTCAACCTACCAGAAGAATCTGTCATAATAGCATCCCATATCAAACATTGGCACGGTCAACCTACCAGAAGAATCTGTCATAATAGCATCCCATATCAAACATTGGCACGGTCAACCTACCAGAAGAATCTGTCATAATAGCATCCCATATCAAACATTGGCACGGTCAACCTACCAGAAGAATCTGTCATAATAGCATCCCATATCAAACATTGGCATGGCCAACCTACCAGAAGAATCTGTCATAATAGCACACCCATACTGAACACAAGAACTGGTGACATACCAAAAGAAACTGCAGCATGGCCTGTATTTGTCTAATATGAGACAAGCATTGCGGCCTACCTGTGCATTGTTGTCCGGATCCATGGGCATGTTTGTGTGGGCTCTGCGGTCCAACCCCAAATCTCCGTGCAGAACCTGCACAGCCAGCGTAATGGTCACCAGGGGCCAACCTAAACAAAAAAATACACGAAATGGAAGCAATCTGAAACGTCATTGTATGAATTGAAGTTCATAAATAAACCAAAACAAGATGCCGGCACAACATAATGTTAACTAATTCAATAAATATGCAGCCATCTTGGGGACCCTGGATGCTCGCTCCAAGGCAGAAGGGTTTTGGCAAGTGCATAACATTAAACCAATAATAATTATCTCTATTTGAATTCAACCCATATATCATGTATATCGAGCATAAAAAAATGATCTTGTGATACATATCGTGGAAAGAATATATCTCAGTTTACCGATATACCAATAAAACTGTGCACCCTTAATATCTATGAACAAAGACACTTGATCTTTGTGTTGGGATCTCCAATAAACCAGATTTGATTACAGGGTGAGTGAGTGAGTTGGGTTTAGTGCCGCTTTTAACAGTATTCCAGTTATATCACAGCGTGTCAGCTTAATGTGGTATAAAAGCCAGAAGTGATGCAGGTCTTTGACGTTTACCACTTGGGTGAAACCCACGAGCACGGCTATGGAGCTGACAAACCTAGAAACATAATCAGGGCGAACCAGGATTCCAACCCACAATCATAGATTTCTGGCGGGCCCAAGGGGCGCAACTCTGCACACAATCGTGACTGTGCCACCCGTGCCCCCACAGGGTGAGTGAGATGAGATGCAAATTATGGTTGCACTGGCAATGTTTCCACCTTTTTGCAACAATAACAATGGACCAAAAAAACATCATTCAGATAGGATCAGTTTGGCATAGAAATAACATTGTGAACTCAGGATAATACAACAGATGCAAAATCCAAAACATCTGTAACACTGTCCTACCTGTAATTACTTATCGCCAATGTATAACATCTCTTTTTTTGTGTATCACAATCTTAATCCTCTATACACAATGAATATGGTTTAACCATTGTGTTCCTGATCTCAGTTGGTTTTAAATAGATCAAATTACAATTGCTGAATTCTCCCCTTGAAACACGGATGCATATTGTTTGTCAGCAGGCTGACAGCCGCCCTTTTCAATCCATACCTTTGTGGTTTAATTGTAATCATTTAATTGCAATAGCACTAAAGTACTTCATAATCATTTCCAGGAGGAAGTACTCACACGATTAGATTTCATGTATATCAGCTGGTATATTTTACATTTGTGTAATCAGTAAACATACAATAAGTTGTTGGATTTAACTTCTGGAAAGAATGCAAAGATGCAGCAGATTTCAAACACCCATCTCTGATGTGTGCCACATGATTGAGCATGATCACTGCAGACAAGAATGAATGCAGCTTGCCCAGATAGGCACTGTAACGTATGCATCGTCATCCATTAGGCGACAATTTTTTTATTTCTTGGTTTACGGATGCACCGCTCTTTCAAAGTCCAAATGTCAAATAAAAATAAAAATGAAAATTACCCTTTTTTTTATTAACACCAATCTTTTCAACAAAAAGTTAAAACAAAAAAAAGATTTCATTTCCTCATCGAGGGTAAAGCAAAGGGAAGTCACTCTGATATTTCTTGCTGGGATCCTTCTCTAATACCATCAAAACTTGTCAACGCAAAGCGCAGTGGTGACCAGTTTAACTATTTCAACACTGTTGGCCGTTCAAAGCCACAAGTCACACCGCACGGTAGACCGTCCAAGTCACGTCAAAATAGTTTATAATTATATTAACCTACCTGTCATATCATTCATTTATTAAATCTATCACATTTCACAATGTCTGAAATACGTATTCCATTTGATTTTATCATTTCTTTATCTATAGATCAAAAATGTATTAACTAGACTCTATTTCCCGCAAAGTTATTGAAAATAAAATTCTCGGACACACTTCGACAACGGGTCCTCATCGAACATGTCAAACAGCAAAATAAAGACGTTCCACGTGCTGAAACGTCTTTATTTACAAAGTAATAAAATCATCAAAAATATAATCTATAAAAGTTGCCAAACTGACATCTTAGTTATTATTTCCAACTTTTCGTGCGATCACATGTAATCGTCAGTCAAATGACATCTCGCCTTTCGTTGCCTCGATTTCTCGGCTCGGACACGATGTCTTAATGCCAAAATATATGCATAAGAAATCTTTTGTCACAGCTCGTAACCTAGCTCTATGCATCCATTAAGTTCCATATTTTTAATATAGAATGCGATTTCATGCTTAATCGTTCAAAATAACATGATTTAACCCAAACCTTTCGCCAAAGTCTGAAAATTACCATTTTGTAATTTGATTGGCTGCCTTAGGTCACGTGCTTAAATTTGACCAATCACGAACCTTGTAGCAGATTTTGTTGGTGAAACAATATAAGTTTTTTTAATGTATACTGACATGGCAGCCTTCGACGTATGTTTTATTCATACGAAGCTTTGAAAACGGAGGTATTTCCTCATGCTAGTAAGCGGACAGCCACTATCATCGGGAAATGGGTGATGACAGATATTATTTGTAATTCTTTTTTAAAATAACGTTCCAACAACGTAAACAAATGAAAATAAAAAAGAAATGGGTAAGTGGATTTTATGAATTCTTATATTTGCCGAAAAAATCGTTAAATTTGCTCTTCATTGGTCCTTAATCTGGACGCTATGAATGTTTTAGCTTACATTATTTTTATTTAAAACGAACTTTATTTAGCTGTTAATGAATTATTTAAATAATGTAATACACATAACTTTCATATTTATAAACAATAGGATTAATTAGACCTTTCAAATAGTGTATGGCCAAACATGTAGTAGCAAAGAAGTTAATTTCAGCAGATAATATCCTTGATAAATGTTGGTTTCATCTATCACACAAGAGTCTCTGGGAACTTGGTGTCACAGCAGTAATCTTCTGGTTGTCTGGTGTTGAAAGAGTTAAACGTTGCCCATGCTGCCAAAATAGCAGCGTCTTTCATGTATTTCCATCCATGACATGAATATTGTTATGTTGCCATTTGTGCACAAGCTGAGTGCCAGGGATATAATAAAATGTTCTTGAAAAATTAAGTTATTTTACTTTTGTTACGCCAGGATATTTTTTTTCATACCTACCTAACTTTTTAGGACAAAATTCAAGTAAAAAAAATGTGAGAGGCTTTTTTTTTCACTTTTGAAATGAGTTTGAAATCCGTAAACCAAGAAATAAAAAAAGTGTCGCCTTATCTTCATTTTATCAAGATATTTACCTCACATTTTTAGTCCACTGGTCCTCATAATGACACCATATACAGCAAAACCGTTACAGTGTTTTAGATGGCCGTTGAACATAGACTGATAAAATTTCAATTTGACAGATGGTTTGCATAAGTTGTTGGACTTTTGACCAATACAAATGCAAGCAAGGCATCGCCATGATCACTCATTTCATAATTTCATAATTCAATAGTAAGTAGTAAAGATTAGTCCTACTTGCCATGCTCACAGTAGCGATTTAATACAACAATGCACAGCTATAAAAGATAGTAATTGAAATTCTGGGCAGCATGTGTCTTTTCACATGTTGCATCGTACTTTCTGTATCAAAGTGAAAAGCTGTCAGGACCTATAGTGACTTAGTCACAATTTTTTTTATCGCAGCGTTCATTGGCCAGATTGTATATATTCATCTAATCACGATTGATATTGCATTGATTTCTTGTTACGATTAGTCTGTAAGGCAAACAAATGGAAGAAGTAAAGTTTTCTGGTGCACAATATCACTGGGAAAAAAAGAAAAGTCTTTTGTTTAATTTGAAATGAGGGTATACATGGTATATTGGCATTTGTGAACTGATTAAAGACTGTCCAAACAGAATTGTTTTTTTTGTTTTTTTTGACTTACTGAATTTTGCCATTGACTTAATAATTTTCTTTGGTTCAGAGTCAATGACCTAAATGAGTAAAAAATGCCTTAAAAATTTCTACTAGCCCTTGTGATACCTTAACTATTGGGCAAGGATTATGGGGCTAGGTGCCAATTTCTTTCGCTGCTGATGCTGCACTATAACTGTCGCAAGTCTAAGTATAGGATTTGTGATTGTCATGATTATCACAGAATCCCTGGACTCATTCACTGCCATAGCTTTGTTTCGATTTACACACACTAGGTGGCACTTCCTTGTTTGAGAAATCCGGTGAGAAATTCCTGGATACAGTGACAGACAGAAATGGCTGCATCATTTCTGAATCTTTGGTAGTTAATGTGTCATTACATCATTACAGAATTGAAATAGTCTGATAGTCTGGCCAAGTCTGAAGCTAGAGTCTCGTAAAATTATCTTTGGTCTAGCAATGTTCAGCAGATAATATGCCAAGGATATATATGTAATGATATAAAATCTACTGAAACTGATGTCATGAGCCAAGTTCAGAATCAAATCTTTTGGCACAGTCTGCTCTAAATAATCAAGGATGTGTACGCCAACACATACAATTTCACCACAGACTGTATAAAATCTTTTATCATACCTCCATTTCAGAATGATGAGATCTGATTGGTCCACGTGATCTTGATAAAATACTGCATAACCCAGTGTCCAACCCAGAATTGAAAATCAAGGGGGACTTGTCCCCCCATTATGTAGAAAATAGGGAGGATTTTGAAAAAGTAGGGGGGAATAACTGCTTTCTTCAAAAATGTCTTACTTTGTATAATTATGTACTGGAACATCATCATATAAAAGTGTAACAGATCAGAATGAAGAACTGAAATGAATAACAATGCTTTGCGATTTTTTCTATCAGTAGTAATTACAGTGACTGTGGTTTCATCAATGTCTTTTTTAGAACATCTATTTTGATTAAAAAAGTCTGTAATTTTTTTTTTTTTGCGCGACACTTTCACTATTCAAAAGATCGTCTGCAATGACGATTCATATTGTGTGATTTCAGAAACCAAACTAAAACTAAAAAATACTCAAAAATATTTTCAGAACTATTCAAGATAGAATATTTATATTCTTTTAACATCTTGTCAAAGGTTTTTGATTACTAAACAACAAAATACAACATAACTTTGAGCAAAGTTTTGATACGCTTTCTACTAAAGTAAATTAAATTTCGTTTCCTATGCAAATCCTGTCGATAATTTATTCAGCAACCCAAGGGACGTAACTTGTGTTCGAACTTCCGGTTATTATCGATCGGCTTTCGACATTTGTTTACAATGTTTGCTGTGAACTGTCTTTCTTCGTTAATTGATTAAAGATTTAGTGAGTATTGAATCTAAAGGTAGGGATAAACAACTGATAAAGTAAGTGACTGTACAAGAAATTACTGTGCGCGACAGAACGCGCATTGAGTTTTTTACGAGGGGCGATTTGATTTTTTTTTTTGCGTGAATCGCGCAATCGCGCGGTCTGGGTTGGACACTGCATAACCTGTCTTGAAGGGTAATAAATTTCACAGCGGGTGACTAAATCCCCTATACCCCGCCACGAGCAATACAGAATGCACGTAGATTTCTGAGAGACAGAATAAATCCCTTATACCCTGCTTCAAAGCAAAAAGCTGCATGCATTTTCTGAGTCAGTGGAAGTCACGTGACACAGCACAAGTTAACCTCCGCTCAATCAAACAGCTGTCTTAAATCAATTTTGAATTTGTGTTAATTCTTTTACAATGTCACATTAACATGATTAAAACATTTCAGTAAGATAAATTTGTTGTAGCAGGATCACGAGGGGTACACAGGGTTTTATGCATCCCTCGATAGGTTTTATACCACGAGCCAGAACACATAAAAGTTAAAACCCCATTTAACCCTCGTGATCCTGCTACAACTTATAATGGATCCCATAGATAACAAAAGATAACAAGCCATATATCGGACATATACCATAGAGATTAAACATGTTAAATACTTATTTCTCCATTTGACCACGTCAATTTTGTCATGTATGTCAGCCTGATAAATGTGTTTTTGAAATACAGTTTGTACAAAAGAACAAAAATGTACACATCTAAACATGCTAAAAGGAAACAAACAGGACCCAAAAGAATGAAATCAACCCTTTCATGGAACAGAGATGTAAGGCCTGGCGATCAAAGCTGAATTCTTAGGGAACAAGAAAAAACCACAAGATAACTACAAATGACACTGACTGTGGCACAGTGACCTGAAACTAAACCCTTGGTCCCGTGTGACTGTGTCAGTGCTTCATTCAGTGATTGTCGGTCCTATTGAGACTTTAGGGTGGGGCATGTCCACAGTCACAAGGACCACTCAAGTCATTCTACACTCATCACTTGCGCAAGTGAACTGTGACGAGAGCTAACATAATCAGCTCAGTGGTACGTCATTGTGTATGCTGACT
This sequence comes from Haliotis rufescens, assembly GCF_023055435.1. Classification (NCBI taxonomy): domain Eukaryota; kingdom Metazoa; phylum Mollusca; class Gastropoda; order Lepetellida; family Haliotidae; genus Haliotis; species Haliotis rufescens. Next base: position 61,681,809 of record NW_025963779.1, on the reverse strand, counting down.
GCCATGCAGGATTCAAGACCGTGTCATACTCCAGCAGACGTCAAGTATCTCCACTCACTTCACAGATAATGGCCTTGCTAAGGTCAAAACATTCAACATTCCAGTTACAAACAAGAAAGAAGATGTTACAAAAAATGGTTTTACTAACTGGCTTCTTAACGCCATTCTAAATTGAAGACTTACCACATGCTATAATATCTGCACAGTTCTTATCTTCATAGTTTCCTAGGGTTTATTATTATGATGAACATGCTTCCTCGTTTATCATCAAGGGGTTATAGTATTCGGTCCAGCATACACTTTGGGGAGTTCATGTTCTCCTCACACATTATCACACTGTTCCTTCCCATGAAGACTTACTACCATAATCTTACAGCTACTCCTTCTTCTGTTGCTAAAATACTGCACTGTTTAATACTGTAGTTGGCTGCGACATAAAGTCCAGGGATATCTTTTTTATTTGTTTGTTGTTTAACGCAGCACTCAGCAATATTCCAGCTATATGACAGCGGTCAGTAAATAATCAAGTCTTGGCCAGACAATCCAGTGATTGACATCATGAGCATCGATCCACGCAATTGGGATAAGATGACGTGTATCATCAACCAAGGCAGCAAGCCTGTCCACTCGACCCCGTTAGTCGCCTCTTACGACAAGCTTAGTCTCCTTCTATGGCAAGAATGGGTTGCTGAAAACCTATTCAACCCCCGGATCTTTACAGGTCTAGTGGTATCTGATTGATAAGCATTTCCTATCAACAAGATCAATGGCTACCCAGGTTAAATACAGTACTGTTACATTCAAAATTATAGCACATAAGTAGAGACGTGCATACACAGGTGTGGATGCTTGTACTAGCCTGGACTTATGCCATTTTACAGTGCTAGCCCACTGACTCTGAGCTGACCAGTCCTTGTTTCATCCCCTAATGTTTATAGCGCCAGACAGGGTAGGGACAAGTACATTGTTTAAAGTCTTCGGGTATGTTGGGCCTGGGATCAGCACCCAGCACCCCCTTCCCCAACCCCTCTCTCTGGGCAGATGCTACATACACAAGACCACAGAGGCAGTCACATGTAAATGACAACCCTATATATGAAGTTATCAGGTCACAACATGAATGCATGTTAATATCATATGCATTTTCATAAATATAATAAATGAATGTCTTTAAGATTAACATTTGTATTTTCTGTGCAAGCAAATTCTGGCATAATTTTTTAAAAGTCACTACAATACACAAACAATTGTAACAATTCCTTCATCCATGCTATCATCATTGATTGCATATTGTAAAATGCCAGTCAGCAGTCTACAAGCAACATGACAACAGACTTAAGTGAGCCATGACCACACAAACCTGAGACTGAAAGAATGATCTATAGCACTGGGTCATGATGACATACAATCAGCCATGCCACGGAGCCTGACTACCTCTTCTATTTTTGTCACTTACACAAGCGTGAGGTTACTGAGCACAAATACTAACCCAGGGTTTCTTATTATTATTTATTATCAACAATGATTCATACTTGATAACAAGTATAAGTTTTAAATAAACTGTAGTATGTATAGAAAAACAGTAGTGCCTTCTTCATTTACTTTGTTAACTGTGACATCTACAAAGACCATGACGACTGGCTGTGACATCAAGAAACATCGTGTCAACAATGATGTGCATACGAAGCCAAGAAGAAGCCTTGTCTATATCAACAATGGTTTCTATATTATTCACGCTAGTCAGCTATCCCCAGACTACTAAATTGTACTGTGGACAAGTAGACATCCAATGATCCATCGGTGTCCTCACTGATTAGTAGCACTTGACTCTTGAGGGTTATAACTCTAAACCAGTTCTCAATGCTTCAATTTTGCTACAAACTGAGTCTGGCATAAAATGTAAGTACAGCACACATTTTTGTCTTGGTCAAGCAGGACTAGCTACAAACTCTGAGGACCAGTGAAATGAGGTTTGCACTAGTCTTATAATCATTACTTCCTTAGGATGTTGGGTATGTGAATATCAGGATCAGAGATAAGGGATACAAAAATAATACTTTTTACTGTAAGTTTCTATCTATAGACCTACACAAACCATACTTTTTGACCATAATAGTAGAAATATCTCAAGAAATGACAACGATGTTACTAATATAACTATCAAATTATAATGTCCATTTACAAACACATTCAGAAAATATGACAAAAACCTAAATGCCACACGTAGATCAGTGTTTGTTTTAACAGGCATACGAAAGTCCACCTTTCATGCTGTGTTGTCAACGAATAAGAACAAAAGAATGCTAAGGTCATCTTGTCATCCAGAATAATTGGAAGGGAAACTATTTATCATGGTAACCTTTCTTGAATAGACACCCTTGTTAACTGCTACACTTGTGCCAGTGTCCAACTCACAACTCGGAAGAAGATACAAGGGCAACTGGATCTGTCATGCTTAGTTAGCAGCCTGCAACTTTACCAACTGGTGTTTTCAATCCACAACATTCAGGGGAATTATTCTCTTACCAATGTCCTGTTACTGAAGCTTGCATAGGACAGTTCAGGTACTGTATAATCTATGATCCACAAAGCCACAATACATGCCTGATGTGATAAGATATAATAGTTTATGCATTTTTTATTTACCACCTAGTTTTTTACATGTCATATGAACATGATGAATAATTTATTTCCATTTATCACAAGCATGATAAATGCACTGTGAGTTATCATAAGCATGATAAATGTTGGTTGGTAATTGGCAATAATTAGGAAGATGTATTGTGGAGAAGGTTATCATGGTTATAAGGTCTATCTGCATTATGGGCTGGCATACCATGGCAGGTTTGAATTTTACACTGACTTGACATTATAAATTATGAAATAAAAAGGGGGATAACAATGGCTGTGCCACCATTATCAGTCTCTACTTTACCAGGACAGGAGTATGATGTCTTTCTCTATAGTCCGATCATCCTCACAATAACAGGCCAAATACAATAACCTACATTTATAACGAACATGCTTATAACACACTGACCGATATAACAAACTTATTTTTAGTCCCAGCCATTTGTTGTATATATGCTGTATATATGCTTCTAATGAACTACGGTTATCACGAACCTAAACTAGTGGTCCCTTTGAGTTCGTTATAACTGTAGTTTACTGTATTAACAATAAAAGCTAACAGATATCTTGTCAACAGACGAGCTGAGACTCCAGGACTTGGTACAAGCTGTATCATTCAACTCACTGTGTTAAAGGAAGTGAGGTTTGATGTGTGTCTAGTTCACCTTATTCATACATTCTCCATGTTCTAGCCAGATACTGTGATCAGCAGACAAATGTACATGTCAGGGTTGACATGGTGAGACAACACAACTTTAATCAAACTAGTCGACAAGATGTATCAAACAATGGTATTTCTAAATGTAACACTACTACAGTCTACTGGTCTTGAACATTAATCATCTTCCCGAGGCAAGGGAGTCAACTGACTATAAAAGTCTAGTTTCCAACCTTGCCAAACTGGACTGGAAGTTCTGGGCTCAATTGAAGCGCCGACCAGTGGCTATTACAAGTTTTGTCCCTTCCATGTCCCTCCTAATCATGCTAATGACCAATCACATTCCACCTCCCATATCCCTTGCATTTGCTTCAAACAAAATGGCAGTGCCCAATCAACTCGATCTGATCGATGATCAAAATCCATATTGTGATAAAATGGGTCATACTTCGCGAAGTGAATCAAATCATGTGAGCGCCTTGATTAAAAACATGAAAAGATTTGGGAAATATCTGTTGACGCCGAGCTGGTGGTACACAAGCTTTGCAAATCCTGCAATTGACCGAAATCTGCAGGGCAATATACGAACCGGATGTCGATTTCATTACAAGATTTTGATTGGATTATGCATAGACTCGTTAGTCCAGCCAAAACTATAACTCGGGATTCTAGCCTAGTTTGGCAAGGGTGGAAAATGGACTATTCAAGTCAGTTAACTCCCTTGCCTCAGGAAGATGGCATTAATGGGCAACTGGTCATGTTGCAGTAACTAGAACCCTGCTCAGCAAAGGGGACGTTTATTTTTCAAGTTGTGTCATGGTCGTGTCATGACTGTTAGCAGAAGGGTCACACAATTTTGTTCAGTATAATCAGTGATCATCTTGAGCATAGGTGCCACTTGGTAATAGGGCTAATGATACACTGGTGCACTGTGAGTTTTCATGCACCGATACTATACATGATACAGTTTTTTTTCCGTATCGATACAAGATGGTACACTTGCTAATATAAATTACTTTCTACTCATTTAATTACCTACCCTTCCAGCATTTTTTCAATCAAAATATCACAAATGTGTTGTTATAAGAGTTTCAAGTTCACAACTAAAAATAGCCAACTTATCCTTTTGAACCTGCTTTGAAATGATTATACTTTATGGTCAAGTGTCCATGTGATTTGACGTAAATATGTGTACTGTGATAACCGACTACCCACTACACCCATGGATTCAAGCTGCTCTGGCCATGCTTATAGTTTCACCAACCCATTACCCTCCAGCTTCTTGAGAGTTAGAATCCTTCCTGTTTTAGCATGCTCACAGTAAACATGATAAAGTATTCTTTTTAAAGTATTAAAATGCGCACTTGATTGCAACTGGTTAGAATTCTGCTGTTATTCATGAGAAGAAAGACACTTATTTCTGAATATCATGAGCAAATTATATTGTTGGGAATATTAAAAACACAAGATAATGACCTTGCCTTATATATAGTAACTTTGAAAAAATTTTAGCCTGGACAGTTGAAAAAAGCCTGCCTTAGCAGGTTAAAGGGACACTATGTCAACGGCTCTGTGTGTTTTTAAATCATGCAGGAAATCATTTCGGAGCACGACGTCACATGCCAAATTCAATTCTCAAACCAAACCAATAGAGCTCTGCATAGCAATCCAACAATGCAAGCACTGTGCAGAGTAAACTGCCTTCAGTCATATTTTCCTTATTGGAGCAAATTGAAGGGAGAGCTCATGTATTTTTCTTACGGATGAGTAACAAAATACTAATTAGCAGTTTAATTAGATAAGAAGCCAGTGTTTATCGAAGTCTTGATTACAATAAAAATATGCCTCAGTCGATTGAAGCTAATCACTCTCCAGCCCCGAGTTCCTTGCTGCCAGCCTAGTAACTCTGTCCCAGTGTCACATCTTACAGATTATCATATAATGGGTAGGTTTCTCGGCAGGATAAAGCCAACGGATAAAAACGATATCCCTTGGGGTCATATGCGGATAGAGATGCAAATATCAAAGGTCAACTAGGAACTACTTTCACTGTTTATAAACAAACATGGCGTCGCCCTCGTCATTCGGCGATCGAGTCAGAATTAACCATCGGGAATCTGAATCTGTATCTATTTTGTTATGCAAACAATATGTAAAGTGCACCAAAAGGTGCGCATTAGGTCCGTCTGTTCTCATTTCAGAATAATTGCATTTGGTAACAAATAAGACAAAAATCAGGTCACATGATAAACCTACACCTGCACCTCTCACAGAATAAGGTAAGCAGAGATGAGCAGGCTCTGGGATTATCGGCTATTGTTTACAAACAAGGCTTCATAGTGAGTGAGTGAGTTGGGTTTAACGCCGCTTTTAACAGTATTCCAGTTATATTGCGGCGAGTCAGCTTAATGTAGGAGGAAAGCCCAAAGTGATGCAGGTCTTCAACGTTTACCACTTCGGTGAAACCCATGAGCATGGGTATGGTGCTGACAAACCTAGAAACATAATCGGGGTGAACCGGGATTCGAACCCACAATCATAGATTTCTGGCGTGTCAAAGGGATGCAACTTTGCACATCGCATCATGGCGCCTCAGGCGACTCGCCCACTCGTGCCCCCAAAGGCTTCAGAACATCAACGTCTTGTCCCTTTATGCACATCTTCTATAATTCAGTTTTTGCTTACAATCTGCCCGAAATAACTTCCCCCAAACATACATGCTCAAATAAGCATAACCTCAACATATTGAAAAACCATAGCCAGGTGATCATGCTGATAGTTAATAGTATTATGAGTAAGCAATGTGTAGCTTATGTTTGTGAAGTTTTCTTTGTAACAGTTGGCAGACGATAAATTGACATAAACATTTCTTACTCATTACATTAACTGCTAATTTCTCAAAACAACATGAAAAATATGGCAATAACTGGTTAGTGGCCAGGGTCAGTACCAAGGCTTTTGAAATGCAGAAACATGCACCCAGTTTACATTGTACGGTGAACATTTATAGCTAAAATGGCACCTCATCAAAACGTGACCGGGCAAAAACGTCCCTCGCCTCAAGGGAAAACGGCTACTATTGCCTGGCGAAAGTGGCACCTTTTTTTTTTTTACCTTGGTCAAATAAATAAAATTAAACTTACATGGTAACTTGCAAACACCAATAATTGTGAAATGTTTACATTAGAAATTAGCCTCTACTCCAACTATATTCCAACTTAGCTACCCTATACGCAACTGAAATTATTGTGAAAACATAACATGCTTTGAAGTAAAATAAATGAAATTAAACTCACATCATCTCTTACAAACACAAATAATTGTGAAATGTTAAAACAAGTTAACCTTAGAAATTAGCCCCCTTCTCCAAATTACTCGCCGACTCTGTTTGGAAGCGCAGCTAACTTATTGTGAAAACACTACACGCTTTGAAGTTTAAGTACCTTTACTCAATTTGACTCAATGTCGAGCTGAAACTCTATTTAAGAGGCCTAACATGGTCAAAATTCCCAAATTCTATATAAGCAACCCCTAAAACCCCCCTCTTGGGTTGCACAGACCACCTTCGCCCCTTTCGGAAACACATTAAATGGCCTGGCCGGGCCCGTGTGCGAAATACGCATCAGTCGGAAAGCGCACGTTAAATCTCCAAAGTAAGTAAGTAAGTAAGTAAGTTATGTCAGATCACAATTATTCACAATGGCCTTTCGATGTGTTGCATGTAAGAAGAATGTCAGAAAAAATCAACATGCTGTATCATGTGACAACTGTGACCAGTGGACCCATCGTGTATGTGGTACCGACTTTCTGTACCTGTTATTGAGAAATTAGCTGAGTCAGCTACTATCACAATGTTCGGTGGTACATGGGCCGGTATTGACGAAGATATAATACTTCATAAACCGTTCTTATCGTTATTAAAAACAGAGGTGCTGTTTTCGCCCAAACACATTGTAGCTGTGTTCGCCAAATGCGGTGCCGTTTTCGCCAGAGAAATCTGTGACGTTTTGTGGAGATGCCGTTTTACTATTTAGCCTGCACTCGACTAAACTCATAAGCATGATCATTGCCCCTACATTGTAGTTAACATACTCTAAATTGACAAGACAAGCATACTTGAATGTCAAGCATTACACAATGTCCAAGTAAAATAAATTAGCTAAACATGTAAAATAATATTATGGTCTGAAATAGGTCTTCGTAATAAGTGACCATGATGATAAATAAAACATATTAAATTTAATAAATTATAGGCTGAAACATGTTTGTAAGAGGAGTGTCTTACTTCGAGACGGCACACCTGGTAAATAGCCTGTATGCGAAACGTCTATGTTATTAACTAAACATCTCGTCAAGTTCTGATGCAGTGTCAATTTTGTGATATTGATCACCTCACTGTTGATCACTTTGTTTCTCCACAGACGGGATTCGTCGGCAAAATGTCAGGTTCGTTAGAACAAGTATTCACATATGTTAGAGTCAGATGAACTAACTGAACTGTCAATTCAAAGATAATACGTTGTCTTATTCTCGTGTGATTAATCACGCCAGCTCACTCTGACACACAAATAATTAAATGCGACCGGTCAAATTCTGCGAATACTTCAGTTATTTCTACAGACAAAAGGCCTAATGAAATAAGTTACGATGAATTCAGAACAATTAAGACGAAGCGATCTATCAGAGAAGTGTTATGACGGGCTCCACTTACCAAATATATCCTCAGTAAAGTGTCAATAAACAATATTAACCAAACAGGAAGAATAAACTTCGTCCGCCATGCTCGGAAACAACGCCCCCTGTCTTCCAAGGGACGTAACTGCCTGTCAAAGGACCCGAATAAGTTGTAACAGAGGGGCGTAGCATCACATATCAGAAGCAGCTCTACATCGGGGCTGGAAAACATTCTAAAAATTGTAATCACCTTGAAATAAATAACTTTGAAGAAATGGTAAAACATTTGTTGTGTGGATAGCTAAAACGACATTTCAAGCGTAAATAAAACTCGCTGAGAAGAAAGACCTCTTCAAGTAAAAAGCGCTAGTTTTGGTAGATCTACAGGCTGCTGTAGATCTAGTGCTAAACATTCCTGAAGTGGAAGTTAGGTATTCTATTTTTGAACACTTAAAAATGTATCTGCGACAGAATTGGTTTATTGTTTACCGTCGATATTATTTAAATTACAAGGAAAGCTGTACTTTACCAATGAACATTGAACGAAGGAAGGGAGACAATTGCCGAAGTCTGAATGGTTTGGCATAGAAAAAAGCTTTTGACAGATCATCTCCTTGTACTGGGTTTTACTTCCTTGTCGACGTTGCGGTTGTTGTACACAGAAGGCTGACTAAACGTCACACGTTAACGCCTTCCATTTTTCGTTATAGCCTACAACTATAAAGGAACAAAATAAAATGGGGAAAGTTAGGCCTTTACACAAGTTACAATTTAATGTCGCTTTACTTTATGCAAGAATGTGCATAAAGACGTTGCATCAGGACATTCTGTCACACCAATGTGACACCAGAAGCATATGTAATTCTTTTCTGTCGGTTTGATCGGGGAGTTTATTTAGGACATGTGTGGACTCCCTGGTTAAATTTATACTTGAGTACAAATTAACACTTATTTCATCTGTCAAGGCATTAGGCAGTCAGTGCATGTTAGAAGAGGCCATTACACAAACATTGCGCATTTTCTTATAACAACCCATATACCAGCTGAGCCTGTTTGTAAGCTCAAATCATAGCCCCGCTAGCCATACTTCAGTTTTGTATAACCAAGAGTCGTTACAATGAGAATGGGCGTATCTAAATAACACTGGCATGAATAAACATCACTTGCATAACGCATACTATAAGTTGGTTTGTTGTTTGTTGTTTAACGCCGCACTCAGCAATATTCCAGCATTTTGCCGGCGGTCTGTAAATAATCGAGTCTGGACCAAAAACTCCAGTGATTGACATCATGAGCATCGATCCACGCGGTTGGGACACGACGACATGCATCAACCAAGTCAGCGAGTGCAGTGACATGCTTGTAAAGACAGGCTTCGGAACTGTGAAGGCCTTCTGCCGTACAAGATGCTGTTTTACTTCTAATTCCCTATTTTATTATTCCAATAGTTCCATTGGTGATATCACAAAATAAATGATTGGTTTTGTGATATCAATACAAAGATATTTTGACATGTAGAAATCGAATTTGTGATTAATGAATTAAATAAAATAAATTATTTTCTGAAATCATAAAAGAGGATCTAAATAGTAAAACAACGGTCACGCCTCCATGATTACTTGATATCTCCGGCTGTGAGAAGAGCCCACTTCCTCCGACATGCTTGCACTGACACATAATATTCACAATAATCTTTTCATCTTTTTTATTCGTAAAGTAGTGTAGGCCATATTCACATTTTATATTACAGCGTGTGCAGTCATATTAGAGGATTTAATTAACAATATACAATATAAATGTAGTTTACTCAAGTCGCAATCACATTGCTTTGTAAGTAAAGTTTTGAACAGTGGGTACATCGGTTGACGCCATCAACATATTAAACTTATATAATGTAGGGTACAAATGAGATTAAGGTGGTATATATTTCAAATCGTAGCGGCTATCAATTATTACAAAATGATACTCATCTTCTACTAGAACTACGTTACAAATCAAACACAACCGTCGATGTTTTATCCCTTATCTGTATGACCGCCTCCGTGATCTAGTGGTAGAGCTTCCACCCGGAGAGAGGAAGGTCCGGGGTTTGATCCCAATACCAAAAGACGTTAAAATATGGTACTTGTTGTTACCCTGTCTGGCGCTCGGCATTAAGCGGCTAAAACAAAGACTGGTCAGCTCGGAGTCAGTATAGTGAGCTAGCATTATAAATCGGCATCAGTCCGGAATAGTACAAGCAGCCACACACACAAACACATACATGCACGTCGCTATATATAAGTGCAATAATCTTGGACGCTACGTTAAACCCTATTTCACCTCACCTCACCTCATGTCTGTATTTCCCAGTCTCAATTAGAAGCTGGTGACGAAACAAGTGCACTGAGCAAGTGCAGTCCTTTATTAAAATATAGTTATTTCTTTTTAAAAATGATTCTAAGCTAAAATTTATTTTGAATGCACCATGTAGGGTTAATTTTAACTTGATGATAGGGCTGCGTACCAATCTTGAGCATAAGAAGATTTTAGGTAAGCGTTAATTCAGATATGAAGCTGTGAATAAATTGTTGTTGCCACATGTACCCAACACTTGTAGAGAATAGAAAGTGTTAAGCTTTTGATGCCCAGGTGGTCTTGCCATTATCACAATCAAACTTAATAAATTATAATGTTTCTTTACCAAACGGGATTCTGTCATATTGATTATTTTACACCAGTACTTAATAACACGTTTACATGCAAATATGTACATGGGATATCCGCATTCTCCTCTAACAAGATGATTTGGTGACGATCGCTTCACACACACAAAATCGCTTACACGTGAACATTTGTACAACGTACTTCTGTTTCTTGGTATTTATCAACACCCCATACATCAGAACCATACAGATTTTGGAGTCAAATATTTAAAAAAAACAGATCATGGGGTAAGGGCTGTAGCATACATTGCGATTTTATAATTACACAGAGAATAATTTTTTGGTAATGGTAGCTATCACAAACAAATTGTAAGACATCAATACGTTTTTCCAACAGACAGTATCAGCAAAAAAGGACAATACCATTTGAAAATAGCAACACAATACCTGTATAATATCAGGGTGTAATTGTACATCTGGAACACAACATGATTCTATTTGCAATGCAAGGTCAGTGATAAACATTGATAATAGGAAAGGGGTAATTACACAGCCTTGTCTAAGACCTAATGGGCAACCGAAACACTCAGATATGAAGCTGTCAGTGTTATTTATTTATTGTTGTTGCACATGTACCCAAAACTACTAGAGAATATAACGTGTTTAGCTTTTGACGCCCAGGTGGTCTTGCCATTATCACAAGCTAACTTTAATAAATTATAATATTTCTTTACCAAATGTGATTCTGTCATATTGATTATTTCACACCAGTACTTAATAACACGTTTACATGCAAATATGTACATGGGATATCCGCATTGTCCTCTAACAAGATGATTTGGGGACGATCACTTCACACAATAAAACTCGCTGACACGTGAACATTTGTACAACGTACTTCTGTTTCTTAGTATTTGTCAACACCCCTATACTTCAGAACCATACAGTAAAATTAGCCTGATTTTGGAGTCAAATATTTAAAAAAGATAGATCATGGGGTAAAGGCTGTAGCATGCATTGCGATTTTATAATTACACAGAGAATCTTCTTTTTTTTTGTCTAAGTGATGCATGATAAACATGATTAGACCATGACAATTATCTAGAAAATAATACTCCATGATATTTATAAAATGACACACACTCAAGTTTATGCTCGTTAAAATATCATTTTTCGACTTTTGATAATTGTTTTGAAGACAACAATCATAGTTTTATCTAGATTAACTGAGAAATGGGAGTTATCACAAACACATTGTGAGACATCAAAACGTTTTTCCAGCAGACAGTATCGGCCAAAAAAGACAATACCATTTGAAAATAGCAGCACACTACCTGTATAATATCAGGGTGTAACTGTACATCTGGAACACAATATGATTCTTGCAATGCAAGGTCAGTGATAAACATTGAAAATAGGAAAGGGATAATTACACAGCCTTGTCTAAGACCTAATGGACAACCGAAAATTAAGATATGAAGCTGTCAATTTTATTTATAAATTGTTGTTGCCACATGTACCCAACACTACTAGAGAATAGAAAGTGTTTAGGTTTTGATCTCCAGGTGGTCTTGCCATTACCACAGTTCAGTGATAAACATTGAGAATAGGGAAGGGATCATTACACAGCCTTGTCTAAGACCTATGGGCAACAGATAATTCAGATATGAAGCTGTCAATGTTATTTATTAAATGTTGTTGCCACATGTGCCCAAAACTAAGACGTATTGGACTACCGAAACACCCAGAGGAGTTATTATTAGCCTTAATACATCCTTTGACACAACTACAAATGTACTCCTGTGCCTTTAACAGTTTTGGTGAAACACCCCAATGCTTTAGAATAAACCATAATTAAGATCTATCAACGAAATGAAACGCCTTTTTAAAGTCTGTGAACAGTGCATAGAACCTACCACGTTTTTTAGACAAATAATGTCGAAAAACGTTTATAATAAGAAATGAGTAAATTGTACTTACGGGATAGGAGACACAAAGACAGAAATTATCTCAGTGGTGCCATTTCATTTGTATGTAGATGAAGAGGCTGCGTGGACATCAGCTAGTACATTCATGTAGTTCGCATTCCTATACACATGTGCTTGCTCGCTTGATAAGACGTGATATAAATTCACATATTACAGTGTATACAATCAGTTGTGGTTATGAAATATAATATCTATCTGTACCATGTTTACAAAACTGGTTGCTCTAAAAAGCCCTAATAATAAGAATACGAAATGCGTTCTTGTACACGTCTGTATATATGCACCATTTATCGAGGACTGGCCAATTTGACCAAGTTTATTCAAAAACATAATCTTCTTACACGATAATTCCTTAAACTATTACCAACATTTGACTAGATCTAGGAAGAGGCCACACACAAATATTCTTTGGAGTTTGCATGAGTATGTTCAGCATGTATGCACAAGAGCTTGAAGCAGATTATATTCAATTCTACTCAATTTAAATAATCTGTATTACATGTGCACTGCCACCACATACACGTAACACAATATAGGCAAATATTGTTAGGAAATACGAATAAATACCGCATATTGCATAATTTTTCCACATAATTTTGCACTACAGTGGGTCTTAAGGCTTGGTAATTAATAAGCTGCAATTCGTTCTTCTAGAAGCTGGCGAATTCGAATGTGTTTCCTTGCAGTCTGGTTAGAAGTGTAGTTATTTTAGGCGCATGTCGAAGTACATGCAACGTTATATACATGTGCGCACTCTATTACAATTAAGGAGGGGTTCCGAGCAGGCATATCTTTCATTACAGTACAGACCCGGAAGTGAAATACACCAGGAAGTAGGTGGCCGGGCACGGCCTACTGCTCAGTGTCTACATATCGTGTAGATATACACTTGACCTCCATCTGAATAGATGCATTAGTTGCAGCTGTTAGTTTCAAACAGATGTGAATATGATACAAACAAAAATGCATTCCTACAGTGCAATATGTATTCCCTTTCTTGGGAGTTAGATGTTTTATAGACGTAACCATATATCTCGATAACAGAAAAACTGGAGACTTATGTCCCGTGTACTGTAAACTACGGTTATAACGAACTCAAAGGGACCACTAATTTTAGTTCGTTATAACCGTAGTTCGTTATAAGCATATATACAGCATAACGACAGCAAATAGTCGGGACAAAAAAGTAGGTTCGTTATATCCGTCAGTTCGTTATAAGCGTGTTCGTTATAACCGTAATTTACTGTACTATATATAACGAGCCTGAGTTGTTCAGGGGAACTAGCGGTTTATCTGAATACAATACAAGAGGCTCACAAAGCCTCCTCACATGCTCGCTTAACAGGAAGTATAGGTGCGTTGACACTATTTATGTGTATAGGTAATAGTTTTTGTGAATACAATATACATACAGTAAATGCATTCACTGCGCGATTGTATGATTTAAGTTACTTCAGGTACACGGCTGCATGGTATATGCCCAGGAGACAAAGGCGTGCCTTGTGCAGTGTAAACCTCTGAACCTGTCATGGTTAATGCATATCTACCAGCCTAATACCCCGTTCACATGTACAACATTTATTAACAAGTAATTTTGCACATGTGTAACTATACATACGTGTGTATATGTAAATTTACTATGCGTTCACATGAAAATCAACTTAAGTGTGTAAATAAATTATGTAAATTGTGTGAGGCACACATATTCGTCAGTCTGTTTACGACTTTCAACACAAAACAGGGTGTTTTCCAATCAAAGTTGAATGAGAGGAGGGTTACTTCACCGACAATCTTGTGTTTGATTTAATTTGTACACAAAATTTTGACTCCTTGAAACCTGAAGGAAACACCGTCCGCTCAACTCTGTATATACGCATAAAAGTTGGCAACTGTTCACAGTTTTTTTGGTGTTGGCAAAAGAACATATATTAATTAGATCGTCCTCTTACGTTAACATAAACGTTCACATTGCAACATATGCACACAGTGCAAATTTACATTTACATTTGCACCTGCTCCAGACATGATGCAAATTTGCTCCTTGTGTAAATATACACACATGAGTAAACGCGTTCACATGACATAAATACTCACGTATGAATTTCTACACACGTATGCATAGAGGCGCATGTGAACGGGGTATAAGTCGTGATAGATAATGGAACATGTGTCTTGGTAAACGGATGATATATGTTTTTATGCCAATTTCATGGGAATACAATACATATAAATAATACTGATTTGTTAACATTCAACCTTTTATTTATATAGGATGACTATCCAAACTTATAATGACTAGATTAAAAGGCTACCATAATTGATTCACTAGGGTAAACATATCCATATTTTCTTATTTGTACATCAAATGGACAAATTAATCCAAGTAGCATATAGATTGTCTCCACACAGAGAATGTAGTGAAGAGACCTGTAAGTGTATGCCTTTCGTTATGCATAATAAATGTGCTGGTACATGTACACCATACTATAAACAAGTGCCGGGCCGGTAAAGGTACGTCATACTATATACATGTGCCGGGCCAGTACAAGTACGCCATGCCATATACAAGTGCCGGTACAGGTACGCCATATTATATACAAGTGCCAGTACAGGTATGCCATACTATATACAAGTGCCGGTCCAGGTATGCCATGCTATATACTAGTGCCGGTACAGGTACACCATACTATATACAAGTGCCGGGCCGGTAAAGGTGTGAGTGGGACAGTGTGATGTGCTACAGGATGTCTAGGTGTGAGTGGGGCAGTTTGCTGTGCTACAGGATGTCTAGGTGTGAGTGAGACAGTGTGATGAGCTACATGATGTCTAGGTGTGAGTGAGACAGTGTGCTGTGTGCTACAAGATGTCTAGGTGTGAGTTGGACAGTGTGCTGTGCTACAGGATGTCTAGGTGTGAGTGAGGCAGTGTGCTGTGCTACAGGATGTCTAGGTGTGAGTGAGACAGTGTGCTGTGCTACAGGATGTCTAGGTGTGAGTGAGACATTGTGCTGTGCTACAGGATGTCTAGGTGTGAGTGAGACAGTGTGATGAGCTACATGATGTCTAGGTGTGAGTGAGACAGTGTGCTGTGCTACAGGATGTCTAGGTGTGAGTGGGACAGTGTGCTGTGCTACAGGATGTCTAGGTGTGAGTGGGACAGTGTGCTGTGCTACAGGATGTCTAGGTGTGAGTGAGACAGTGTGATGAGCTACAGGATGTCTAGACGTGAGTGGGACAGTGTGCTGTGCTACAGGATGTCTAGGTGTGAGTGAGACAGTGTGATGAGCTACAGGATTTCTAGGTGTGAGTGAGGCAGTGTGATGAACTACAGGATGTCTAGGTGTGAGTGAGGCAGTGTGATGAGCTACAGGATGTCTAGGTGTGAGTGAGGCAGTGTGATGAGCTACAGGATGTCTAGGTGTGAGTGAGGCAGTGTGATGAGCTACAGGATGTCTAGGTGTGAGTTAGGCAGTGTGATGAGCTACAGGATGTCTAGGTGTGAGTTAGGCAGTGTGATGAGCTACATGATGTCTAGTTGTGAGTGGGACAGTGTGATGAGCTACAGGATGTCTAGTTGTGAGTGGGACAGTGTGCTGTGCTACAGGATGTCTAGGTGTGAGTGAGGCAGTGTGATGATCTACAGGTTGTCTAGGTGTGAGTGGGACAGTGTGCTGTGTGCTACAAGATGTCTATGTGTGAGTGAGACAGTGTGATGTGCTACATGATGTCTAGGTGTGAGTGAGACAGTGTGCTGTGCTACATGATGTCTAGGTGTGAGTGAGACAGTGTGCTGTGCTACATGATGTCTAGGTGTGAGTGAGACAGTGTGCTGTGCTACAGGATGTCTAGGTGTGGGTGAGACAGTGTGCTGTACTCCTGGATGTCTAGGTGTGAGTGAGACAGTGTGCTGTGCTACAGGATGTCTAGGTGTGAGTGAGGCAGTGTGCTGTGCTACAGGATGTCTAGGTGTGAGTGGGACAGTTTGCTGTGCTACAGGATGTCTATGTGTGAGTGAGGCAGTGTGCTGTACTACAGGATGTCTAGGTGTGAGTGGGACAGTGTGCTGTACTACATGATGTCTAGGTGTGAGTGAGACAGTGTGCTGTGCTACATGATGTCTAGGTGTGAGTGGGACAGTGTGCTGTACTACATGATGTCTAGGTGTGAGTGGGACAGTGTGCTGTACTACATGATGTCTAGGTGTGAGTGAGACAGTGTGCTGTGCTACATGATGTCTAGGTGTGAGTGGGACAGTGTGATGTACTACATGATGTCTAGGTGTGAGTGAGACAGTGTGCTGTACTACATGATGTCTAGGTGTGAGTGAGACAGTGTGCTGTGCTACAGTATGTCTAGGTGTGAGTGGGACAGTGTGATGAGCTACATGATGTCTAGGTGTGAGTGAGGCAGTGTGCTGTACTACATGATGTCTATGTGTGAGTGAGGTAGTGTGATGAGCTACATGATGTCTAGGTGTGAGTGGGACAGTGTGATGAACTACATGATGTCTAGGTGTGAGTGAGGCAGTGTGATGTGCTACATGATGTCTAGGTGTGAGTGAGACAGTGTGCTGTACTACATGATGTCTAGGTGTGAGTGAGACAGTGTGCTGTACTACATGATGTCTAGGTGTGAGTGGGACAGTGTGCTGTGCTACAGGATGTCTAGGTGTGAATGAGACAGTGTGCTGTACTACATGATGTCTAGGTGTGAGTGAGACAGTGTGCTGTGCTACAGGATGTCTAGGTGTGAGTGGGACAGTGTGCTGTACTACAGGATGTCTAGGTGTGAGTGAGGTAGTGTGATGAGCTACATGATGTCTAGGTGTGAGTGAGACAGTGTGCTGTGCTACAGGATGTCTTGGTGTGAGTGAGACAGTGTGCTGTGCTACAGGATGTCTAGGTGTGAGTAGGACAGTGTGCTGTACTACATGATGTCTAGGTGTGAGTGAGACAGTGTGCTGTGCTACATGATGTCTAGGTGTGGGTGAGACAGTGTGATGAGCTACAGTATGTCTAGGTGTGAGTAGGACAGTGTGCTGTGCTACATGATGTCTAGGTGTGAGTGAGACAGTGTGCTGTGCTACAGGATGTCTAGGTGTGAGTGGGACAGTGTGCTGTACTACATGATGTCTAGGTGTGAGTGAGACAGTGTGCTGTGCTACAGGATGTCTATGTGTGAGTGAGGTAGTGTGATGAGCTACATGATGTCTAGGTGTGAGTGAGACAGTGTGCTGTGCTACAGGATGTCTTGGTGTGAGTGAGACAGTGTGCTGTGCTACAGGATGTCTAGGTGTGAGTAGGACAGTGTGCTGTACTACATGATGTCTAGGTGTGAGTGAGACAGTGTGCTGTGCTACATGATGTCTAGGTGTGGGTGAGACAGTGTGATGAGCTACAGTATGTCTAGGTGTGAGTGGGACAGTGTGCTGTGCTACATGATGTCTAGGTGTGAGTGAGACAGTGTGCTGTGCTACAGGATGTCTAGGTGTGAGTGGGACAGTGTGCTGTGCTACATGATGTCTAGGTGTGAGTAGGACAGTGTGCTGTACTCCTGGATGTCTAGGTGTGGGTGAGACAGTGTGATGAGCTACAGTATGTCTAGGTGTGAGTGAGACAGTGTGCTGTGCTACATGATGTCTAGGTGTGAGTGAGACAGTGTGCTGTGCTACATGATGTCTAGGTGTGAGTGGGACAGTGTGCTGTGCTACATGATGTCTAGGTGTGAGTGAGACAGTGTGCTGTACTACATGATGTCTAGGTGTGAGTGGGACAGTCTGCTGTACTACATGATGTCTAGGTGTGAGTGGGACAGTGTGCTGTACTACAGGATGTCTAGGTGTGAGTGGGACAGTGTGCTGTGCTACAGCATGTCTAGGTGTGAGTGAGACAGTGTGCTGTGCTACAGGATGTCTAGGTGTGAGTAGGACGGTGTGCTGTACTCCTGGATGTCTAGGTGTGGGTGAGACAGTGTGCTGTACTACATGATGTCTGGGTGTGGGTGAGACAGTGTGATGAGCTACAGGATGTCTAGGTGTGAGTGGGACAGTGTGCTGTACTACATGATGTCTTGGTGTGGGTGAGACAGTGTGATGAGCTACAGGATGTCTAGGTGTGAGTGAGACAGTGTGCTGTACTACATGATGTCTAGGTGTGGGTGAGACAGTGTGATGAGCTACAGGATGTCTAGGTGTGAGTGAGACAGTGTGCTGTGCTTCATGATGTCTAGGTGTGAGTGAGACAGTGTGCTGTGCTACAGTATGTCTAGGTGTGAGTGAGACAGTGTGCTGTGCTACAGTATGTCTAGGTGTGAGTGGGACAGTGTGCTGTGCTACAGGATGTCTAGGTGTGAGTGGGACAGTGTGCTGTACTACAGGATGTCTAGGTGTAAGTGAGACAGTGTGCTGTACTACATGATGTCTAGGTGTGAGTGAGACAGTGTGCTGTACTACATGATGTCTAGGTGTTAGTGAGACTGTGTGCTGTGCTACATGTTGTCTAGGTGTGAGTGAGACAGTGTGCTGTACTACATGATGTCTAGGTGTGAGTGAGACAGTGTGCTGTACTACATGATGTCTAGGTGTGAGTGGGACAGTGTGCTGTACTACATGATGTCTAGGTGTGAGTGGGACAGTGTGCTGTACTACATGATGTCTAGGTGTGAGTGAGACAGTGTGCTGTACTACATGATGTCTAGGTGTGAGTGGGACAGTGTGCTGTACTACATGATGTCTAGGTGTGAGTGGGACAGTGTGCTGTACTACATGATGTCTAGGTGTGAGTGAGACAGTGTGCTGTACTACATGATGTCTAGGTGTGAGTGGGACAGTGTGCTGTACTACATGATGTCTAGGTGTGAGTGGGACAGTGTGCTGTACTACAGGATGTCTAGGTGTGAGTAGGACGGTGTGCTGTACTCCTGGATGTCTAGGTGTGGGTGAGACAGTGTGATGAGCTACAGGATGTCTAGGTGTGAGTGAGACAGTGTGCTGTGCTACATGATGTCTAGGTGTGAGTGAGACAGTGTGCTGTGCTACAGTATGTCTAGGTGTGAGTGAGACAGTGTGCTGTGCTACAGTATGTCTAGGTGTGAGTGGGACAGTGTGCTGTGCTACAGGATGTCTAGGTGTGAGTCGGACAGTGTGCTGTACTACAGGATGTCTAGGTGTGGGTGAGACAGTGTGCTGTACTACATGATGTCTAGGTGTGAGTGAGACAGTGTGCTGTACTACATGATGTCTAGGTGTTAGTGAGACTGTGTGCTGTGCTACATGTTGTCTAGGTGTGAGTGAGACAGTGTGCTGTACTACATGATGTCTAGGTGTGAGTGAGACAGTGTGCTGTACTACATGATGTCTAGGTGTGAGTGGGACAGTGTGCTGTACTACAGGATGTCTAGGTGTGAGTGGGACAGTGTGCTGTACTACATGATGTCTAGGTGTGAGTGAGACAGTGTGCTGTACTACATGATGTCTAGGTGTGAGTGGGACAGTGTGCTGTACTACATGATGTCTAGGTGTGAGTGGGACAGTGTGCTGTACTACAGGATGTCTAGGTGTGAGTGGGACAGTGTGCTGTGCTACATGATGTCTAGGTGTGAGTGGGACAGTGTGCTGTACTACATGATGTCTAGGTGTGAGTGGGACAGTGTGCTGTACTACATGATGTCTAGGTGTGAGTGGGACATTGTGCTGTACTACATGATGTCTAGGTGGGACAGTGTGTGACTCTCACTCACCCAGCTACAAATAAATTACATTAACAACGTTACAACGTTATATTCCAACACTCTGACTCATAATAATCTACTTGTGATTTCATAATGGCGAGCCTGACGCTGACCAAAGCGGAAGTGAGGAATGTCAAGTAGTTTTACGCCGAAACACTGTGACGTCATTCTATTGTTTAAACGCTCTATTATGTTAAGGGTAATAGCCGAGTAGCTCTCCATTCTTTACAAATAATGGACCGAGACCCCGAGCTACTCATTACGTGGGGCGGTCGGGTAGCCGAGTGGTTAAAGCATTCGCTCGTCACGCCGAAGACCCGGGTTCGATTCCCGACATGGGTACAATGTGTGAAGTCTCCCGCCGTGATATTGCTGGAATATTGCTAAAAGCGGCGTAAAACCATACTCACTCACTCACTGTTCGACTAGGCTGCGTTTTCTGGAAGCGTTCGCTATCTGGGCTGGTGTAGATAGGGCAAGGGCCCTGAGCTGATGATGAGCCTAACAAGCCTGACTGTCAGAGGATCACCCGACCCCCCTTTGATGCACTTTTATTTCAGCCTGTAAAACATAATAATAGTTTAAATGAAGTAATTGTATCCAAACATTCAATAAAGTTAAGACGACACAGTTCAGATTTCGTAAAGGCTACTGAACTCATCCCATGGAAGGAAAATTCCGGTTGGAAATTTGCGTGTTTAGCCTTTTAGAAGATAACTGAAAAAAGAATTTAAAGGGAGGTCATGTGTACTGCCTTTGATTTAAAGTACACTCCTCAAAAATAGAAACGCAACAGGTAGTATGTAGTTCATTGAACCTGACTACACAAAAATTCCGGAATATAAATTGGATATATGTTATTGGAAAATGTTGGTGGCCTGATATTCGACAAACGGTGCGTCAAAACGAGGCCATTGTCGATTTGCAATGTCTTAAACGGCATTGTTTTCACACTTGTTCAAAAATGTCATGGAGGTGAACAGTAAAGCAAAATGCATGTACAAGTTATGGCATTCGTAACTCGCGGTAGAGGCTATAAAAAGGCAAGCATAAGCCACTAATTTGTCATTCAATTGTCAACATTTTTCAAGTTCGGAAATGCCGAAAACATCGCCATAGGACGTATCCAAAGAGGGGAATCGCAGCCGTCTGTTGCACGCCAGTTCAACGTCCACCACAGCACCATTTGCCGCCCTTGGAACCGATACACACAGTTCAATTCCACTGTGGACCGTCCGAGAACCGGCCGACAAAGAGTTACCACCCCTGCACAGGATCGCTACATTCGACTGTCCCACCTACGTCATCGCAATGCCACAGCTACGGAGACTGCTGGACGCATCCCTGGTTTGAGGAGGATATCAGACCAGGCTGTCAGGAATCATCTTCGCGAGGCTGGAATCCGAACCAGAAGACCAGTTATCGCCTCTGTTTTGCAACAGATCCACCGATAGCGACGCTTGCGTTGGTGCCATACCTTACAGCCTTGGAATGTGACAAACTGGAGACGAGTGTGGTTCACGATTTCTTCTTCACATGCGAGATGGAAGACAACGTGTTTATCGTCGTCGAAATGAGCGTTTCGCCCCACATTGTGTACGTGAATTCGACAAATTCGGTGACGGTAGTGTCATGGTGTGGGGGGCCATATCCTTCACCATGAGATCTGACTTGGTTGTGGTTTAGGGACATTAGACAGCAAATCGCTACATGAATCAAATTCTTCAACCTCATCTTCTTCCAATCATTGACCGCCAGAGAGAGCTGTTTCAACAGGACAACGCTCCACCGCACACAGATCGTGTCGTGGTAGACTACCTCATAATGCCAACATCAACCTCATACCCTGGCCGTCGAGATCTCCAGATCTCAACCCAATCGAACACTTCTGGGATGAATTCGAGCGACCTGTACGTCAACGTCAGAACACGCCGCAGACACTCCCACAACTGGCCAACGCGTTGCAAACAGAATGGCGCATAATTCCGCAGGACAGAATTCGTACACTTATTCAATAAGTGCCGAGGAGATGCAGAGCCGTGATTGCTGCCCGGGGTGGTCACATGAGATACTGAGTTCAGCGCTACCTTGTGATCTTATGTGACATGACAATGAACAATTTTCAATGCCGTTGTACAACGACAGCATGTGACTATCGAGCTCCAAAATTTCATATTTGTATCTATGATATTAAATTAAATACATGTATTTCGACTTTATTTGGTACAATATATTTACTAAAAATCTACCTGTGCGTTTCCTTTTTTGAAGAGTGTAGATATAATGTTAATCCTTGGCCTGACCAACTTTGATAACGTTGCATTATCAAGAGCAGTTCCAGGTGTTCTGTTTTTATTGAGCTGTGGTTTACGTCACGTTGCACTCTACCTCAGTTATTTCACGGCGTGTCAGCTTGACGTGGAAGGAAAATGTGATGCAGGTCATACACGTTTACCACTTTGCAACTGGTTAAACCCCTTGAGCACGGGTATGGTGCTGACAATCCCAGAAACAATGTGGGAGAACCGGAATTCGAACTCACGATCACAGTTTTCTAATACGGCCAATTTTAGTGTCGGTTTGAAGGACAGCGAATTACGCCGAATCAGACGCCTTCGCCACCCTTGCCCCCTACCTATCTGTAGAAGGAATAACATCAAGTAGAGTGGTCACTCGTTTCGTTTAACTGTGCTGTTCTTGGCCGGTAGACACTTGTAGAATGCAGGTTTCTGAGACAATAGGCTTTTTGTACTTTTTTTTGTTCAACTCCGCGCTCAGCAATATTCCATCTATATGGCGGCTAGTAAATAACGAATTTGGACCAGACAAACCAATGATAGATATCATGAGCAACGACCAACGCCGTCGGGGCAAGATGACGCAATTAAGCAAGTGACCGAATCTGACCACCCGATTCATTTTGTCTCCCTGTAAAGGCGCCTACAAAAAGGAGATTGGAGGGTGAGTTTGTGTCACTTCCGGGAAGTAGGGATATTTTAACTTGTGAGTGAGTGAGTATGGTTTTACGCCGCTTTTAGCAATATTCCAGCAATATCAAGGCAGGGGACACCACAAATGGGCTTCTCACACTTTGTTCTCATGTCGGGAATCGAACCCGGGTCTTCGATGCGAACGCTTTAACCACTAGACTACCCGACCGCCCCTTTAGCTTGTAATGAGTGTGAAGTGGATTAGTTGTCATTGACTTGGTTGATGGAAAATAACAAAACGACGGTCGTATAGAATCGACGCTGTACAATTTATTTAGTACAATTACAACAAACGTTTTTCAACATTCGGGGACTCTCAGATAAAATTTACCTTTAAGGCGGGTAGTAGCAATTATTAATGTTTCTACAATTTTAGCATGATTGATATAATCCGGGAATGAAGGTTAGTCATGGTGATTTTGTTTATTCTTTGACGTTTCAGTCCAGACAGCGTGCAACACTGTTCCAGCGTTACTGGCCAGTAGATGACTCAGTCATTTTGTACTGGACAGGGATATCAGCGACCTACCTCAGTCTCTTTCAGTGAAATCAGTGACATTAAAACCGGCACCTTTATTTCAAGATGTCTACATGGAAACAAAGTCGTTGGTAAGATATATATATTGTTTGAGTCCCTTAGTGCCGACTTGTCTGCACCCATCAAGGAGCTGGATTTCACGCTGGTTCTGTACGATAGGTCCAGGTGAACGAAATTCAGAATGGTTGATGCGGGGCAACACAATGATGACAGAATGACATGTACATAAGGACCTACACTCGGATATGTGTACATTGCTTCTACTACACTGCAGTATATATGTATCTGTTTGATATATCAAATACATGTTGAATGGTCACCAGTGACACACTGGGGAACACTGATGTCAAATGTCGGTGTTCGAATATCGATTCATCGGTTAACATCCCCACAAGCATCCCGTCTGTACAATATAAAGTAAGGGCAAACTTGTCCAGCAGCATGTGATTTTGGAAAACTACGTTTATAACGAACACGCTTATAACGAACAGTCGGATATAACGAACGGTTTCTTGGTGCCGTCCGTTTTCTGTATAGATGTTGTACATATGCTTATAACGAACTACGGTTATAACGAATTTGAATTAGTGGTCCCTTTGAGTTCGTTATAATCGTAGTTTACTGTTGCCTTGATAGAAGAGTGAGTGAGTTAAGCTTAACGCTGCTTTGAACAATATTCCATTTAAACACTTAGCCTGGCCATCAGTCTACTCTGAAGGACTCAATGACCTGAAGGACACCCTGCATGTGAGTCTGTTATAGGAAGTGTATAATTAGGAGTCGGGAAGGGGGGCACAACAGCGGATATATTGCCACTCTGATCATTTTAATCTCACTTGATTAACTGGCTTCCTTTCCTCTTTGTGTGTTTGTTGTTTAACGCCGCACTCAGCGATATTCCAGCTACCTATATGATGGCGGTCTGTAAATAATCGAGTCTGAACCAGACAATCATGAGCATCGATCCACGCAATTTGGATACGATGGCATGCATCAACCAAATCAGCGAGCCTGACAACCCGATTCCGTTAGTCGCCACTAACGACAAGCATAGTTGCCTTTTACGGCAAGCATGGGTTGCTGAAGACCCATATATTCTACCCCGGGTCGGCTTCCTTTCTACGTAAGAAACCTTTGCATGGGAACTATTCACATGTTGATAGGTAACTGAGCTCAATTTCCTTAACATACCGAGTCCATGAATATGCCTCAACCAGGACGGATTCTTCTGTAATGTAATTTGGCAAATTGATATATTTATTCTCAAATAATTAATCACCTTTTCAGAAATACATAAATGCTACTGCCTGGCCCTTGGGATCCCCACGGAACGTTTGTGAATGCAGTACTTGTTGTTTGGAGTATTGTTTTGTGTTGCTATTCAATATTTTATACAAGAGAGCAGTTCACATCACTCTGGGTCCGTCTCAGCCTGTGTTGAGTGAGTGGGTGAGTTGGGGTTAACGCCGCTCTGAACGGCGTGTCAGCTTGATGTGGGAGGAAAGCCCCAAGTGATGCAGGTCTTAGACGTTTACCACTTCGGTGAAACCCACGAGCACGGGTATGGTGCTGACAAACCTAGAAACATAATCGGGGTGAACCGGGATTCGAACCAACAATCATAGGTTTCTGGCGTGCCTAAGGGACGCAACTCTGCACAGCGTATCGCGGCGCTTTAGACGACTGGGCCACCCGTGCCCCCTCAGCCTGTGTTGAAATGGGATCCTGGACTCCCCCTAAGAAGAGCAAGTACAACCGACTGTTCAAAGATAGGGAACAAACTTTGGTGCTGATGTTCCAAACGTGTCAACTAAGTTCACACCATAGAAACTGAATAATTAATTACTCGTATCTGTAGCCATGGCAATCGTACGGATACAAAGTGTTTCAATCATTCAAGTTATGATAATTTATTATTCTGTTTTGTGTTTTTGTGTGGCAAAGATAACTCAAAAACTAGTGGTGAGATTCTGTACATATAGTTTTGAGCAATGAAAAATGTCATGTGCCCGCGCCACTATGACCAAGGATAGATGATTAAAATGATCCTTTTAAAAATACTTTATTCTCCGATACATGCTTGCCTAATAGCTGCCAAACTAAGCACGTGGGTGCAGATGCAGCTGCTTGTTTATCAGTCCTCCACATGTCTACAATAAAAGGTTTTGAACCTACTGAGGTCGTATGACGCTCTTTGAAATCGTCGTAGAAAGAGCATTCTCGATTGTTCCTCAAAAGTTGTGAAATGTAGACCCCAAGGCAAGAGCTGCTGGAATAGGTTCGACATGAAGGGAAAGTTAGAGGCATCCATCCGTCTTGTCATACACTCTTGGGAAGAGTTTTCTGTCGCTCTGAATATCTATGCATAGATCTAAATATATAAGAGATGATCATGAGGCGGTCCCACAGTCTCTTTTATCTCCAGTTCAGGTGGGTAAATCAATGGAAGAGAATGATAGAAGGGCTGCTATTTGATGGTTATTGAACGATATCAGATAATCAATACACGAAAAGCTTAACTTCAATTTCTTGGCCAAATTACCTTGTTTTGACTTTGCCAATCCGAGCAGAAATTGCTGAACGTATGCATAGAGAAACAGATCAGCAAGAAGGGGAGTGCAATTGGTGCCCATGGGTGCAATTGGTGCCTCTTGCCTAAACGCCAAACTAGGCACAGACATACAGTAAACTACGGTTATAACGAACACGCTTATAACGAACTGACGGATATAACGAACCTACTTTTTGGTCCCGACTACTTGCTGTAGTCATGCTGCATATGTACTTATAACGAACTACGGTTATAACGAACTAAAATTAGTAGTCCCTTTGAGTTCGTTATAACCGTATATAACTGTAATGTAAAACTGTGAAAACCGGTATCTTGTTTAGATATCTTGCGTCTTTTGCCCCTTTGAGTCGTTACCAATAAATTACTGAATTATGTACACAAATCCCTACTAATAAATCTAATCTATTCAGATTAAGAATAGTAAGTTCGTTTATAATGAGCAAAATCCAAATTCCATCCGCACAGGACCACATGCTACTACGTGCACGATTCGGGAAATGACTAGTCCTGCCTCCCTATCCTCATGCCCATATGAAATATATAGTTGTCTCCTAATGAATCAAATCAGGAACGTAAAACCCATTGTGCTTTGACACTGGCACATGTCACGACAATAAATCTGTTACGTCCATTGTCACAGTGACATACTTTCGAGATACAATGGAAATGTTGGTGACATATTTCTCACTGAAGACAAATCGGAAATGTGGATTGTTTGATAGGCATTACCTATAAGATTACGGATGACAAAGTAGAGATAATTTATGGATAACAACTTCTCTATTTACTGTAAAGGCGACGATTCGATATAAATCCTTATACCGGGTCGTTAACGATATATGCTTGACAACGGTATAGGATCTATAGGGGCGGTCGGGTACCCCAGTGGTTTAAGCGTTCGCTCGTCACGCCGAAGACCCGGGTTCGATTCCCGACATGGGTACAATGTGTGAAGCCCATTTCTGGTGTCTCCCGCCGTGATATTGCTGGAATATTGCTAAAAGCGGCGTAAAACCATACTCACTCACTATAGGATCTATATCGAAACGTCGCCTTTACAGTAAATAAAGAAGTTGTTATCCCTAAATTGTCTCTGCCTTGCGGAAATGTGGAGATGGTGTGGTGTCTCACATCGTCAGACATGAACAGAACTTTATTTCTATCATGCGGATATGACATGCCGATATACCAAGAATTAGAGAACAATTGAC
Organism: Haliotis rufescens; assembly: GCF_023055435.1. Taxonomy (NCBI): domain Eukaryota; kingdom Metazoa; phylum Mollusca; class Gastropoda; order Lepetellida; family Haliotidae; genus Haliotis; species Haliotis rufescens. Next base: position 61,654,175 of record NW_025963779.1, on the reverse strand, counting down.
AGTCATTTTCATGTTCCATTTTATTTCAGGAAAAAGGATGAATTGTCCGAGCATATGGTCAAACTAGATCCTTGCAAAAATTATGTTTTACGTCTTTTAAAGGGTTGATTACCAAAGAAAGGACTTACTTATGCTTATGTTACCGTTTAGCGCTTTAATGATTCATTTAGGAGATAAACATTATTTGTTTTAATGTAGAGCTAGGTTACATGAAAGCACTTTTGAAAGCATGTAAGCACGGTAACTTGGAAAGCTAACATAAGGTGGGCACCCCTAAGCAAGCTTTGTAAAGCTTTCGTTCTACACCGCACGTCACATTGTGACGCAAACGGTATGACGTCACAGTCGTAAATAGAAAAGCGCCAAATTCCGAGCTCTCTGTTGTCCCCAAAACTTAAATTACATTCTCATTGTAGATTTCTATCTTGTTTTCTGCACGAAATGTTTTGCCACACCTCCTATGAATATTATAGTAACCGCAACTTTGCAATTATTTAAATATGCCTACCGAAAATGACTACTATTCTACGAATATAAGCTTCCGCGGTGATGCGACCGTCAAACCAGCTGTTTCAATCAGAGGGGTTTTATTGTGATTTAAATAGCCTCTGACTGACCAATCAGAATCGAGCAATTTCCAAATTCATGGTAGAATTACTTACGTTAGCAAACAAGCCAGTTTACATTGTGTCACAAGTTGTTAAGACGGCGGCCAATGAACTTTTCTGGGAATTCGTAATCAAATATGATAAATACATCAGGATACAAACGATTAGGGAAAATAACCCTAACATCATTCCACGTAGTCGAAGGTATGCGATACTGAATTGTACCCACTATCTTTAGTTGATATATAATTAGGATTTTTTTCAATTTATTGACAATAGACAATTGACAATTTGCCAGATGAAAATTATATAGTCAAAGGTGAATTGCTTAGCATAGAATATGGACAGCGACGGGAGCGTCCATTACAGTACATACAGTAGTCATGGGACTTTAAACTGTTTCATATGGCTACTTTTATTAAGTACTCAAACAACTTATTCTTCTTTTTAAAAGCTAAATAACGCCAGTCAGTTCCTTTTTATAAATGTCCAAGGTCAAAAAGTCAGAAACGATAACACCTAGAGAGCTTATAGATAACATTTTCTTCTCGCACCTGAGGCTTCTCAGAACTCCATTCAGTGTTCCTGAAGGCTTGAACAACTATGACTGGATGGACAGTGTTTGCACTGACGGTGGTGCTATGGCACCTGGGTAAGACTATAATTGCTTCTTTTTCAAATAATCAGCCGAAGAATAAAACTTAAGATACATTTACAAATCACTTTCAGCACATACCTTATGAAGTTACATGGTGTTTGCCTGTACACTTCAACATGTAATGATACAGAATAAAATGTACGCTTCATATAATCCTATGATCCTAACCAAACTGGATTGAATGTGGAATGGAATGTGGAATTTAACGCTCTTTAATATAGGTATATGTATCTATATAAATTGTTTCTACGGACTGGACTATTGTTTGTGTTTATGGTTTCGACAGTTATTTGTATATGTAATATGGATATTTAACCGTGCCAGTGAGTGAGTGTGAGTGAATATGGTTTTACGCCGCTTTTAGCAATATTCCAGCAATATCACGGCGGGGGACACCAGAAATGGGCTTCACACATTGTACCCATGTCGGGAATCGAACCCGGGTCTTCGGCGTGACGATCGAACGCCTTAACCACTAGGCTACCCGACCGCCCCAACCGTGCCAGTGACGTGGCCACTAATGGATAACTTGTGTTGATGGTGTACATGCCCACAGCTGTGCTTATGTGTGAGACATAACGCATTCTTGTTGCAGCCGAGTCTGCATGTACCTCTTGCTCTAGCGGAAATGGACGGTATGTGTTTCTACCGTAAACTTGTCTTTTCCGGCACATACCTTAAAAACATGAGTAGCATATAGATGTAACTGCTTCTGTGATCCTGCAATTCTGCTTGAACCATTCAATATATTATCATAAAATAAACTCTTTGCTCAACATTTCTCTTCGAAACAATGATTTATCACTAGAACTGCCAGTGTAATCGATTATTATGCATGTAACACCTTTGTGACGTAGTAGGTGTACACATACAGAATAATGTTGTCATCTATCACTATCTGGTAACAGGAGGCATACCTATAGCAGCAGTATGGACCATCTCGAGAATCCTCACCGGGGCTTTGTTGATCAAATCGTAGGAACTGCTTCTCACTTCGACCCACTCACAGTATGTATTCCGAGGAACTGCATTTGTCACGTTAAGTCTACTAACTGATGTCTATATGTATATGTAATATACTTCTCAGATAGTATCATGTATTCACAGGGAGATGTGGTCGAGCATCTGTCGCAATTCATGTAAAGGGTGAAGAACCCACGCTGAGATAATGCTTACTAATAGTAAACAAATATCGAAGAAATTTTGAAGTCACACTGTTGAGTCCCTGTCGATTTGTGGCGTCAATATAGTGGTGTGTATATTTGGGAGTTTGTTCATTGTGTCTTATGTTGTTGTTTTTATTATGTTATTTTGTGAGTGTTTTTTAGGAGGGCGGAGGTAGGTGCCTGAGCTAGTTGATGGTCATGGTAGAATTGAAATAAAACTATTTAAAAGTATCTACCACCGAAACTTCTTTATTGAAAACTCAGCATGAATCTTGGAGTCTTCCCTCCAATTACAATTCAGTTAAGGAAGGTAATCATTGAAGTCTACAACATAATAGTAGGACGTTTACACATTCAAGTTCTCAGTTCAAACTTCATTAAGTACAAATGAAATTGGGTGCCTTGTTTAGACATTTGTTTAATAAGATTTGCTTGATCAGTGTGTATGTATTTGGATGGTTATTTAGCAACTGGTACTAATTGCTGCATTTTTTTTTCTCACAGGGCTAGGATCAAGTTGTTTTGAAACCATTACTATTACCTGCAGGAGAAGACAATTTTGTGTACGTATCATGGCATGAATCCTCTTTCAACAGGTTTCACACCTGGACAGTGAGCGTAGGAGGTCGGGCATGACGATGGTATGGAGGACATACGTCTTGGACACATTTCGTACTAAAGCAATTAGCGCTGACTTCCTTCACAAGATCCGAGTAGATCTAACCAACGTCCACACAGCTGGTATGACAGTAGTTGTCCGGTTCTGCTATACCTTTCACAGGGTAAGTTGTTCCAAGCTCCTACCAAACGAGCAAACATAATATAGAATAGATTCAATAATATGATATTCCGTGGATCTGTTAACCCTTCCTCTACAGAATCAACATGCCCCTTATGGCGACGCCACAGAGCATCAGATCCTGCAGCACATCCAGCAGCTCAAACCAATCTTCCACGACTTTGAAGGGGTCATCACTTCAGTAGAGGCTGGCTTCATCGGTACATGGGGTGAGTACAATTATCATTACCATGCCTTCACTCAGTACGTTGGCCGAGTGACAATCACTAAAGTTACGTATTCTACACCAAAGTTCATTGGAGACACGTGAGACTTTACAAAGCTTGGCAGCAACATACCCGTTAACGACCTGCATCACGTGTATCTTTCATCCCAAATTGTGTCCCGTGTGCCCCGCGTGTCCCGTGTGTCCCGTGTGCCCCGTGTGTCCCGTGTGCCCGTGTGTCCCGTGTGCCCGTGTGTCCCGTGTGCCCCGTGTGTCCCGTGTGCCCCGTGTAAGTGTTGTATGCAATGATTTTCATGTTCATTCAAGTGACATTAGTTTTTCTTACTATTGTATTAGGGATGTTGTTTGGTCAGGCAATATTTCTGCTGCAGGAGAATGGTACTACACAACATATTTTGGTGATCCTGAGCATCGAAACTTCCACATCGACCCTTACTATGGCTACACTCCCCAGCAGTGGCAAGGGCGAAAGAACGTCCTCACTGCACTTCTCGATGCTGTTCCACAGTCCATGTAAGTTCAAGACTGTCATCCTTATGCCAGATCCCGTTATCAACCATTGACATTGCTTTAACTCTATGAATAATCAAATATAACAATTTAGCTAAATACAGCTTTATGTTACGGCTATACCAGTCAGGTCCAGCTGCGATATCCGGGGCAGAAGATTGCCATGTTCCATACAACAAAGCCCATCACATATGCTGATGTCAACAAGAATACCAAGTCTTACGTTGCCAGGATCGGTAGGCTACTCTCTATCATAATATCGAATTGTCATCTTAATTCTCTGATTGTTTAGCAAATGTTTAGTTTACATACTACTAGGTTTTTTTCCATTTTGAATGGTAATATCTACATAAAATAATTACTTGTTCGCATGAGATCTAAAGCTACATAATAATGCCCCTCGTGATCAGTACAGTGTATAGGCCTTTACTATCAGAAACTATGATGTTCGTTTGCTTGTGTGTGTGTTGTTTAACGCTGCACTCAGAAATATTCCAGCTATATCACGACGAACTGTGAAAAAAATCAAGACTGGCCTACACAATCCAGTGATCGATATTGTGAGGGAGGATCCATGTTGCCGGGGTACGGTGACACCTAGGCACCCAGCCTGACCACCCGATCCATTCCTTCGCCTCTCACCACCAGCATATGTTGTAAGGGATACTGCCTCGGAATCTTCATGGGGTTCGGACTCTATGAAGTGTATCATTCAAAATAATAAAATGAATCATTTTTTGAAAATTACAGAAGATAGGATATAGCCATAAAATAGTTTGCCGACTACAAAAGGTTTTGATTGGAGAAATTTGTTTTCTTTGGATTTTGAACATTGACCATGGAAAGTTGCTTGCTATTTTTTTTTTAGCAAAATCCGTGTTTTCATTGAAAGCAACAACACTCCTCTCATAGCCACATGAAATCTCTGATAAAAGTCAATTGTACGCTTCCGATATCATGATCATGTGTTTATGAATCTCTATCAAACAATGATGGTATCAGGTGTTCGCGAAAAGGTAAGTGTATCCCTCCCCCTCCCCCACCCACTGGTTGCAACCACGGTAAGTCAAAAATAGTGAATTGCAACGTCGAACATCATTTTTGTCAATGATGCGTCAGGTTTAGAAAGCACTGTATAACAGTCTTTTTTATTATTAAGTAATTGCATTTATAGATTATTTTCTGACAACCTGAATACCACAATCAAGAAACAGAACAATATTTGCGTTATTTTAGGCTAGAATCGGTTTCCCTTTCTTGGAGTCTTCACTTGTCTACAGAGGATTACTGCTTCTGTTTATTTCCAAAATGATATAAGTTGTGTTGCTATTGCACTTTCAGCTTCTCACAACGACTGTTTCCTATCAAGCGATAACGACGTTGGCACCTACAAAAACGCAAGTATTGAGAGACCCTACCTTGCAGCCGAGACTCGCTACCTAATTATTGGTGGAGAAACATGCAGCCTCACCAAAAATGATAGGTAGCTATTGATTAAAACGGTCTATTTGAAACATGATGCATGAGTGTCATACCAATTATTAATATCATTATAAAAACACTGTAGTTTCTGGTGTGTGTCATGTCAGTTTTTGCAAAGCAAACGAATTCTTTTTGTCTCTTTCAGGATTTAATATAAATGTCACAAAAAGATAATACAATCTTATTCTAAATGACGCTTCATAGGTATTTTAAGGGAAGTTGCCACTTAAGCGCACTGAATGACATTGAAGATGAATATTATTTTCTTTTTATATATCCATTTTATTCTATATTAAGGATTCAGTACATCCCTGAATATTACTGTCAACCCCAATTCCTTTAAAATTCGCAATTCTCTGTTAAACAACTCGAATAGCTTTATTTTACTTGACTTTTAACTTGTACAGTTATCATGCAATGAGATATAGGGAAAATAATATACACTCTACTTCTACTAATTATAAAAGTACCATGGGCATATGGCCTCCTTCAGAGGAGGAGTTCGGGAATAAAGAATATCAAATAAGTCTCATCTTTATCTTCCAACCAATAGAGACCACTGCCCTACAGCCCTGTCTGAGATGAAGACTTTCCACTGGACGTGGCTCAATCAACAATTCGACAAGGATATGTATAATCTCTGGGCAAGGGAAGGATGCTACGAAGAAGTCCACAGGAAGCTTGGCTACAGGTTACGGTTGACTGAGGTAGGCATTGAAACCCCAGGTTTTCTTTATATATATTTATATGATTGTCTTTTGATCAGATGAAGATCCATTCGATAGGGATGAAATATGTCTTGTATTAGAAGACGTGTCTTGGCATAAAATCCTATTGATTTAAGTATATGTGGCCCCGAAAGAATCCGACTATGTAGTGTCAGTAGGGCAGCCAGATTTTGGATGGCAGCTGGCTGGGACAGAATGGCTCTTTCCAATTCTGTTTCTTAAATTTCAGTTTGTGGGCTTTACCAATGCCATCGCGTACTGATCTAATCCACTCAGCAAGACACTCAGCAACGAATTCATGTCAATTGGCCCATCCTTTGCCTCAAGCTTCTTATTGGCATTACCATAATCATCTGATTATTGCGATCCCAATTGATCGCAGGCTGTTCAAGACACGCATTCATTAACCCATTCATGTCTCATGGGCCATGCTCTCTGTGCAGTCGATCCTTCCAGACAGCGTGCAGAAAGGAGCAGACTTCTGCGTCCATCTCACTCTCACTAACGACGGTTTTGCTGCCCCAGTCAAGGAGATGGATGTCACTCTTGTCATGCATGACAAGGCCAGGTAGGCAAAGGCCACGTTAAAGAAAGTGAAAGCCACTATTACATCAGTGTTGTTTTTCTCCATTTTCATATATTCAAATGGTGGTTTTCCGCCTGCATGTAAAGGGCAGAAAGGATTATGTCCACAATATTTTATCTCTACAGCATACCAAGACTTACGTGTGTTTTGTGTTTTTTCAGTGGAAAATATTATGGTACCCCAATCACCAGTGTTGATGTTCGAGTATGGCAGCCCAATGAGCATCACACAATTGCTACTTCTGTCAACATCCCAACCAACATCCCAGCTGGGCAGTATGATGTAGGTTTAGCAACAGCACACAATCGCTACCTCATAATGTCACACATACTTTCTATATCAGTCAACATTATCTAACGACTAGTAATGTTGGTTAATAGGTCAACAACTCAATATAATCCCAGCTAGGCTATATCATACGAGACTACGTACGTTCATACCATTATTCATACCTAGCAGCTAATTCTGACGGTGCAAGAACATAATAGACATGTGAATTGTATGTCTCCTTATAAACCTATCATGGTGTTGTAACCATCTCCCAGACGACCTTTCTTTTGTAGTAAGACCACTCAGCAAGTTTTACAATTGCTCCTCAGGTTTTACAATTGCTCCCCAGGTTTTACAATTGCAATTGTAAAACCTGGGGAGCAATTTTTTGCACTCATTTCGACCAAAGATTCTGTCAAACAACTTCGTGACAAGGACAAATTGTCAACAAGAGAACGTTGCTTCCTCTGCTCTTGCCATTTTTCAGGACACCAAGAGCCCAATCGTTTTTAATTCTCGTTCGCTCCGAAATTTTGTTTCGCAGTTTTTTGGCAACTTCATCATCTGACAAAGGGTCACCTAAAAGGGAACAAAAGTCATCCTCATCCTTTTCTGCAGAATTTTCATCAATTAACTTACTTTGAGTAAGGAAAATATCGTCATCGTCAGACATCCTCTCTTGTGAACAGTTAACGACACAATGCCATGTGGTACGACGCACGCGGTTCTTTCTGCACGTACAGCCCTCTTCTGCACGTGCAGTCCGCGCAGCGGCCCGCGATAACAACTGTTATAAAGCGTGTCTCGTTATACCGCGCTTATTTGCGACCCGTATACCGCGTAAATATAAGCTCAAAAAAATACATAGATTAATGGATAGCGTTTTATAAGTTGGACAAACCATTCCACCTCAGGAATGGTATGATTGTATAACCGGGTAGGCACAGAAGGCACTGTAGGCACTGTGCCTACCCGGTTATACAATCATACCATTCCTTCGGTGTCATGGTTTCTCCATTACTTAATTCGGTAACATTTATATGTATTTTTTTACATTGTCAATTTATGTAGTAACCTTTCAATCCTTCAGTTGTACCTGGCTATTGGTGACAAGATCATGAAGCACGAGTCTGACTACTACGTCCTCCTGGCCAACACTGGGGGAGTGCCAGTTTACTCTGAAGGTCTCAATGACCTGAAGCACACCCTGCACGTGAGTCAAGATAGTTACGTGATAAAACTAACAGGAATATAACGGCAGTGGATGCACATTTTGTGAACACTGTCATCATCATTGTCATTATAGACGAGGGAAGATGATGTCCATGCCAATAGTACACTTATGATCTCCGTGATACTTGCAGATGTAACGACAATGGTACACGTATGACCTGCATGATGCTTGCATGATATCACGACAATGGTACACGTATGACCTGCATGATGCTTGCATGATATCACGGCAAAGGTACACGTATGACCTGCATGATGCTTGCATGATATCACGACAATGGTACACGTATGACCTGCATGATGCTTGCATGATATCACGGCAAAGGTACACGCATGACCTGCATGATGCTTGCATGATATCACGGCAATGGTACACGCATGACCTGCATGGTGCTTGCATGATATCACGGCAATGGTACACGTATAACCTGCATGGTGCTTGCATGATATCACCGCAATGGTACACGCATGACCTGCATGATGCTTGCATGATATTACGACAATGGTACACGCATGACCTGCATGGTGCTTGCATGATATCACGGCAATGGTACACGCATGACCTGCATGGTGCTTGCATGATATCAACGCAATGGTACACGTATGACTTGCATGGTGCTTACATGATATATCGGCAATGGTACACGCATGACCTGCATAGTGCTTACATGATATCACGGCAATGGTACACGCATGACCTGCATGATGATTGCATGATATCACGCAAAGGGAACAGGTAAGACCTGCATGACGCTTTCATGATATCATGGCAATGGTACACGCAAGACCTGCATGGTGCTTGCATGATATCACGGCAATGGTACACGCATGACCTGCATGATGCTTGCATGATATCACGGCAATGGTACACGCATGACCTGCATGGTGCTTGCATGATATCACGGCAATTGTACACGCATGACCTGCATGGTGCTTGCATGATATTTGGCAATGGTACACGCATGACCTGCATGGTGCTTGCATGATATCACGGCAATGGTACACGTATGACCCGCATGGTGCTTACATGATACCACGGCAATGGTACACGCATGACCTGCATGATGCTTGCATGATATCACCGCAATGGTACACGTATGACCTGCATGGTGCTTGCATGATATCACAGCAATGGTACACGTATGACTTGCATGATGCTTGCATGATATCACAGCAATGGTACACGTATGACCTGCATGATGCTTGCATGATATCACAGCAATGGTACACGCATGACCTGCATGATGCTTGCATGATATCACGGCAATGATACATGCATGACCTGCATGATGCTTGCATGATATCACCGCAATGGTACAAGTATAACCTGCATGATGCTTGCAAATGTAACAACAAGGGTACAAGTATCACCAGCAAGATGCTTTCATGATATCATGGCAATAGTACACGTATGACCTGCATGATATCAACACAAGATTCATCAAGGCATTGCCGCTCATAGAGCATGTATTAATATGATTGTCATGATGCCTGTTTTCTGCCTTTATTATACATGCACACTGTCAGCATGATATATGTATGGTGCCTATGTGATGTCTGTATAACGTCTGTATTTGGCCAAACTAAATTAGTATAACCAAGTAATATAATGTAGTGAATCAGTGTCAGCAATATACCCGCCACATCAAGGCGGCCTGGAGATGAGTTTGAGTCTTACCACTAACCCGCTTCAGTCAGCACAAACACACGTATTCATTTTGTGCTCAAAACTTGTATGAGTTCCATGGCAGAATTTGTACCCAGTACCAAATGTGTGTCATAAGTGCCAAATACTACTGGGATCCGCTGATTACATCATTACTACAACGAGAACATGGGCTGGTGTCCGCATGAAGACCTTTCAACCAGTTTCAAATCTGCATTTCGTGAACATAACCGTAGCTTCCCAACACCATCAAATGCCTTTTTAAGTTTACACCTTATTAAGGATAATAATTTATCGATGAACAACTTCTTTATTACAATTAAGAGCGACGTTTCGGTGTAGGTTCTAACACCGTTATCAAGCAAGTGATAAATTGTAATAAAGAAGTTGTTCATCGACAAATTCTGATCCTTACTTATTACTCCAACTTCTAAATGCCTATCAAAGACGTTACACCTTATGTATAGCCTGTTGATTGTGTGTCATCGTCACCCTAACTGCATGGGTCGATATTAACCACAGACTTTCCTGGTTTAGGATTGATTACCTAGAGACAACCAGGACTTGCTTGTTGCTGATTGTGACATGAAATCTATGAAATATGTGTCTCAATAAGAGTGGCTTGCCCTGGCAAATAATCACTTAAGTTCCTCGTTGTGCTGGAACAATAATCTGTAGCACAATGAATATCAAGGAAGTATAGTAAATGAAGCAACCGAATGACTCCCTTAGTCCCTTAGTCAAGTTAAGCGGTGTGCAATTACTGTTGTAGCTAAATAAACCTAAAAACATTTCTCGGAAGCAATTGTATATAATTTCATATAAATATGCACATGCACACAGGTGAGCAGTTCACATCATTCCGGGTCCTCCTCAGCCTGTGCTAAAGTGGGGTCCTGGACTCCCCCGAAGAAGAGCAAGTACAACCGACTGTTCACAGGTACGGACGACTCGCCAGTAAGCCTCCACGTTTCAATAGCGTTAATTAACATTACGTTTCGTAAAACTCTTTCATTTCTTCTTGCAGTACATGCATATGTGTCCATCATCGGCTGAGTGAACCTTCCTTGGAGTAAACAGTTGTTAAAATTTCCATGGAACTTGACATCTTTGTTCGTTGTTAGTTGCGGACTCTTGGAAGGATGACGTAATGCTGCTTTAACGTTTAGGGAAGGGATTGCATCAAAGAAATACTTACACGTGAAGATCCGGGGTAGAATACGTCTTCAGCAACCTATGCTTGTCGTAAAAGGCGACAATGCTTGCCGCAAGAGGAGACTAACGGGATCGGGTGGTCAGACTCGCTGACTTGGTTGATGCATGTCATCGTATCCCAATTGCGTGGATCGATGCTCATGATGTCAATTACTGGATTGTCTGTTCGTTCAGACTCGATTATTTACAGACCTCGTCATATAGCTTGAATGTTGCTGAGTGCGGCGTTAAACAACAAACAAACAAACAAATACTGCGTTTTACGTGTGTTGCCAGAACAGTGTATGCTGGTTACCTGAACGGGAATGTATTTGGTTTGTAATCGTAGCATTACCAATAGAACACCTAAGTCATTTTAGAAATACAACATAGGAAGTGGTATGTAAACACGGCATCTCTCACGGGAATCCCATTTCATTTTCGTCTGAGAAATACAGCATGTGGAGTGGTATATACCCATAACATCACCCACAGTGGTCTCATGACATATTCATCTTAGCACAACAACAAAGGGATTCATACCTACTTATACATTGTAACATCACCCAGCGTGATCTCATGACATATTCATCTTAGCACTACAACAAAGGGAGTCATACCTACTTATACATTGTAACATCACCCAGCGTGATCTCATGACATATTCATCTTAGCACTACAACGTAGGGAGTCATACCTACTTAAAACATCACCCAGAGTGATTTCATGACATATTCATCTTAGCACTACAACGTAGGGAGTCATACCTACTTATAACATCACCCAGAGTGGTCTCATGACACATTCATCTTAGCACTACAACATAGGGAGTCATACCTACTTATAACATCACCCAGCGTGATCTCATGACATATTCATCTTAGCACTACAAGAAAGGGAGTCATACCTACTTATACATTGTAACATCACCCAGCGTGATCTCATGACATATTCATCTTAGCACTACAACATAGGGAGTCATACCTACTTTTAACATCACCCAGAGTGGTCTCATGACATATTCATCTTAGCACTACAACATAGGGAGTCGTACCTACTTATAACATCACCCATAGTGGTCTCATGACATATTCATCTTAACACTACAAAAAAGGGAGTCTTACCTACTTATAACATCACCGATATTGATCGCATGAAATATTCATCATAGCACTACAATACAGGGAGTCATGCATACACATAGCATCTCCCGCAGTGATCTCAGGTCATATTCATCTTTGATATGCAAACACAGGGAGTCATACTTACCCATAGCATCACCAATATTGTGATAAAGCGATTATATTGACACATTGTGTAACAACAACCACAATCATCCAAATTGCAAGTAGATGTAGACAGTAGATGAGTCAAAGGAGGTTGTACGTGCGCTTCAACTTTGTGACACGATGTGCAAACCGAAGATGAGTGAGTGAGTTGGGTTTAACGCCGCTTTTAACAGTATTCCAGTTATATCGCGGCGTGTCAGTTTAATGTGGGAGGTAAGCCCGAAGTGATTCAGGTCTCAGACGTTTACCACTTCGGTCGGTGAAACCCAAGAGCACGGGTATGGTGCTGACAAACCTAGAAACATAAACGGGGCGAACCGGGATTTGAACCCACAATTTGGCGTACCCAAGGGACGCAACTCTGCACAGCAAATCGCGGCGCTTTAGACGACTGGGTTGCTTCTTGAGTTTACAGAAGGCCGGAGAAGGTCTCTTTGGAGACATCTTAAGATTGCCTGGCATCACCTACAGATACAGTACAGACCTCATCCACCGTCTTGGTCGACTCACTCGTTAACGTGATGAGGTCTTGAAACCAATCGTGGAACGTTTAAACGTAGGATTGATAATCAGTTTGAACAGGATTTGAACAGGATACCGTCCTCTCATATACATCGTGTGTGTCAATTGGTTGTTTTACGAATGGGAACATCCTGGTGCTGCAATGCACCACTAACAGGCTTCACCTGAATTTACCTGGCCGGCGTATTCGCCAACGTCCTCTAGCACCTTAAATCTGCACCAATATTGTTGTTGAATATTTCAGACAACAAAGAAATCCATACAAGAAGTAGAGTATGCATCTGATATCATACCAGTCATAAACCTGTCAAATCTGCAGTTTGTGTCAACGCGCTTGACATGCATATTCTGACATTACATTTATCAATCATTTGCTAAGCTTCTAATATTAAGTTCACTTACGTTCCAGCAGTAATTGAACACCACTGCCTGAGGCTGAATAATGAACATAAACCTACAGTAGCTTTGTTGTTTAACGTCATACTTGCGGCTATATGCAGGCTGCCTGTAAATGATAGACTCTGAAGCAGACAATCCAGTGATTGATATTATGACCAACGATCCACGCCGTACGTTGATATGGCAAGCCGTTTTCACATTTATTAAGGAATTACAGATATCTTCAATTGTTTTAAAGATATCGGTATTTTATTTAAAGATATCAATAATGTTTTTAAGATATCAAAAAATAATTAAAAATATCTTAAATTCATTTCTGATATCCATAATACAATTACTGATATCTTAAAATGTTACGGTGATATCAACAAATTAGTTTGTGATATCTCTAAATGTATTTAAGATATCATTAAACAATTACCATCCTACAATACATAAATATATTAGAAATAAATTCAAGATATCTTAAATTCAATTCAAGATATCTTGAAATAAGTTATACATATCCACAAATGCATTACAGATATCTTTAATTCAATTAGAGATATCTTTAATTCAATTAGAGATATCTTTAATTCAATTCAAGATATCATGAATTCTGACCGTTACTGATATCAAACATCCAATTAAAGATATCATTAATCCTTTTGATGATATCTTTATATCAATTAATGATATCAGTTATCTAATTTAAGTAACATTATTAATGTAACATCTTTAGTAATGGCAACAATTGAAGACATCAATAATTAATTATTGATATCTTTATTTAGTTTCAAGATATCAGGAATTGAATTAATGACATCAAAACAGAACATGCCATTTTGATATCTTTAAATCATATTTTGATATCAATAATCGAATTTAAGATATCAGCAATTCTTTTCAAGATATCTTCAATTCCATTCAAGATATCTTCAATTCATTTCAAGATATCTTTAAAACAATTGAAGATATCTTAAATTTTATTGCAGATATCTACAATTATCTCCATTGAAGATATCTTCAATTCCATTCCAGATATCTTCAATTCCATTCAAGATATCTTCAATTCATTTCAAGATATCTTTAAAACAATTGAAGATATCTGTAATTCCGTAATAAATGTGAAAACCGAGTGACCAAACCTTACCACAGGTCCATTATCTCGCGTCTTACAACCCGCATAGGTTATTTGAGCAGAATAGATTGCTTGGGCCAATTCTAAACCGGAATCCACATGTTTCAGTGACATGGATAAATACCAGAATCTGTGCATGACAGCTATTTGTTTCTGTGGGATGGGCAGCTATCTTTGTCTAGGGCATGATCTGTCACACCTCATCGTCTATATGTACTCCTCGCTCCAAAGGAAATGGACGGTATGCGTATCATTTGTCATTTGGTATATGTATCTCACAATTATATGATGTCCTTATTTTGTTGTACTTGATAGTCTACTTCCTACATACACTACTCAACTTTGGATAATGGTACTTAGACATTTTGTTTGTTTGTTGTGTAAGGCCGCACTTAGTAATATTCCAGCTATATGACGGCGGTCTGTATATAATCGAGTCTTGGCCAGACAATCCAGTGATTGACATCATGCGCATCGATCCACGCATTTGGGATTCGATGACATGCATCCTTAGACATTTCATACTTCTACACTATCATATTATCAGTAATGGCATAGTAGTACGTGTGGTGAATCAAGAAGTAATAAATGTGTCCCATTGAAAGTAGAGTAGTGTATAATATATATCCAGAACATAAAGCAACGACAATGTAAACTATGACTCCGGCAACAGTCCAGTAGCAGTATCCCCACCGTGGCTTTGTCAAACAGGAAGTAGCCTCCAGCTTTAAACAGCTGACAGTATGGTCACAACAGCCGTCGCTGATATACAGATAAACATTGTAGTAATGTAGGTTTCAGGTCAAGTATGTGTCAATGTTCTGATGAACGGTGAACTAAATTCAGAACCCCTAAAAACATGCAGGAGAGCAATTCGTCATTTCCATAAAGGCGGTGTGTTCTCAGCCATCTCACTATAAAAAGTAGTTTTTATGTCAACATTATGGTTGTACTACTGAACTCAAAATAACCGATGACAGAATAAATACCTAAATAAAGAAGAAATATATACTCGACTTCATTTCCACCTGACTCGATTATAAAACAAGGGATATATATATAGAAACCTTATATGCAGTGACTATAGGCACACTCTTCCAATAGACCATGGACCAAAAGCAGCTAATTGCTGTGTTGTGATGCTGAGACAACCCCTGGATATATCAATTCTGTCCATAATTAAGAAGTATAGATTTGGTATTGTACCGGACATGTATCGGTTATATAAAATATTTAATAAGATGAAAGGGGTAGGTTTGTGTCAGATATATTATAAACAACATTAAAGAAGGAAAGAGGGAGCGTGGAATGATCGTTTACAAGAGCGGAAGTAGAATTTGTTCAACAAAACTTCAAGCTGCTGGGTTGTTTATATTCAAAATGTGCCGGAGCCGGGGCGAGGTGTGGGCTCGTCGTTATCGGAACATTAATGCTGAGAACATTAATTCCTTGAATTCACCGATTTGGGCATTACTTAACATATACTCTTTCAATCTACTGATAGAACACACATATGGTAGTTCAAATTTAGACTAATTCACTGTACCAGGTAATGCTTTTCTCCATAAAATAACATATGCAGTCCCGCTCATGTGTTCTTTCTGAAAACATTTATCATGTGACAACTCGCATCTATTTAGGGACTGGCCCTATTTCAAGTCTCTTTGCAATCATGTTGAACAGTGGACAATCGAAAAGCTGCTATTCAAATAACACTCACCAAAACTAGAATTTCTCTTCTTTTCCCCCAAACAATGACCCTATTAATACTATTATTACAATAATTAAAGATTTACTCATTCATCTCCATTTAACAAAATATATGTTAAACTTCACAAAAATGCAATTGGAAAACAAACAATATATATTTACAAAAGCAACAGCTAGTCAATCTTTATTTCACGTACTGAAGAGGCCACAGGCCTATAGTACAATTTGAAGAATATACAATTTTATACAATTTATGTACATATCTCACCAAATCACCTCACGCCATTCCACATCGCATCTCAACACAGTCACATAATTTCACACATACAGTACAATACCATACCCTGTAATTTCATAATTTCTATTTTACCATATCACAACTTGTTATATCATACAACATATTCTATAACATCATATCATATTGTATCATTATTATAAGATCATACCATAAAGTATTATTTCATATACCATTATCATATCATAACATACCATACATACAGCTATTGACAAGCTTGTTAATTTTCTGTCCAGTTGGCATGCATTATTGGAAGAGTAAATTTGTTTACGACTAATTGTAAGTATATGCCCTCAATATGTATATGAGCCATGTGTCGTATACAAAATAATACGTGCGATAAAAAAAACCTCCTACAACTCCTGACATATCATCAGTAACGTAGGTAGACGTGTGATGCAGTTCAAACACATTTATCCCTGGGGAAAGATACATGCGTATACAACTAACGAGTAACTGAAGGTAAACTCACATCAATCACAACGGTAAAATGACGCAGAGCACATTCCTGTTTTAACGGAAATTATACGTGCGCTACAGTGTACTTAACTGAGTGAAATCTGGCACTTTTATCGCAGATGCAGGGTATACAGTAGTGTTTGATCTGCCAATACCCACGATATACAGTAGTGTTTGATCTGCCAATACCCACGATATACAGTAGTGTTGGATCTGCCAATACCAACGATATACAGTGGTTTAGGATCTGTCCTAACCAACTATATACAATTGTGTCGAATCTGTCATTACCAACGATATACAGTAGTAACGAATCTGTCATTACCAACGATATACAGAAGTAACGAATCTGTCATTACCAACGATAAACAAAAAGTATCGGATCTGTCGTAACCAACGATATACAGTAGTAAAGGATCTGTCATTACCAACGATTTACAAAAGTATCGGATCTGTCGTAACCAACGATATAGAATAGTGTCGAATCTGCCATTACCAACGATATACGTTAGTATCAAAGCTGTCATTACCAACGTTATACATTCATGTCGGGCTGTCATTGCCATCGTTATACATTAGTATCGGATCTGGGTTATTCTGCTACCAATCGTTTTTTACGTTACCTACATTATACATGCCTATAGAGGACATGGGTTAGAACACTGTCAGGTTACCTGCACTCAGTCGTTGTAAGGGACCACATAATGAGTTCGGGTGGTATCGATAATGGACTCCGTGGCATGGCGAGTCCAGCCTCGATCATGTACTGAAACAACAAACAAACAAACCGTAATTATCAGTTATACCCGAAGCTGACAATGGTTGAGAATACTAGCTGACGTATATTGAACGGTTGTTAAGGAGGTTTCATATATTTGAACCCGTGAAGATCCGGGTAGAATAGGTCTTCAGTAACCAATGCTTGTCGACAATGCTTGTCATAAGATGCGACTCACGGGATTGGGTGGTCAGACTGGGTGGCCTGGCTGATTCATATCATCGTATCCCAGTTGCAAGGCTCATGATATCAATCACTCGGTTGTCTGGTGCAGACGCTATTAATTACAGGCCACCTTCATGTAGCTGGAATATTGTTGAGTTCAGCGTTAAACAACAAACAAAACATAGATTTGATCACTGATAACATACATTATCTTCATCATCACACACACACACACACACACACACACACACACACACACACACACACACACACACGTACACACGCACGCACGCACGCACGCACACACACACACACACACACACACATTTGCACAAAAATAATCTTATTTTTTCACAAAAACTTAACTTCTCTAGCAATTAACGATCGTTCTTGACAGGTTGGTCGTTTTCCAGCATTGGCTGACATCAATATGTATATATGGCACGCTATAGATAAGTGTTTGAAATTAGCAAGATATTTGAAACCTGATTGTTTGATAACTTTTAAAGATGAAACCATCTCTAATCTGACGCTTGAACCAGATCACGCTGAAGTTATCCCACGATCGAGGTAAGTTTCATCAGTCCAAACTTTAACAAGATTGGGAAACTGTGCCCCAACGTCAGTTACAATATCGCTGTAAGTTCAACCTTCTTTATCGTCCTAAATAATGTTTGCATACTGTTTGAGGTTACTGTATCGTACAAAAACAGTTGATTCATCGTTCATCACGAAAGACCAATGTTTCTCTCATAAATACATTTGATTCATCATTCGTCACTCTTGTCCGTTGCTTATCATAAATACAGTTGGTACGTCGTTCATCACGCGTGTCCAATGCTTGTCTCATAAATGCAGTTGATTCATCGTTCATCTTGCTATTCCATTGCTTGTTCCATAAATACAGTGGATACATCGTTCATCACGCGAGTCCAATGCTTGTTTCTATAAAACAGTCGACAAATTGTTCATCATGCATGTCGCTTTTATTATTGTTATTGTTTTTATTGTTCTTGTTGTTGCTGCTATTCTTCTTCTTCTGGGGTGGTCGGGTAGCCTAGTGGTTAAAGCGTTCGCACGTCACGTCGAAGACCCGGGTTTGATCCCGGACATGGGTACAATGTGTGAAGCCCATTTCTGGTGTCCCCCGCCGTGATATTGATGGAATATTGCTAAAAGCTCATTCTCCTCCTCCTCCTCCTCCTCCTCCTCCTCCTCCTCCTTCTTCTTCTTCTTCTTCTTCTTCTTCTTCTTCTTATTATTATTATTATTATTATTATTACACTGATATTAAATTTCAGATGATGCCACTGAAACCCACTTCCTGCTGCGATGTTTGTCTTGTCCTGCTGTCTGTGATGCTGTGGTCAATCGTGTTATAATTACACATCAGCATCACACTATTCATCACGACTCCGCAATACATCATTAGTCTACCAGAGGGATCAGAGGTATTAGAGGCATCAGAGGTATCAGAGGGATCAGAGGGATCAGAGGTATCAGAGGGATCAGAGGGATTAGAGGTATCAGAGGGATCAGAGGGATCAGAGGTATCAGAGGTATTAGAGGCATCAGAGGTATCAGAGGGATCAGAGGTATCAGAGGGATCAGAGGGATCAGAGGGATCAGAGGTATCAGAGGGATCAGAGGGATCAGAGGGATCAGAGGGATCAGAGGTATCAGAGGGATCAGAGGTATTAGAGGTATCAGAGGGATCAGAGGGATCAGAGGGATCAGAGAGATCAGAGGGATCAGAGGTATCAGAGGGATCAGAGGTATCAGAGGTATTAGAGGTATCAGAGAGATCAGAGGGATCAGAGGTATTAGAGGTATCAGAGGGATCAGAGGGATCAGAGGTATCAGAGAGATCAGAGGGATCAGAGGTATTAGAGGGATCAGAGGGATCAGAGGGATCAGAGGGATCAGAGAGATCAGAGGGATCAGAGGGATCAGAGGTATCAGAGGTATTAGAGGTATCAGAGAGATCAGAGGGATCAGAGGTATTAGAGGTATCAGAGGGATCAGAGGGATCAGAGGGATCAGAGGTATTAGAGGTATCAGAGGGATCAGAGGGATCAGAGGTATTAGAGGTATCAGAGGGATCAGAGGTATTAGAGGGATCAGAGGGATCAGAGGTATCAGAGGTATTAGAGGTATCAGAGGGATCAGAGGGATCAGAGGTATCAGAGGGATCAGAGGGATCAGAGGGATCAGAGGGATCAGAGGTATCAGAGGTATTAGAGGTATCAGAGGGATCAGAGGGATCAGAGGTATCAGAGGGATCAGAGGGATCAGAGGGATCAGAGGTATTAGAGGTATCAGAGGGATCAGAGGGATCAGAGGGATCAGAGGTATCAGAGGTATTAGAGGTATCAGAGGGATCAGAGGGATCAGAGGTATCAGAGGGATCAGAGGTATCAGAGGTATCAGAGGGATCAGAGGGATCAGAGGGATCACGGGGTTTCACGTTGAAGGACTACTGGATACCACCAGCATGGTCAGGGATTGCATTCCAT
Source organism: Haliotis rufescens (assembly GCF_023055435.1). NCBI lineage: Eukaryota > Metazoa > Mollusca > Gastropoda > Lepetellida > Haliotidae > Haliotis > Haliotis rufescens. Next base: position 61,633,796 of record NW_025963779.1, on the reverse strand, counting down.
ATGATGGAAAAAAGCTGGACCAAGCACAATGATATATGCCGGTCAGAAGAGAACTTCACTGCCATATAGTAACACCGGGTCGCAAATCCTTCTTTCTGTACAACCACGCCTCAGAGAGTGACGGAACAGTGAATCAAACACAGACCAAGACATACAAGGAAACAAAGACGTTTATGTAGAGGCATTATTGCATCTGGCCTTCGGTGACGAAACTACATCGTGACGAATGCACTTTACAGCAGCCATACGGATCTGGCTTTAACCACTGACAAAATTGCACCAGAAAAGTACGCAATGAAATCACTTATGACTTCAAAAAAGAAACGAAAACAAGATATCATGTCATTCTCAATATTGCTAGACGACCTTTTGACAAAATTTAATATTACTGTTGCGGGATTGCGAATACCAGCAACGCACCATCCTGACAGGATTTTGAAGGGAGGGCAAGCATTTTTTACGAAAGTAGACGACAGGTTTGTGTATATGGACTGGCGTTGGAATGAGGACTTCAAGGGGAAGTACATTTGCCTTTTTTTGACTGACAACGGTATGTTGCCCTACGCCAAGAGCGACTTCGATAACGCTCTTAAGATAGAGGACCACTTTAATTGGTCTTCAATTGTAATCTGGAAACGAAGAGGTCCTTAACAGTTATATGTGTCATGTACTGGCTTAGATCATCAGGGCCGGTCGGGTAGCCTAGTGGTTAAGGAGTTAGCTCGTCACACCGAAGACCCGGGTTCGATTCCCGACATGGGTACAATGTGTGAAGCCCATTTCTGGTGTCCCCCGCCGTGATATTGCTGGAATATTGCTAAAAGCGGCGTAAAACCATACTCACCCACTCACTTAGATCATCAAAGCTTGTGGGTTGTACTGAATTAAAGGCACGTATTAACACAGCATCGTATTTGAAATGGTCCATGTGCGGCGGGGAGGTAGGATTAGGGAGGGGAAGGGATGGATGAGTTAGGGTGATAGAGGGTGAGGGTGAAAGGGAGACGAGGTTGTGGCAGTAGATTTGAACCATTTGTGATAAACGTGGATAAACACTAACGATCTACGTCATTTGGGACTGTCCTCTTACATTCAACAGGGGCAACGTGATATGCCTGCCTTAAAGTTTTACTGGTAATAGATAGCATTCCCACAATACAACCATACCGTAATCGGCCATCAATGACTATCGTTGTTTCCCGAGATTAGACGGTAGCTTTTGATTAACATGGCAGATATCAGGATAGATTCTCTCTTCTCTCTTACCCACAGACGCACGCTCCATGTAGTGGTGCACGCGACGTTATCAATGTGCTGCACAAAACCTCGCTACTACTCCGTTTTCCTACTCTGTTACGAGCCTACCCTGTATTGTTTAGTGTGAGTGAGTATGCTTTTACGCTGCTTTTAGCAATATTCCAGAAATATCACGACGGCGGACACCAGAAATGGGCTTCACACATTGTACCCATGTCGGGAATCGAACCCGGGTCTTCGGCGTGACGAGCGAACGCTTTAACCACTAGGCTACCAGACCACCCCTGTCTTGTTTAGAAGTTGTATTTTGAGCGATGGACTGAAGATTAGTAAATGTATGTGAGAATAAACCTCGTGTTGTGTTTAGCCTTTGTGTGTATGGTCCGGTACATGAATTCTGATGAGGGCAATTCGGAGATCACTCCTTGACCCCTCGATACCAGGCGAGTTGTAGAGCCAGGGCGTACACAGACCATGACGGCACCGTACGGCAATACGTTTAGGTAACTGTGGATAGGTTCTCTTTAAGCCCCAAACGCAGTTTCGGTCGACACAATCGGGACAACATACTGGGACATGTTAGGGAGACGTGTGCATCAACGTCATAGGCCGCCGACCACGTTGGCAGAACTTGGTCAGGCGCTCCAAGATCACCTTCGGAAGACTCATACGTAGTATGTCTCGTGGAGCGAATGAATGTTTCCAACGTCTCCACCGACTTCAATAAACACCCACTACCATTTGGCGAAATATGCGACAGTTTCAGTGATATACAAAAGAAATAACATAGCCAATATTTAACAAAAAACTCGTTATCCTAAACTAGTACGTTTGCTTTCCACAATCTCTAGACACACAAAAACGTTATTCGTATATATTTAAAGGGCAAAATAATAGGGTTGCAATAGCAGGTTTTACGACGTTTGAAAAGGGTGCGTCGTGTTGGTGAAATAAAAGGTTTCCATAGTATTACATTGTCCATGCATGAGTATCTCGGGTGCAGTTACTCCGACGATGTTGTTAGGTGTTCGGGTATATTCACATCACTCTAACACTAACCGAGAGGGAAATTATAGGCCATCAGAATGAATCCCTTAAATATGGCGAGGTTATAGTAATGACAACAAAAAAACACATTCAGTTGATTCATATGATTGCAGAATATCATTTCTTAATAAAATATTAATACATTATCTGCAAATCGTTTGTTTTGACACAAGAAACCAGGGTGTAGGACGTGTCGTTGTATCGTATGTCTGGTTGAACTGTTCCCTTTGTTTATTTAACAACTTTCGTCAGATGTTTTTTCAGCGAGGTCAGTATAAAGGGTTTTTTTCAATAAGAATTAGACATAAACTCAATGACCTTGTGATCATGATTACTACTCAAACATTCATGGTCGATCGTTGTGATCTGAGATATTCAATAAATGCTATGTTGATTTCTATTTGAGTATACGCAATGATTGTTGTATTCCATTAAACAGAATGTTTTTGTGTATCACAAATATATAATATTTCACTAAATTTGATGACTTGCGCATTCAATATAAACTTTTTGGAATTCGAAATGAAACAACTCTAGTTCGATTCCCACTTCCGATGAAACTTTTGTAGTCACTTATTGTGAACGTGGGGGCACGGGTGGCCCAGTCGTCTAAGGCCCTGCGTTTCGCTGTGCAGAGTTGCGTCCCTTGGCACGCCAGAAACCTATGATTGTGGGTTCGAATCCCGGGTCGCCCCGATTATGTTTCTAGGTTTGTCAGCACCATACCCGTGCTCGTGGGTTTCATCGAAGGGGTAAACGTCTGATATCTGCATCACTTCGGGCTTTCCTCCCACATTAAGCTGGAATACTGTTAAAAGCGGCGTAAAACCAAACTCACTCACTCACTATTGTGAACGTGATGATATAACCATGTTGTTCACTTTGCACGTGAATGCACGTGCCCAAGTAATTCATTGACGTTTAATGTGATTCGATATCAGATCAAGACTTAGATCATTATTTCCATTGTACAGGTATAGCCTTATATAATTTCTGCAAAAGGCAGTTTATTATTTTAAAATACAGCAGTAACCTTTGAAGGTGTTTTCGAGAAAAGAGAAAAATCAAATAAGTAAATCTCATTGTGTAACTACTGAATCACATCTGTATTGTTGGAAGTATGGGGCACACCTATCCATTGAAACACTAGATATGAGTCTGCGTCGTCAAACTATAGCCCACAAACGGGGGGTGGTGATAGACACGCTATCTGGGGACATGACACGACTCAGCATGAGACCAGAACCGACATGCAATATCCGAGAGTGAAATAATACTTCTCTCGTGACTGAATTGTGATTAACATGACGATTGTCTTTAATAATAATCATAATAATAGATAAACACGCGTAGCTCACACAGGTCCATGTACACATGGTGTGGTTTAAGTATTCAATAACGCCGATGAAGGTATCCATGTCAGCCTCGACATACGCTTTGTTGGGCATACCATGAGGCGATCCTTATCGCCAGCAGCATGGCATGTACATGACGCGACACACTCGCACAAGGTACTAGGACACCTGATGCAGGTAAGACAGCAATGTCCTTTTTCAACATTGATTCTACAAGCAATTTTTTTAATGCCCCGAGAAATGTTTGCACTGATAAATAGTAAAACAATAATAATAATTGTCCACAGAGTTGAGATATCCGAAATACATACATTCTCGTTCATATTCCTGTTGTTTAGACGATCAAATGGTGTTCTGTGTAGTATCATTTCGCCCGACATGTCAGCACCGTGCCCGTGGTCATGGGTTTCACAGAAGGGCTTTCCTCCAACATAGTGCTGATACATCGTGATGTAAGTGAAATTAAACCCAAGTCACTCACTTTCAGACACCATGCGCACCTCCGGATCCAGACTGGAGGACATCTATACTTCCTGTCAAGTATCCAGATATCGCTTACTCTTCATACTGCTGACAGTCCTGGGCATATTTCTCATCATTACTGTAATCAACGAAAGCACGTCTACTGCAACCTTTCACGATGAAGACGTGTCCAACTCATATGACCCCAGTTGGTCCGAAAGGTCGAAAGGCAACTGGTCAGTTCTGGGCACAGGGATGGTGATGAGACGGCAGATGAAGACCTGGAACGTCCTGGACAGCCTATGTGCCACAAATGACACTCTCATACCCGTGAACGTGTCCACCCCTGCTGGAAATGTCGTAATGTATGTACATGATGAAGATGACGAAGTTGCGTATGAGCAGAAAGATAAACAGATCTTGACACCTGTACTAAAACTCATGTGGAAGAACAAAGACATGAGTTTCATTGACATCGGTGCCAACACAGGCCTGTGCAGTTTGGTCGTAGCTGCACTTGGAAACCCCGTTGTTGCTATTGAACCATTCCGTGACAATATTCCAAGGTTCTGCCAAGGAATTCTGGACTCGGACTTGGTTGGCAGATGCTACATTGTCACCAACGCACTATGGGATTCGAACAGAATGGTTAAAGTGACACCAGCTTTAGGAAAATTTAATCACAATTACAAGGTATTGCCATACCCAAATCGAAAAGGTGACACGACGAACACGATTCTTCTCTCGGAGTTGCTCGATCAGTTCCCTATGACGAAAACAGGGATACAGATAGGCTCTCATGACAACGTGACCCGCGTGTTGGCAGGAGGTGTAAAGCTGTTCGATGTAGTGGATGTTGTGTTTGTACATGTAAACTGGCACTATGTACTCCAAAAACAGCAGGACAAGTTCGTCCTCAATTTTCTGAAAAGCCGCGGATATAGATCGTATGGCTATTGGAGGGATTTCACTCTGCTGGACGACCAGCCTGACACATGGCCCCAGTATGTCTTTTTTATGAAAGATGGTGAGGACAGCCCATCGGGCAAAAAGCAGAAATATGTGGGAAAGAAGGACAAGGGTCATTATGCCAATAATGACGAGGATGACGATGGTGACTACGATGGCAAAGACGACAACAACGACTACGATGAATACAAAGAATACGATGATTACGAGGACTACGTAGACTACGATGATTACGAAGACTACATGGATTATGAAGGTAGTGGTTTAGAAGAGGGGAGCATCTGGTCTCGGATGATACAGTCGAAAGTTGGGAGCGTTGTTGCAGATTCAAGGATAGACTATGACGATCTCGAAGACTATAACGATGACGATGACGACGACGACGACGACGTAGAAGAGGAAGACGCCACCTGGTGGCGCTACACTGACACAGACGTCAGAGATGGAGGACATGGACCTCTGACTAGAAGACGATAAAGGACATACAGGATGCTGTATTTAAAGCAAGGCCGCTGCAGGAAGGCTTTGATATTTCAACAGCTAAAATGATTGACAATATTTATAGCTCTAGGTCTAGTAACAGTTGTAGAATATGATGTTTTATTGATTGACAATATTTATAGCGCTAGGTCTAGTAACAGTTGTAGAATATGATGTTTTATTGATTGACAATATTTATAGCGCTAGGTCTAGTAACAGTTGTAGAATATGATGTTTTATTGATTGACAATATTTATAGCTCTAGGTCTAGTACCAGTTGTAGAATATGATGTTTTATTGATTGACAATATCTATAGCTCTAGGTCTAGTAACAGTTGTAGAATATGATGTTTTATTGATTGACAATATTTATAGCTCTAGGTCTAGTTACAGTTGTAGAATATGATGTTTTATTGATTGACAATATTTATAGCTCTAGGTCTAGTAACAGTTGTAGAATATGATGTTTTATTGATTGACAATATCTATAGCTCTAGGTCTAGTAACAGTTGTAGAATATGATGTTTTATTGATTGACAATATCTATAGCTCTAGGTCTAGTTACAGTTGTAGAATATGATGTTTTATTGATTGACAATATTTATAGCGCTTGGTCTAGTAACAGTTGTAGAATATGATGTTTTATTGATTGACAATATCTATAGCTCTAGGTCTAGTTACAGTTGTAGAATATGATGTTTTATTGATTGACAATATTTATAGCTCTAGGTCTAGTTACAGTTATAGAATATGATGTTTTATTGATTGACAATATCTATAGCTCTAGGTCTAGTTACAGTTGTAGAATAAGATGTTTTATTGATTGACAATATCTATAGCTCTAGGTCTAGTTACAGTTGTAGAATATGATGTTTTATTGATTGACAATATTTATAGCTCTAGGTCTAGTTACAGTTGTAGAATATGATGTCTTATTGATTGACAATATTTATAGCTCTAGGTCTAGTTACAGTTGTAGAATATGATGTTTTATTGATTGACAATATTTATAGCTCTAGGTCTAGTAACAGTTGTAGAATATGATGTTTTATTGATTGACAATATTTATAGCTCTAGGTCTAGTTACAGTTGTAGAATATGATGTTTTATTGATTGACAATATTTATAGCTCTAGGTCTAGTAACAGTTGTAGAATATGATGTTTTATTGATTGACAATATTTATAGCTCTAGGTCTAGTTACAGTTGTAGAATATGATGTTTTATTGATTGACAATATCTATAGCTCTAGGTCTAGTAACAGTTGTAGAATAAGATGTTTTATTGATTGACAATATCTATAGCTCTAGGTCTAGTTACAGTTGTAGAATATGATGTTTTATTGTCCCTGACGTTATGCATTACACGAAGTAGCAACATGTGATACGATATCAGCTACTTCTTTATTTGTCTGATATGACTGAAGAGGTTTAATAAAAGTGTATCGGGATGATGTTGCGTATATCATGCATGTCTGCCAGGGATGCATTTTAGTTATCTTGCCTTTCAGTTTATTGCCTACATGCATCGCCTCATTTTAATACCGAATAATGGCGTTGTATTAAGCACTGTGTTTTAGCGTCTGCCCCGGAGGCCGGAAGGACGGTCGCTCGATCCCTTGGCCCTGGCGTTCGACATTAAGGGGGAAAAACCAAGGGCTGGCTGCCTCTAAGACAGTATAATGCCTCTGAGTTGGCTACACATGTGAAGGTATCTCAGTGGGCTAGTACTATAAAACCGACATAAATCTGGACAAGTACAAGCAGCCATACACACACGTGCATTCGGGTCACTATAAAAGTGAAACATTCATGAACGCCACCTTAAACCCCACCTCATGTCACCTCCCACCTCATGTCACAGCGTGAAAGCTTCGAGTAGTGAGAAAAGTGCTAAACAGGTAAAACATGATCAGAGGGGAGGCAAACGGTAAACACTGATCAGAGTGGGGCTAAAGGTGAAAATTGTTCAGAGTGGAGGATAAAGGTGAACACTGATCAGAGGAGAGGCTGAAGGTAAACGCTGATTAGAGGAGAGGCTGAAGGTAAACGCTGATCAGAGGAGAGGCTGAAGGTAAACGCTGATTAGAGGAGAGGCTGAAGGTAAACGCTGATCAGAGGGGAGGCTGAAGGTAAACACTGATCAGAGGAGAGGCTGAAGGTAAACACTGATCAGAGGGGAAGCTAAAGGTAAACACTGATCAGAGGAGAGGCTAAAGGTAAACACTGATCAGAGGGGAGGCTGAAGTTAAACGCTGATCAGAGGAGAGGCTGAAGGTAAACACTGATCAGAGTGGGGCAATTAGCATAAACCCTACTCACTCACAGTGGCGATGGACACCGCATAAATTGATAAGAGATGATACTACATCCGCGTTTGAGTCAGCCTTCCGTGGCAGGAAGCATTACACAAGCAACGGCATGCTGTAAATAATCGAGTCTAGACTAGGCAAACCAGTGGGACAACCCAGTCATCTGCAGAACGACAGTCTGGCCACCGGAACCAACTGTGACACCCTTTACTACCACCAACAGGGTGCTGGGGGCAATCTCTGACCAGGGACCCCCTGGGGAGGGGATGCTGACGGTTAACACTGGTAACATTTAGAAGACTAATGTTAAACACAAATGCGAGATGGGATTTACTGTCAACACAAATCACAAAGAGGCGACTAACGGGATCGGGTGGTCAGGCTCGCTGACTTGGTTGATGCATGATGCACTGGATTGTCTGGTCCAGACTCGATTATTTACAGACCGCGTCATATAGCAGGAATATTGCTGAGTGCGGCGTTAAACAACAAACCAACAAACCAACAACAAAGAGGTTTCGGCCAATGATCACAGAGGCAAAAGCCAGATCGAAACTTGAAACACTATAGGTAGTCATGTTGGGTCGCTCTGGAAACATTGCACATTGTATGCCCGGAAGAATGGAAGTTGACTCTGCAAGCTCATCTCATTACATGAAGATCCGTTATGAAACAAACACCATGGAAATAAACTTGTAACAGCCAATGTTGCATAGAAACTGTTGGATAAATTTTAGGGACCTACCACTTAATATTTTGAGGAGTTGTTGGGGTTGGGGTTTGAGACGTTCAAAACGCGTAACTTGACCCGTTGAATGAGTGAGTGAGTATGGTTTTACGCCGCTGTCAGCAATATTCCAGCAATATCACGGCGGGGAACACCAGAAATGGGCTTCACACATTGTACCCATGTCGGGATTCGAACCCGGGTCTTCGGGGTGACGAGGGAATGCTTTAACCACTATGCTACCCGACCGTCCCCCCTTGAATGAAGTAGCTGTACAATTATTTAAAAAACGTTTCGTAACACCATGTCCAGCCAACAATGTATCTTTTTCGGTAACCTCTGCCTGTCTTCTTCTCTAACGCATTCTCAAATATTCATTCTATCCTGCCAAGTTACATTGGAAAGGTAATTAGTAGCGTTTCCTTGTCAACAACCCAGATGGCGGGAACGTATGGGGATTTATTTCTGTGCGTATGACACGTCTGTCGGCAGACCGTGTGGTGTCTCCCGAACGACGTTGCCAGATATAAATTGCTTCGTGTGTCATGGGCTTTGTGCTAGTTGTAGCACAATATCAGAATACACACATATCTGTCGGCAGACCTTATGGTGTCTCCAGATCGATGTTGCCAAATATAAATTGCTTCGTGTGTCATGGGCTTTATGCTAGTCGTAGCACAATATCAAAATACACAAAGAAACCATGTCGGAATAATGCGACTTGACTGTATAACACTGATTTATCATCCGTGTGATACATGAATCTAGGACACGCGTACATGTGTCTCGCCCATCTCATTCAGGATTGGTTGACAATACACAGGGAAAAACAACTTATCGTATAACCGGTAGCAAGGGGACGTGCAGATTTGTATCAGAACTCATATACGATATTTTTTAAAACGGATATTTGACAATTGAGGTCGCTAGATGGAAGAAAATAAAATTATTTTATACTTCCTCTTGCGATTCGTCATACTTCGTTGTGTAAATTTTTTTAAAGGTTTTAATAGCGAATACACTGCTTGTCATTGTTTTTCACATTTCATTTTGTTGAGTCGGCGGATTCGTAAATATTAAACGTCAACCAGAATACCCATTCGTAAATATTGAACGTCAATCAGAAAACCCATCGTTAATATTGAACGTCAACCAGAATACCCATTCGTAAATATTGAACGTCAACCAGAATACCCATCGTAAATATTGAACGTCAACCAGAATACCCATCGTAAATATTGAACGTCAACCAGAATACCCATCGTAAATATTGAACGTCAACGAGAATACCCTTTCGTAAATATTGAACGTCAACCAGAATACCCATTCGTAAATATTGAACGTCAACCAGAATACCCATCGTAAATATTGAACGTCAACCAGAATACCCATTCGTAAATATTGAACGTCAACCAGAATACCCATCGTAAATATTGAACGTCAACCAGAATACCCATCGTAAATATTGAACGTCAACCAGAATACCCATCGTAAATATTGAACGTCAACCAGAATACCCATTCGTAAATATTGAACGTCATGTCCGCCGAAAGATGTCCATTGGGCGTAGATATATATACTCTTCAAAAAAAGAAACTTGACATAGATGTTAAACCACTTTTGCCAAATATCTAAAATAATTACATTAAATGAGAACCAAATAAGTCAAACAGAAAGATGATGTGTCTATAATTCGCGAAAACACATGCAAAGCACATAAACGTAGCGTTTGGGGATCAATTTTACAGCTTCATCCAAACGCAACCGCCTGTAAAAAACGTGCAGCACAGGATCCTGCATTTAGGCATGCAGGCCCCCCTGCTGAATGGGTATAAAAATCCACATCAACGGCTGTTCATACAGTCCTTATAACGGCAGTAGAGGCGGTGACAGAATGCCAAGACTGAATGCAGCTCAACGGAACAACGCCATTGGGAGATAACAAGCTGGAGCAACTCAGCAAGAAGTGGCCAGGCACTTTGGCGTATCCAGACAGACAATCCCCGCACTGTGGACCCGATACAACAACACCAACAGAGTTGACGACAGACCTAGGTCAGGAAGACCAAGGGTGACAACCCAAGCACAAGATCGATACATCCGGCTCCGACACTTCCGAGACCGCACTACCACAGCCACGTCTACAACCACACAGATCCCTGGGGTACGCAGAATATCAGATCAAACGGTATGCAACAGACTGAGGGAGGCTTGACTTTTTGCACGAAGACCTGTTCGACGTCATGTATTGACCCCACGTCACCTGGCGGACCGTCTGCTTTGGTGCCAACAGAGGGTTAGATGGGCACGTGCAAGGTGGAGAAATGTACTGTTTACTGACGAGTCCCGTTTCCTACTCACACGTACTGATTGGCGCGTTACGCCCCCAACCGTGTGCAGCAGGTTGTCCCATTTGGCGGCGGGAGTGTCATGGTATTGGCCGGAATTCATCACGGTGGTAGGACGCCTCTCGTGCATGTGGCAGGTGCATTGACAGGTGTGCGTTACAGAGACTTGATCCTACAGCCTTACGTTCTTCCTCACGTCAACGTTCATGGCGGACAGTTCCAGCAGGACAACGCTCGACCGCATATTGCACGTGTTTGTCAGGACTTCTTACAGCACAACAACATCCAGACATTACCTTGGCCAGCCCGGTCACCAGATTTGTCCCCGCTTGAGCATCTGTGGGACGAGTTGCATCGACGCCTTCGCAGAAGGAATCCACCGCCCCAAACACTTCCGGCGCTTCTTGATGCACTTCAGCATGAATGGCAGCACATCCAACAGCGTGTTATTGACAACTTGATTGTATCTATGGGTCGTCGGTGTCAAGCGGTGATTGATGCGCGTGGTGGGCACAACCGATACTGACATTTTCTGTACCCCTGTGACATTAACTGTATCGTGTACGTGTGTCTGTCTAGGTGACACGATTAATATTTTGAACATTGTGTACATTGATCTTCAAACAGTGTTTCAATTATGGTTTCTGGGTCCTATTTTGAAACAATCGCATTATACATGTATTACATTTTGAAAGTCAGTGTCAAGTTTCTTTTTTTGAAGAGTATATATTGTGCACTGTGTTTCAACAATGTCAAGCTTCACGTGTAAATTGTTCATTCCCAGTGCGAGATGTTATGTTTAATTGTATAGGCGACAATAAGAGGTGCACGTTTGGACAATAAAATATGGTTAAAACAAATATAAAACTACACCAATCATACCATATTACATGTCTCTTATCCCGTAATGTGTGGTATATTATATACACTGCAAAAATCACAAGAAGCAATTATCACATGTTTTATATTTGTATTGTTTAGGATGTTACAATTAAATATATCTGTTTCTTTTGAGTGATTGAGTGAATATTGTTTAACGCCGCATCAACAATCGTCTAGCTATTGTTCCCTTGGATAATGCCTCACATTTAACCAGGGAAGTGAATATGAGCGTCCCGTTATCTTGTAGATTGTTATCGTCATCAGTGAAATGACACACACATAAATCCTATTGTTAAATACTATACTGTTTGTATGTAAAATGATCAACATGTATTTCTGATATTTGATAAGAGCTTGATTTCATGGAATAAATCAAGGCTGCCATGTGTGCATGTATATTTTTATATGCGATGTGCTCTTGTGATACATTCTCCTATAATCCATAGGGTAGGAGAGTGGGGAGGTGGGGAGGTGGGTGGGGGTGGGAGAAGAGGATGTGTCTGTACAAGATGTTACTTTATACATGCTTCCCCAGAGCTCCATATCCAGGTAAGCTGTGACATAGGAATACTACATTTGTCAATCACCATAACCCACTTGAGTCGCCTTGCGTTCACAGATGTTTTTGCAGATCTTTTCTTACTGACTCGATGCATCCATCGTGTATACAAGAAGCCTACTGCAGTGAGTAATGCATAAATGTGCAACACCTCGCTAACTGCAAATTGTATCACCGTAATAAGTGAGTGAGTGGGTGATTGAGTCGCTTTTAACAATATTCCAGCAATATCACGGCGGGGGAAACAAGAAATGGGCTTCGCACATTGTACCCATGTCGAGAATCGAACCCGGGTCTTCGGCGTGACGAGCGAAAGCTTTAACCACCAGGCTATCCGATCGCCCCCTATCAATGTAATGAAGTGTTCATTTGACAATAATTTTAAAATGTCCACTTATTGGTTTGCAAAGTCCATTAGACGGGAAGAGATTAATAATGCACTTGATATCCAAACAAACTTTCCCATTCCCACTCAGTTGTCTCAAGAACTGGCATTAAGTGATGATTTAATGGGAAAGTGTCAGCTTGCAAAACAGTGTTTTGCGTAGCCAGGCCCCTAGCGTCATAAGGTTAATGAAGTCATGTTCGCCTTGATGCCAAAGGTTTTGTTTGTGTGTTTGTTTGTGTGTGTGTTTGTTTGTTCGTTTGTTTGTTTGTTTGTTTGTTTGTTTAACGCCGCACTCATGGCCCTGTCACACTACAACGTTTTAGAGTAACTTGCATTTAGTGTGCCAAAGACAGTTAGTACGCTGTCATACGTCGAGCTTTCATAGAAAAACCATAATATTGGCGTATCCATTGCGTATGCATAACGAGAGTTTACCGTATATGTAACTCATGTCTAACGTATTAGTACCGTATCACTGACTTATACATAATTTATGGCAGCGTATTAAAGCGTATTGCCAGCGTGTGTCCAGCGTGTTCAACGTATGGCCAGCGTATGCCCAGCGTATGAGTAACGTATGACTAGCGCGCTCAGCGTTGTGGAAAGGTGCCTAAAACGGGCCGAATGGGTAAAGTATATCTGGCGTATGTAAACTTATGTAGAGCGTACCTCTAACGTTTGCCTACCGTATAATTCTTACCTTCATACGTTCCCATACGCCGAAAATTTTGTGCAAGCACAAAAATGTTTTTAAGCCTCGGCGTACTCTCATCGTATACCAGCGTGCTTTCAACGTATACAACGTACACCTAACTTATCCATAGGGTGTTTCAGCGTTGCCGGCGTTTCGGCAAAACTTCTCACACGTCGCAATACGTCACTGCTACACGTTGTTGCGTGACAGGGCCATCAGCAATATCCCAGCTTTATAACGACGGTCTGTATATAATCGGGTCTTGACCAGACAATCCAGTGACTGACATCATGAGTATCGATCCACGCAATTGTGATACGATAACATGTATCAACCAATTCGGATGCCTGACTACCCGATCCCGTTAGTCGCCTCTTACGACTAGCATAGTCGCCTTTTACTGCAAGCATGGGTTGCTGAAGACCTATTCTACCCCGGATATTCACGGGTCCCATTGTAACGGTATCAGCATAAGTGAATAATATATACTAAGGTTAACCCAATATTTCATATGTTGGGCACATATGATCATCTTGCTTCATATGAAATAATTCCCGAATAATTCCCGTTTATATCGGGAAACATACGTAATCCGGTCCTAGCATACATTTCCTACTGTATTTGCGATGGTTTCAGTGGTGCAAATCCCGGCTTTTGGTCCTGTGATACGTTTCACATTTTCGACCCCACTGTTACATTTCATGGAAATATATTCCTCGGTTGCATTATTTCCCGAAAAGTAATTCTTTTGAGGTAACGGCAGTAAAATAAGAGCGATCGAAACATGAAAATGAAACGCGGCACCAAAGCTATTGTATTGGGCGTGACAGTGAACTAGCTGATAGGGAAGTGATGTTGCATGAACATAAAAGATGACACTTATCAAAATACAATTACTGAAGCAAGTGAATGTCCCTATTATGTTCCATGAGTGATCATTACTTTGCGTTACATTGAGATTCAGAGATTCAGAGATTCTTTATTTCAGTATTGGAGGCCTCGTGGCCCAGAGTACAATACATTTATATCTAATTTATGTGTGGATCTCACACAGTTGACTTACAATGTTCCCATCATATGTGACGTAATACATAATATATACAAAAATTATGTTTGTTTGTTTCTTGTGTTTTTCAAAGTTCTCTTTAGGTACAAAGCAAGACCTTTGATTGTTGAATGTGTTGTAGAGGACATTAGTTCAATTAATTTCTGACGAGAAGGATGTTTATGGTAATATTGAGGAATAAATGTATTTCTACTTTGCTTATAGTATGAACAGACTAGTACAAAAGTACATTGAAGCGTCCTGTATAAACATTTGTGACCAAAGAAAAAAAGAATTCTTTAACACTTGCTATTTTGAATCCGAAATTACAAACGCACACACTATTATTTTTTTGGTTTAATGGATGAACTTTAGCCTGTATTTACATAAACGAAACGACATTTTCAGCAATGGCTTTTATGTACATTGTGCCTTTCTATTCTGAAATGAGGGCCTCATCTCGAAAACATGCAATGGTATGACATTCTATTCGCTTGTTTTCACAACATATCTCATATTCATATTCTACACTGATATCACATAGCTGACTGGTGATATCGATCATTTAGATGTATTACAGTCATTTTGCAATTACAAACTCAAAAATAGACCTCACTTTATGATGTTAAAGTCATTACCACGGCAAACACTTAAAGGGCAAGTTCACACGGAAATTAACCTATTTTTCTTGTACTTTTTCCACATTAAAAGTGTGAACCTAGAAGTGTCATAGACAAAAATATAAAGATATCACAATTAATTAACATATTTTTCGCATTAAAACGATTTATATTTTTCACATTTACCAAGTGTTCTATTTCCACAACAAAAACACCATGGCTTATGCCCCTTGCAATATGACGTCATTGGTGCCAATTGATAAACATTATGACGTCATCATGCTTTGTTAGAGCCGCTTCACGTGATGTAGGTCTAGGTGTGTGATTCTAGCGTCTCAGATGCCAGCCAGCATAGTGTTATGCTGAGTCACCACTGCGCTGGAGTGTGTCGTAGGCCATGTTGTTTTACCGCAAACTGGTACTTGATATTTTTTGCGTTGAGAATAGACAGGGACCCAGTTGAATTGGCACCAATTACGTCATAATCTAAGGGGGATAACTCAGGCCTGTTTAGCTCGAAAAACGAAGGCCTCATAACGGCATATCATTTTCACACTATTGTGAGCTTCCTACTTTCACCGTGAAAAAAATGAGTGTATATTTTCAAGCACAGATACTAATTAATTCTAAAATTGCGTTTTGTTTAGAAAAAGAAAGAAAGTGATTTTTGCGTGTACACTTCCCCTTTAACAGACAGATGCAGACGATTCCAACATGGCTGATTTTACACTCCACTCGACAACTGGTGGCATTACAGAGTATACTATTCTTAGGAAACGATATAGATAAAATCTACAATGGTATAATAGTATGGCTACTGCCTACGCGAAACCAAGGCGAATGTTAAATATCGTATCCGTTGATTCAAACTTAAAATGTTGTAGATTTGATCTACATCCTCTGCCGATCAGGTCTGTGGCTCCAGAACTTCCATACTACGCAAGACGAGGGCAGGAGAAACACCGTATATCTCAAATAACTTTTCACTGTTTCAGCATATAATGCGAATCACGTGAACTGAGAGTCTGCCTGATTAGACACAGCTTGTAGAATTCAACGCTTCAAGCAATGATATACAGTTTGTCAGCAGGATATCAGGTTTGCAGGGGGAGGTATTTACCCACTGTTGTTATTTGGGAGTCTGCCTGATTAGACACAGCTTGTAGAATACAACGCTTCAAGCAATGATATACAGTTTGTCAGCAGGATATCAGGTTTGCAGGGGGAGGTATTTACCCACTGTTGTTATTTGTTTTCTACGGACCCTTCTCCGTGTACGTGTGAGTAACGGGTTATTGAACACCACGTATCCAGGCCCGACTCTCGACAGCACGCCAACGGGCTCTGACTCCTCCAGAATCATCAGTAATGTACATCCACTTCAACATCGTCCATCAGCCCATATGTTACACACGCACGGTGAAGTTCACAGTCAGTATTTCTTTGCGTCTCCGATTTCATCGTAGATGGGGTCTTCCTCCTTGCTTCTCTTCAGCTCGTCACAGGGTACCAGATACACCTCCGTGTTGTCATCCAGACTGGCTCCGATCTCCATATACATGTTGTTCGTGAACGGCCCCTCGCGTTGACGGTCCAAGTAGCAATACGTTTCTTGCCGATGTTCTCTTCTGCGTCTGTAAATCAGAAGATTCAGGTATAATCTTCGGTATAATAATGTGTCGGTAGGGAAACTCATTGATTATGACAAGTGTCGTTGTAGAATGGGCTTAAGATTGCATATGGATTGTTTAACGTCGCTTTCACGATTATTGCGCTTATACAACGACGTGAATGAAGGTGTGTGTGCATGTGTGTTTGTGAGTGTGTGAGTGAGTGAGTGAGTGTGCTAGTCCGCACTAATGTCGGTTTTATAGTGCTAACCCACGGAGAAACCATGGCCCAAATTAACAGTGTCCGACACAGACTCCGAGCCGACTAGTCCTTGTTTTATTACCTTTATGCCTTAATGACGAGCGAAAGGCTGGGTTTAACTATAAGTACCATCTTTTAACGTATTTTGGTATGATGCGACCGGATGTGAACCACTGACCTTTCCGACTAGACGCTCACTAGACTACGGAGGCGGTCCTGTGTGTGTGTGTGTGTATATATATATATATATTGCAGGCCCTACCTTATTGAGGATGCGACCGTTGCATAAACCACATACATGTAGATAGAAAGCCTCGGCGTAAGCTTGCAATGGATCCAACGGACCCCTGACCTATTTTTCAGATTAATTGATATATCGAGGTGCACCTAACGTTCTGCTGATACTAAAACGTTCGGTCTTGTGCACAAAGCACCACGTGGTCAGGTACACGGCTGACAGGGAGTTGGGTGGACTAGTTACCTGAGCAGGTAGAAGATGGCCAGGAACGTGACAGCCATCAGGAGGAACACCGACACACAGCCCAGCGCCACGAACATCGTTTGCACTGACAGCAACAACAGCAATGGAAACAGTGTTACAACATAATGAAGCAACATCTTTACAAGCTTAATGGACGAACTGCAATGGACGTATAATTTTATATAAAGTTTCTTGTTGCTTAATGTCGCACTCAGTAATATCCCAGCTATATGTCGGTGGTCTGTAAATAATCAAGTCTAGACCAGACAATCCAGTGACTGACATCATGAGCACCGATCTGCGCAATTTGGATACAATGACATGCATCAATCAAGTCAACGCGTCTGACCACTTGTTAGTCGCGTCGTACATCAAGCACGGGTTGCTGAAGACCAGTTTTAACTCGGATTTTGTTGGGGGTTTGATGCAACTGAACGGCTCACCAAAAGACAAGTGTACTCCCGACTCCACCTCGACACTTGAAGCCCCGACTGCAGGGGTCATATGCTCGTCCTGGGCCGCGTCATGCTTGGAACCTGCAACAAACATTAGTGCATGAGGGGAATATTGGTGCTTGAGTGAGCATCCTCTCAGCAATATTCCAGTAATATCACGACGAGGGAAATGGACTTCACACATTGTACTCATGTAGGAAATTGAACCCCGGCCTTCAACTTGACAGGCGAAAGCTTTACCCACAAGGCTACCCCAAGGCCATAGCGGGATTTAATTTTTCAGCATTGTTGATAATGGTAAAAGTATCTACCCGAATGTTCCTCCCCCACGTCGATGTGCGAATCTGAAGTCGCAGGCGCCACCACAGTCACATAGGTGGAAGATGTTACCGAAGAAACTGAAAATATAGAGGTATTTTTGATTGTTCACCTAGGTAAGAATAAAACATATCAATATAAACACCAACAACATATACCACAGCAAACGAAATTCTAAGGGAATTCATGACATGGCTGCATCACAGGTTTGTCATGTCTTCATGGAACGGAAACATACTCTATAATCTGGAAATGTATTACTTTCATTCGTGAATGTTTATATTTTTCTGTGGCCAAAGATTGATGAATACATTGTTTAAAAGCAAGCGTTACTGATGATCAATCATTTTTTTCGTGCATTTTCAAAACTTCTCTGACATGGTTAACTTTGAATAATATTTACTCTTTTCTTGGTTCCTGACAATGTATTATTACAAAATGAAATGTTACTGTATTGTTACTAAATAATCAAACGTTCATGGGGATTCGACTCAACATTTACTGACATTAAACTTCTAGCCTAAGATGGATTCTCCAATAGCGTCCAGAGACATTGTATCCAAGGATAAGCCTAGTCAAACATCTTTTCTTTCACCAAAACAGTCAAACAGGAGATTTAAACAACCCTCGTACAGTTTGTTACTGCTTTTTGTCAACTTTCTTTTGGACGACAGTCACATGTAGGACCTCGCTAATAAATACTGGTCAGATATATAACAACGCCGATTCAACCCTTTGTCTGCCAACCGGAGTGAGCTACATCTGTGTTGTTGACGATGCCGTACCTGACGGTGAGGAGATGTTAGAGATGACGTGGATGCCGGCGAGGTGGGAGAATCCGTGGGACTCCAGGGAGCTGACATTGCCGCCAGACACGGGGATGTAGAGAATAGACCTGAGATAGGACAGTGGTTCAGTGTGGATGCTGCTTCGTGGTCAGCCAGTACATGGATAACCGGACACAGATATTAAAAGAAGGAGGATACTCCGCCAAAAAGACATAACAGTGAGTTTGGTTTAACGCCGCTGTCAGTAATTTTCCAGCAATATCACGGCGGGGAACATCAGAAATAGGCTTCACACATTGTACCCATGTCGAAAATCGAACCCGGGTCTTCGGCGTGACGAGCGAAAGATTAAACCACTCGGCTACCCAACCGCTCCCAAATAGACAAGAGGGGCTCAAGGGTATACATGTATGTGAAGGTTTATTCATACTAAAACTTTTACAAGTTCAATTATCAACATAATATACATTAATAGAAAACAATATGCGCGAATGTCAGGAGCATGTAGAGTGATACAGCTCGAAGACTTTTACCACTTTGGTGAAACCTACGAGCATGGATTTGGTGTTGACAAACCAAGAAACATATTCAGAGCGATCCCGGGATTCGGAGGTTTCCGGCACGCCTAAGGGACGCAACTGTGCACTGCGAGCTGTTGCGTCTCAGACGTCTGGGCCATCCGTGCCCCTAATACATGGTTCACGCCCTACTAAACGACATGATGCGTGATCACTGGGAATAACATGGGTACATACTGAGGGGTGCTACCTTTGTTTGTGCCAGTCTGTGAAATAGAGGCGTCCCTGGTGGTGAAAGATGTCGAAGTAGTGCGCCTTGGTCTCAGACAACAGCACCCTCCGGCTCCCGCCATCAAGCGACACCGACTCTATGACCTTCCGCTTGGCGTCACACCAATATAGTCGGCCATCTGTCAAACAACGGACATTTTTACACTACCACAGCACACTAGCATCTAATGTTAACAACATTGTCTAACTTCATGATGGCACAATAGTATCTTATCTCATCAATATAACAACCAACATTCTCACACCATGACGGCACAATAGTATCTTATCTCAGCTATATAACAGCCAACATTCTCACACCATGACGGCACAATAGTATTTTATCTCAGCTATATAACAGCCAAAATTCTCACACCATGACGGCACAATAGTATCTTATCTCATCTATATAACGACCAACATTCTCACACCATGACGGCACAATAGCATCTTATCTCATATGTATAACAGCCAACATTCTCACATCATAACGGCACAATAGTATCTTAACTCATCTGTATAACAGCCAAAATTCTCACATTATGACGGCACAATAGCATCTTATCTCATCTATGTAACATCCAACATTCTCACATCATGACGGCACAATAGCATCTTATCTAATCTATATAACAGGAAAAAATTCTCACATCATGACGGCACAACAGTATATAACAACCAGCACATCCAGTTAACACATTGGTTGGTATATCTTGAGGCAAAAATACGATTTTTCAACAAAATTCCAGCACTACCAGTACAACACCACCACCCCCTCCGCGCTCCCATAGCACCCTCTCCCGAACACCACCCCACCCCCTCGCCCGACAACCCTGCCCACCCCCAACCCCTCGCACCCCCTCCCGAATATTTAATTAATCTATCCCAGATGAGCCAATTCAGGAAGAGTATAACCCATTGTGCTGTGGACACTCACATATCGCCACGACATTATTGTGATTTGGGCCATTGTCGTTGTGACATACTTTCCACATACAATGGACATGTTGATGACAAATTTCCCACTGAGGGCAAATCGGAAAGTGAATGTTGTGACGTAGAAGGTAGGCGAGTGCAACCAGTTGGGGGATGCGAGGGAATGAGGGAGTTGTTGAGTTGGCTTCAGCAAGTACTTGAACAGTATCTCACGGCGTAACGCAGGTCGTACTGGTTTACTAATCATAATCAGGGCAGGTCTTCGCAGCAAAGGCCAGCAGAGGCTGGTACGTCAAAGATACTTTTACAAGACATTTGTACGCCTTGAGTTGCATGTATCACTAGCGATATGCGCGGGATGTTATGAGCTGAACGTTCATCACGAGACAGAAGCTCGAGGGTGTACTGGAACGTACAGCAAGTCAAATCCTGAAATATGTGTGTGTGTGACAATATCAGATCTGCCTTCCGAGCGCCAGTTGGGTCGGCATGTTAACTCAAATATGAAAAGGGTCAATTAGGAAGTGACAAGGAGACATGACGTCCGAATAAATGTCATGGTGTCCGTACAGACAAGCAAACCGACTTGCATGGTACTTGAGAAATCCTTTCAGACACACACACACACACACACACACACACACACACACACACACACACACACACACACACACACACACACACACACACACACACACACACACACAATCGCGCGCGCGCACGCACGCACACACACACACACACACACAGGCACACACACACACACATACACACACACGTGTATGCACGTCGCTATATAAGGCCAGGTTAACACAGTGCCGATTATGACTCCCGTTTGAGATCAGACAGCGCTACGACGCGAAAAGTGAAAAGGTCGGATTACTATCCTCAATGATCTGGAATGTCCTAGCATTGTCTGAACGCAGTCGTATACCTTCATAACAGAGTCCCACGGATCGGGAAAGGTCTAGAGAGGTCGGCCAAGCACTCCCGACAGTATGGTGCGTCCCGTTACATTCGGGAAACTCTGCCGATTTTGTCTAGTCGGATTATGTGTGTGACAGTCGTGACCGATTCTGCTGTGTCGGATCAAGATCGTAAAAATGTCCTGTGTTGTCTGGACGGTGTCCTGTGGGTCGGGACGCTGTCGCGATGAACGGGCGTGAATTGTTCATTGCCGTTTCTTGTCGATCGTGTCCAGACTGCGTCCAGATCTTGCCGAATGCTAACCTTTTTTGTCGGTTCACTGTCCGGTCACTGTCGGATCTCTGTCGGATGGCATTCGGGAGAATCGGGACAATGTCGGGACCGATTCGGTCGGTCTTTTTACCATGCGGAAGATACACATCGGATCAGTTTCGGATTGAGAACGGGAGAATCGGGGCGAATTTGGCTAAAAACGCCTGAACAAAATCTGATTGTTTGTGAATTTCCCGCCACGAATCACAGGGTCTTGATCAGACTTTTGACAAATTTTAATCGGGGATGGTCCCATCAAGGACGGCAGTAAAAATGAATGTGTGACTGAGATAGTTAAGTATAAACTTCCAAGCTACAGAAACTCTATTCTGACCCTCTACAGGGTTACTAAAGGCCATGTACTGAGACACTTTGACCCGGAAGTGTGCGGATACTGCGTATTACGATACCTAAATAAGTATGATTCTCACCCGCGAGTACGACGGAATTCAAAGATATCAGTTACAGCGGTGGTTGTGTGATTTCGACCCGACCATGTACCGTACTTATTTCAGGGTGAGGTGAGGTGAGGTGAAATTGGGTTTAACGTCGCGTCCAAGATTATTGCACTTATATAGCGACGTGCATGCACGTGTATGTGTGTGTGTGGCTGCTTGTACTAGTCCGGACTGATGCCGATTTATAGTGCTAGCTCACTGAGATACCATGCCGCAGTTTAACATGAATACCCTACTCAGACACAGTATACTGACTCCGAGCCGACCAGTCCTTGTTTTAGCCCCTTAATGCCGAGCGCTAGACAGGGTAACAACAAGTACAATCTTTTAACGTCTTTTTGTATGACGCGGCCCGGGATCGAACCCTGGACCTTCCGCTCTCCGGGCGGACGCTCTACCACAAGACCACGGAGGCGGTCTCTTATTTCAGGGACATACACCGAAGAGACCTAATACGTACTCGGTTTGTCCAGCGTGATTCCATTTGGCCAGATGAGATCAGTTGCCACAAGTGTTGTCCTGTCTGACCCATCGTATCTGGCCGTCTCTATCCTGGGAAAGGCGCCCCAATCAGTCCAGTACAACTGCCTATACAAGAAAACACTGGCTCTACAGGTCATATTCATAGCGATGTATATTAGAGTATATCTACATTATATAACCTCCATGTTTCAGTGGTATATTGCTGTTACAGTGACATATACATGTTACAGTGGTATATTGATATTACAGGTTTAGTTTCAGTTTATCTGTTACTGTTTCAGTGGTATTTTGCTATTACGGTGACATATACAATCATTTTTCAGTGGTATATTGCTGTTACAGTGGTATATTGCTGTTACAGTGGTATATTGTTGTTGCAGTGGTATATTGTTGTTGCAGTGAAATAAAATGTTACAGTGACATGTTGCTATTGCGGTAAAATTCAAACATTACAGTGGCATATTAAGAGTTGAAGTCATATAAAGCCGTTAAGATGATATAGAAAGCTTGTCGTGGTACATACAACGGACGAGAAAACATGGTCCCAATGAATGAATGCATACAAATCATAGTGAATAGTAAATCGTTTTTAAAACACATATAGATTAAAAATAAAACCCATTTTTTTGTGGATATATTTTTAATGTGTATATATTATTCATCAAAGTATGCTGAGTTGGGCGTTACACAACAAACAAACAAATATTCATCAGAGTAATTTCACATCATGCAATAACAAACATTTGTATGCTACACACCAAAGTGGCGGAAATGTCCACAAAACAGTAGAAGGATGCTGAGCCCCAAAACACTTTTACCCCCGGTACTTCAGTTTGTGTGATGATAGCTGACATTGTGTTGGCAAAGTGATTATTGTCAACTCAAACAAAGTGATTATTGTCATAAAATGTACACTACTGCTCATAAGTACCTACCTCTTTTTGCGGAATCATTCGTGAATATTAAGAGATACCAGTGTGGTAAGTTATGGTAATTCCCCAAACGTACAGTTTCAATTCCGAATACCAACCGCATTAATCACGCAAACGCACAGCGTTGATGCAACAAACGCAAAGTATCAATTTACACAACTCACCGCTTTTCTGTGTATGCATAGATGGCTCTCGGGTCATGGAGATTGGTATCAATCAACGCATGACTCTCAAGAGTATCCAGGTCCACCTTGCCTATGAAGTCATTACCAGCATCTGTGTAAAACACCGTCCTCTCTGTGACGTCAACAGCAATTCCATCCGGCGTTGCAGCTTAAAGGAAAATGATACAATGCAATCATAATGTAAACATTTATTTTCCAAGTAGCCCGTTGTCAGATGTAATTTAATTTTCTATACGATTTGAATATGCATTTAATGTACGTTATTCATATCAGGGAAAGAATGTATTTTACCGGACACCTCCCGTCATTTTAGTAAGGATGTTCTTTCTTTAATAACGGTTTCTAAGTTTTTCAGACACCATTTTCAGCCTTCTCGCTCAAATAACAGGGGATTTGGTGCTTTTTCTCCATACAACGTCTTCAATTAAATACTTTCGTAAGTAAATGTTATTGTTTGTTATCAAAGCTAATAAACGATACTAGAACCTGTTTGTTGAAATGTGTCCCCGACGGATTCTTGCAAACCATTATGGAACTTCTATTTGCGATTATTTTTTATTTCTTTATGTCCAATTTTCGATGTTAATGAACTGCTTTGATATTCAATTTCGAGTGTTAATTATATTAAGCGATGTTATTGTTTCTGCACATAGTGAGCTTCATTGTCCTAGTTTTATATAAATATTAACACAGGCGCGTGCGGCTATATCGGTAACAACAACCAAAAACGGCGGATAGGCATCCGGTAAAATACAGTAGCCCCAGAGGTCAACAGAATTAGAGCTTCGGAAATCATTTAGATCTTTTTCTTTTAAACTTACAGTCGTTCAGCTGAACTAGAACCAGGTCCGTCCCATCATGTAGACTTGTCTGACGAATCTGTTTGAGGAAGACGTCGGTCCAGTAGAGGGCGTGTGCTTCCGGGTCGTAGTCAATGGCAACAGGTCGGGAGATGTTGATGATGGGGAGGGTGGAGAAGTTCATGTGCTGCATGCTGACGCTTTGGACCTTTCCAGGAACGGACCAGTCAGAAACGAGGATGACGGTGTCATCTACCGCTGAAAATTTGAACATCGTTACACCGCCTGTCCGTTATATGATTGAAACTGTCATAGGGTTCATAGTTACTCCATCTTGGTTAGGAATAGGTATGCATTTAAGAAGTTATGCATTCACTTTGTATGATTTTATTGGAAAGAACCTTCGTTAACTGAAGGTCATATTGGATGAACGCCGTCACGGTAACGAGGATTGAATGAAGCGAGGGCATTCAAGAACGTGTAGAAAATTCAGATTTAGAAAAGGTACGCAAATATCCAGAGTAAAAATATATATTGTCTCAGTGGTCATAAGCTGCAACTCTGTATTTATTCCAGGTGTTCGGATGTAGTCCGTCAGCGTTGACGTGTTCTTTTAGATTATGCTCTCAACGGAGAGAAAGGCAACATATTTGTTAAGTTCACATTTAATAGTATTGACATATCAATGACCCGAACTTCATACCAACAGTCAAAACACGTCAACATTCGTGTATATGTACCTTTGTAGATCTGAAAGAGTGATAAGACCGTAGAGGTTTACAAACTCCACTGACACCACAGACCACGTGTATAGTGCTGTCTCTCCAGTCAGGGAGAACATGGGATTACAACCCATTACCAGCACAGCGATTGTCTCCCCCAACCCCTACATGCCCAAGCCCATACCCCCAATACCCCTACACTTAGTTTAAACAATAAAGGAAATTTACTTTTTGTAATAGTAGAAGCAGCTTTTTCAAAGAAGGTTAAAGCTAATTTGCCCATGAGAGTAAGGCTAAGTTTAGATGGAATAAGCCAAGATTAACAATGTTATCTGTTGGATATGATCAAAGATATATATGCTGAAAATATGTCAAGAACCATCCATTGTGCTAATTGATAAACAAATGCCACAACTTTTCGAATTCGACCCATTTGGACAAAATAATTTCAAGGTTTCCTAGTTGCATACAAAATCTATATTCTATACTTAACACACAAAACAGACACAACAATGGACACTGTACAAACTGCAACACTACCGAAAACCTTATATATGTTTATTTCACTTTCCTCTACGGTGGCCCATAAGGGACATGGAGTCTGTTTTTCAATATTTTGATATTTCACTTACTGTTATCGTAACCTTTTGCAAATTAACACTATTTGTCATACAAATGTGTGATTAATCATGTATAAAGAAGATATTGAATCGCTGAAAAGTAAAGCGAAAATGTCAAAAACTAAAATAAAAATGTCAAAAACAAAAACGAAAAGGTCAAAAACTAAAATGAAAATGTCAAAAACAAAAACGAAAAGGTCAAAAACTAAAATGAAAATACAGAAAACTATTTCCACCGCGGTAGGAATATTATCACCGAGGTGGAAATAGTTTTCTTTATTTTCATTTTAGTTTTTGACATTTTCGCTTTTGTTTTTGACATTTCCGTTTTTGTTTTTGACATTTTCATTTTAGTTTTTGACATTTTCGCTTCACATTTCAGCGATTCAATAGTTACTTGAAAGTACATTTTCCGTGTTTTCGGTTGTTTTTATACATGATTTTTCACATATTTGTATGACAAATTGTGTTAATTTGCAAAAGGTTATGATAAAAGTAAGTGAAATATCAAAATATTGCAAAGCAGACTCCATGTCCCTTATGGGCCACCGTAGTCCTCGTTATCATTCTGACCATAAGCAACGCTATCAAGCTTTACCTTCACAGTACAAAAACAGTCTCTTTCTTTTACTCAGCCTCTACAACCTATCGTCATCATTTAAGGGTTTATCGTTCACTTCGTTTCTTAGACGGGGTCAGGTTGGGTTAAGTTAATAATAAATATAGGCAATATAAAGGTAAATACCTGACCCAAAAATATACATGTATAAGTTAAGAAAATATATAAGATATGACTATATAAAAAAATGAAATAAACAATTATTAAAGCTTACAGCGTAGTTTGATAAGTAAAGAAAAAGTAGAACTATTCTAGAGTAAGTATTGAGAATGGGCATGTATAAGTTAAATGAATAAGTATTATAACAGATTATGAATGATTACAGAAATATAGGTTTAAGACTATCATATGAGCTGTCGTAAAACCTCAAATGACTGACTAACTGCTTGATAATTAAAATGTGCTATTTAATTTGTCATACTATGGCTATTCAATTGCTTACTCAGAAACAATACGTCGAATCTATGTGCTTGAAGATTCAAATGAGTATTTATTTTGTCATTAATGTACTTCGATAAATAATTATCTCTATACAGCTTGGTCTTCTCGTTTTGCCACCAGCTATTGTTCTGGATACAAGTGCAGTCAGTATATGAGAATCGAAAATGAGGAGACAAAAGGGGTATTAACTAACTGTTAGTGAAATGTCGCAACGTGTAGGAAAATATCATCTTTTAAGTACATATAAAATTTGATTTTGTACAATGTTTTAAACTTATTTACATATATAAATTACATATACAATTTTAGATATTCAATGTGATAATTTAATTTAATTCAATGAAAAATGAATTTAGAGTAGTAAACAAGCGCCACGGTTACTGCGTTATTACAAGTGGGGGGTCCGCACTTCCAGCGAGTGTACTGAACGCAGGCTGGATGGATATCTACGATAATGTGAACGATGTTCACTATATTGAACATTGCAATGATTAAGCCCCTTGTTTTGACAAGTTGAAAAGTAATCAATGAGATCGTATATATACTCTATACATATAAAATTTATTTCTGCTCCAGATTCAGACTGGTGACAGGCATCCACCAACGAGAGGAATACATCGCAAACAATGACCGGCAGAAAACAATTCCAATTAAGTATGTTGATGCTGTATCCCAATATTGTTGGCCTGTTTGAAGATGTTTGTACATATCAATCAGTAAGTAAGTCAACTCAATCAATGTCTTGTTCATTACAAAGCTTTTCATGTAACAGATTTTCAGAATCTATGTTCTGGAATATGTATCGTAAATCTTTGAAGATGATGTATGTAGACCTTAATAATTATATGTTTATTAAATCAATAATCATATTCATATAATTGAGTTCAATAGAATGTGTATCTGATTAATCTATGCTTCTTGCACTGTATCGCATAGTGTATTTTGTCTGTATATGTGTATTGTGTGCATGTATAAATGAATAAACTAATACATGATATTCTGCAACAGACTATAGTTAATCAGCCTATAGTCTCTCCATTTACCAAGGCTGAATGCACTTTTACTCAGAACAATAGGAGAAGGGCACAGTGAGGTGTCCCAACTATTTGAACCAGATAGACATACACACAGCCACGCACACACAGGCACGTACATCCGACTGCACATACTGCACGACTGTGTTCTGGTACAGACAGTTCCTTTGGGAGTTTTAAGAAGCGTGTCATCATAAAGGGCCATACGTACCCTCAGGCCCAACTCCCTGAACCATCACGATTGGCGGACTATGTCATAAAGCACTTTCGAAGGGCAAGGCTGCCAGTTAAGGTGATATCGGTAAATGACCCTGCGGTAATTGCGTGGCATATTTGGTACCGTCTCGGCCAATGTGGTCAGATTGAAACATACCTTCACTCCAGGGAAATGATTCGACCAGATCCATACCTTCACCACACGACAGTGATTCAACCCGATACATACCTTCACCACACGACAGTGATTCAACCAGATCCATACCTTCATCACACGACAGTGATTCAACCCGATACATACCTTCTCTACAGGACAATGATTCAACGCGATACATACCTTCTCAACAGAACAATGATTCAACCAGATACATACCTTCACTACAAGACTGTGATTCAAACAGAAACATACCTTCACTACAAGACAGTGATTCAACCTGATACATACCTTCACTACAAGACAGTGATTCAACCCGATACATACCTTCTCTACAGGACAATGATTCAACGCGATACATACCTTCTCAACAGAACAATGATTCAACCAGATACATACCTTCATTACAAGACTGTGATTCAAACAGAAACATACCTTCACTACAAGACAGTGATTCAACCTGATACATACCTTCACTACAAGACAGTGATTCAACCTGATACATACCTTCTCTACAGGACAATGATTCAACGCGATACATACCTTCTCAACAGAACAATGATTCAACCAGATACATACCTTCACTACAAGACTGTGATTCAACCTGATACATACCTTCACTACAAGACAGTGATTCAACCTGATACATAGCTCACTACACGACAGTGATTCAACGCCATACATGCTTTTATTGCAAGACTGTGATTCACCGCGGTTCATATCGATTTTTTCAATTCAATCAATGTCATTGACTTTTCCATGATACATACCTTCAGATCCAAACCCCGACAAGAAGATCGCGATGAAAGCTCCACAGATAACCGTCCATCCTTCCATGGTCGCAGCGTCTGACTCAGTGCAGCAGCAATGTGGCCTGCTGGTGACACCACACAGGATAGACTGTGATCGCTGACAACAATGGTAGCTCTCTTCAATTGACTTCCTGTACGTACGCATACAACATTCACAGTTTCATAACCTATTCACACCGATTCTCTTGCATTTTATTAATGCTCTCATTTAAGGAAATAATCCCGTGTGGACTGAGATCAAATACCATTATCAGCTCCCATCTATGTCATCCTAAACAGATAGCACACTTTCTAGGTTACACAATAGGAACTTGTTGTAAAAGACGACTAAATGGATCGGATGGCAAAGGCTTGGGGAGAGTCAGCATATTCCGACGGCGTTGCTCATTTTATCAACCACTGAGTTGTCTCATCCAGACTCGGTTTTTAACACGCCGTCGTCCTATAGCTGTAAGATTGTGACTGTAATAACATAAACAAACTCGATGTGTTACAGAGTAATGGTTGTATTCAACCTGATCTGTAATATAAACCTACATATGTCCGAACCAATTCTCTAATTTGACTTGTACCATATGCTCCAGTATTTATTCAGATGAACAATTGACTCGCCTTTGCATGCGTTTGGGAGGGCTGCCACCGCCGGGGCAGGATACCCTCTTCTTCGCGAGCCCCTGATATAAATATTATTTGATAGTGATTTACAAACACATGCTTATGATATACTCGAGATCGTACAAATGGACTCCGCTTTTAGAAGATATTTCGCATGATTATGGAAATGTTTTTTGTCGCTTTAATTTAATTTATTTATAAAAAATATCCCCCATAATTAAATGTTAAATCTCGGAGTACAAGTGTTTTGTATTTTACCATGTAAAACAGAAACAGATGAACTTTAACATAAGCATCTGTCCAATAATTCCGGAACGTAACAATGGCGTATCACACTCAGCTAAAGGACCGACTTCCTACTGCAGGAAATGTGTAAGATATATACTGAGTGAGGATATGGGAAGGGAGTGTGTGTACATGTCGTCCATCAGAAGTGTTACGTTTCAAATTTCGACTTGATTAAGAATCTTTGCCTTTAATTGGTTAATCCATATCATGTCACGAAACAATATATTTCAATGCCAACCTGACACAAAAATACTGCCCTGAAAAAGGTTTGGTCAAATCACGCCACTGACTCTGACCTCGAATTTTGACTAGTCACATGATCACTATAGACCTATCACGTGATCAATATGGACCTCATCGGCAAGAAAGCAACACGGAAGTTTCGTGTGGCATACACGCCGATCTTACTGCAGAATATCCCGTTGACTACAGGGATAGCAGTAACACCAAAAGATGAAATTAATCACTTTATAAATTACTTTCGGTATAACAAAACAATTATTAGTCATGGCGACCTCAGTATGCGAAAACTAGGACCTTCGGTTTTTGATCATTCAGGTCCTACGGATAACGATGTGCCAACCATGTGCTAATCATGTATATTGAAACAACTGCCGAACATGATTTGTTTTGTTTGTTGTTTAACGCCGCACTCAGCAATATTACAGCTCTATGGCGGCGGTTTGTAAATAATCGAGTCTGAACATGAGCATCGATCCACGCAATTGGGATACGATGACATGTATCAACAAGTCAGAGAGCCTGACTACCCGATTCCGTTAGTCGCCTCTTACGACAAGCATAGTCGACTCTTCCGGTAAGCATGGGTTTGCTGAAGACCTATTCTAACCCGGATGTGCACAGGGTGCCACCCATGTGCTAGATGTGTATATTGAGATAACTTAGTCTGATCGGGTTTTAATGCACCTAAGTTTACTTACATGTATTATCTGGGGACAACTTTCACACGACTGGGTCTCCCTTGACCAAGGCAAAAGTTTGAGCATACAAATTATCATTTAATGATAAATATATACAAATTATTATTATTTTTAAATTAATGGGGCATATATTACGTGTCAAAAATACACAAAACTGCCCCACGTATTAAATTCACACACCAAAACAGACACAGCAATGCAAAAACATTTGTAGTATTTGTTTATTGAAAATTCATATAATTCAACCTCTTTGCTTTTAAAGATGTTCCAGCGTCAGAGGTTTACACTGAGTCAATTACCCCAGTTAGTTGCTAGACTGACGTCACAGAGCATTGCTTTGAGGCTGTTTTGTGTAGTCAAGTTTTCCAAATTACGTCAAAAGGCTTTCTCTGTTCATTGTTTAACAATAAAGCATACTCCTGCTTTGTGACGTCGGTCTGTAAATAATCGAATCTGGAACTGACAATCCAGTGATCGCATTCTTACATGACCATTCATGATCGATAAACATGCACGCTCGAGGCAACAGCTGGCTGGAATACTGCTGAGAGCGGCGATAAACAACATGAAACATGAAGCCCATTTCTGGTGTTCTCCGCCGTGATATTGCTGGAACATTGCTAAAAGTGTCGTAAAACCATACTCACTCACTCACTCTCATACTCAGGCTAACGCATCCAAAGCCCTACAATTGATGCGTTATATAACCCTGCTAATTTAATTTCATCATAGTGCGGGGGGCACGGATGGCCCAGTCTTTTAAGGCGCCGCGATTCGCTGTGCAGAGTTGCGTTCCTAGGCACGCATAAAAAACCTATGATTGTGGGTTCGAATCCCGGTTCGCCCCGATTATGTTTCTAGGTTTGTCAGCACCATACCCGTGCTCGTGGGTTTCACCGAAGTAGTAAACGTCTAAGACCTGCATCACTTCGGGCTTTCCTCCCACATTAAGCTGACACGCCGTGATATGACTGGAATACTGTTAAAAGCGGCGTTAAACGCAAATCACTCACTCACTCATCATAGTGCGCCTCGTCCACTGAAGTCCACTGCACGAACGTGATTGAACCATGACATGACACTCTGGGAGATACTGATGTAGGAGGGATGAGACATTTTCCGCTCGATGTCAAACGTCCAACTCCCTATACTCCACGGAGGGGTGGATCTCCGATACCCTGTTTACATGTTACAACAAACCACGTAACAAACAATTGCCACCTGCATTGCCTGTAAAATGGGTGTTCTGTTTATATACCGAGGACAAAGGCATGAGCTAACAAGAATCAAGTGACCATATGTTTCTAAATCTACAATAGTACTTGTACCTTTTTTTTACAACACTGTTGCAATTCACAGCAGTTTACACAACCTTTGAACTCTGAGTCGTATATACCTACCAAGGATATACAAATCCCACAGTCATTATTATGAAACAATCACTCACAGCAAACGTTTCGCAAGACGACAGGAAAAGGAGATTTGTCACGGCACTTGTTACAAGTCTAGCTGCTGTCCTACACTAGGACGTAGAGGAAAGGAGCACTTCTTGTGGAATTATATATATCACACTTCAAACATTTGACGACGTTCAGGACCAGTGAAGATCCGGGTTAGAATTGATCTTCAGCAACCCGGGCTTGCCGTAAAAGGCGGATATGTTTGTCGTAAGAGGTGAGTCACGCGATCGAGTGGTCAGGCTCGCTGACTTGATTGATGCATGTCATCGTATCCCAATTGCGTGGATCGATGCTCATGATGTCAATCACGGGATTGTCTGTTCGTTCAGCACACAGACACTGCAGCAGTTGCTGTGTACGTTTTATCATCTTATAGGAATAATAAACTTGGTTGTCATCACCAAGTCAACAGATCGTTTTTGTATACACCTGTATGTAGCAGGGTGTTATTAGGTCGGACTTGCTCAGAGATGATTTTGGTGTATGCTTAACTGTCATATGCGTAATACAGCTTTAAAATATCAAACATTTTATGCCTACAACTCGGTTAATGGACTATTCTAGCAACCCACCACCATCTACGACTTGGTCTAGTCTGCTCCAAAATGACTGCCGATAAGTCGCACCCGCCGATCCGAGGTTGATGGGTGTGTTTTGTCAGTGGGGAGTATTAGCAGGGCGTGGATTTATTTCACAGATGACATCCTCATCATGCCACGTTGCTGACGGGGTTAACCTCTTTGGTAATGTGGACAAATTTAATGACCGCCACATGTACATGACATATTTAAAGAACGTTTAATTATCCTTGTACGACTCCCAAGAAGGTCATTACTGGACAGAGGTCACGGGTGGCCCAGTCGTCTAATGCGCCACAATTTGCTGTGCAGAGTTGCGTGCTCGGGAACGCATGAAACCCATGATTGTGGGTTCGAATCCCGGTTCACTCCGATTATGTTTCTAGATTTGTTAGCACCATACCCGTGCTCGTGGGTTTCACTGAAGTGGTAAACGTCCGAGACCTGCATCACTTCGGGCTTTCCACCCACATTAAGCTGGCACGCCGTGATATGACTGGAATACTGTTAAAAGCGGCGTTAAACCCAACTCACTCAATCATTCCTGGACAAAAGGGCATTTGTAAATTTCCAAACTGCGCTGCACATATCTTCATCGGATTACCATGGCAAGATGTGTGCAACTAAAGTTGTCTTTTCACAGACATACGCATGACCAATTGGTTGCAAACTCCCCACGCATGGACGCTGCAGTTTGGTGGCACTTTACTACCCAAAACGCAAGCGCGGCCCTAGAATCGGAGCTGATCCGCATGTAATCAAAATGCTATTAGACTGAAAAGAAGGTTAAGTCGTTGATAGCTTTACAATCGTTATGGCTGCTGTGGAAGCATCTGCCAAACATGAGAAGAAGAACCCGTTGAATGTCTTTCAACTATCAAAATGTCCTTTTTTTTGCCGGTGGAGCAGTATATGTTAAACTGTTCGCGAACACCTTGTACCATTGTGTATTGACTGGAGCACGAGAACCTGGTGTCTAATTGTTGAAATACCAGTAGTTATTTCAACTAATTCAGTTCAACTTCAACTAACCATTTCAACGATTAAACACTATGGTCCGAGTGCTCGAACCTATTTAAACCATAGCCAACATTCAGCGAACTGTACAACCTAAAATGTTTTAACAGCAGTGTTTTGATAACAGTACTTTAAATTATATTCAAGAACTGTGTGCTTAACCGTAGGAACACTATGTGGGTCGCCTTTGTGTGACGCACGTGAAATATGTTCCCTGTGCTTTCACACGTGCATCTCGCGCTTTGGCGATTCGGGTTAAGAAATGCATGTCCCGGGGCAAGTAAACAAATCTTACAGGACCAACTCGAGCATATTTATCAATACTTAAATATTACTCGCCCATGTTGTTTGGCAATTATATGCAAAATCAGCCCTGATCAAGCGAAGAGTAATTTCCGTTCTACATGTTAGTTTCTTTGAATGAAAAGCTACAAATCATTGCGAGTTCGCAATAGCCGCTTTGTCACCCTCGACAGCCGAGCTCAAATCGACAGCCTCGTGGTGCCGGCGAAACTCAAATTAACAATCGTCCGTGCAAGAGACGAAGCGGACGACACGTCATGTGTCTGTGAAATGACATGAACAGGTCCTTGATACAAATTCTTTATTTGAGATACACTCGTATTTCAACACATGTGGTCAATCGATGAAACAACCAGGGGGTCGGGCGGGGGGTCGGGGGTCGTCAATATGCATCACCACTATATGGGGCAGGGCCATTTTTGTTTGTTTGTTGTTTAACGCCTCACTCAGCAATAGTGCTGCGATATGACGGCAATTTGTAAATAATCGAGTCTCGACCAGAACATCTTGTGATTAACATCATGAGCATCGATCCACACAGTTGCTCCACACCAAGTCAGCAAGCCTGACCATCCGATCCTGTTTGTCGCCTCTTACGACAAGCATGGGTTACCGAAGACCAATTCTTACCCGGATCTTCACGGGTCGGCAGGGCCATGAAAAAATGACACAGATATATGTTTTCAAACTACAAACGTAATTTAGGGACTGGTCATCTATGATACGAAGGAGGGACATGAAAAAATGTTTCATCAAATGGGAGTGTCAGCAAAATGTGATACAGTCCTAAGGCCAATCTCACCAACCCCGGCCCCCATGATAAATGACCAGTCTATTACCATATGATTGATATATAGATTGTTTGTCCTTGTTCATGGAGAACATTTTCAGTAAAGCGCACATAAAATCAACCCAACGCCTATCGGTTGATTACAACACGCCTTCCACACATGTGGGTGGGAATGCCATTTGAGATAATTGGTATCAAACATGTGTGACATCGAATTCCAGGTCTGTGATTGGCTGCTCCATGGTGATGACAAAAGGTCAGCTAATGACGGACAGCTTCTCTGGTTGTATTTCATCGATATGTTTCTAACTCGAGCTTCAGTCGAATTCCCCCACGTCGGTGTCGAGAAGTGTTATGGCTTTAGAGGGTTAATAAATG
The DNA here is from genome assembly GCF_023055435.1 of Haliotis rufescens. Lineage (NCBI taxonomy): Eukaryota > Metazoa > Mollusca > Gastropoda > Lepetellida > Haliotidae > Haliotis > Haliotis rufescens. Next base: position 61,597,930 of record NW_025963779.1, on the reverse strand, counting down.
TTCTTTAATCGAGTTTGCATTATCATCATCGCTTTGGTAATCAACACATATGGCGGAAACTTGTGGAGGGTCACAAGCAGTAAGCCACCCATGACCGTTGTGTTATGTATTAATACGCCACTGCGATCATGAGTGAGTGAGTGAGTATGGTTTTACGCCGCTTTTAGCAATATTCAAGCAATATCACGGCGGGGGACACCAGAAATGGGCTTCACACATTGTACCCATGTCGGGAATCGAACCCGGGTCTTCGGCGTGGCGTGCAAACGCTTTAACCACTAGGCTACCCGACCGCCCCTGCGATCATGAGAAAAGACAAGATATGTATCGATTCGATGCTAAATGGTGCGGTTTTAGGGTGTGTAAGAAACACGAGTGGCCGTCAGTGTGCTCTGACGGATAGAGCTGTTCGGACAGAAAAAGGTCGGGGTTCTATCCCCGGCCGCGTCATACCAAAAGACGTCAAAGATGGTACTTGAGAATAAAAGTAGAAATCATGACCCGCCAAGCCTCATAATTATAATCACTGGACGTCGTCCTAATCACATACTTTTCAACGACAAAACCATTTTCCCTGATCATAAGCCGATTTATTTTTTAATCTTTCGTTTACGATTCCGGAGACATTGGAAACGCCAAAGTAAGAATATAGATAAACTGACTTGTTTTATTGCAGGCTATCTATTTCTTCAAGTGTCCTCGAAATAAAATGTCGCTCGATCTCTCAAAACACAATGTCTGAAGATTCAGAACGTACATTTTACCACCAGTGCACGAATACAGCCTCGCAACATTTGTTTTGCCAGTTCCTGGTTAAATCGCCCCCCGAGAATATTTAGAATGATCTCCCTTGATCGCGCATAAACTTCATCTCCGACAATGACACATAGCGACCTACATGAATACATAGCTATATCACGGCGGTCTGTAAATAATCGAGTCTGGACCAGACAATCCAGTGATTGATATCATGAGCCTAACGTCCCGATCCCCTTAGTCACCTCTTACGACAAGCATAGTCGCCTTTTACAGCAAGCATGGGTTGCTGAAGACCTATTCTACCCCGGATCTTCACGTGTCGTATTGTGAAAAGTTGATCGGAGTAGTAGTAGTAGTAGTGGTAGTAGTAGTAGTAGTAGTAGTAGTAGTATAATTTGGATAAACTACGTTCTATCCAGATTATTTTCTATATTTGCCTTATTTTGAACGGTAAATTTTCCCTTTAATATGATATTTGATTGAGATTTGAGTCGTCTTCAAAATTTCTTTTGTTGATTCTGTTTCCCAATGATAGGAATGTAGACATTTCTCGCCACGAATAGCTGCAATCTTTCCGTCCTACCATGACCAAAAGCGTTCTTTCTTGTGTACGTATTCAGTGCAGTGACTCGTTAACCACTTTTGATTTAGTAAAAGTAGCCAATCAAATGAGATCAACCTTCAGTGTTATGGTTGAATCGGTATTAAGACCATAATATGCATACTCATGACAAGTGATTATTAAAGTTTACATACAATTTTTTTTTTTCTGCTGTGAAACAGTAAAAGAGTTCATGAGTTTAATAACACATCATAAAAAACCATAGATTTTGGATATTGTCATATCTGCTAACAAGGAGATATATCAAGGTTGTTTGCTATGTGCTTCATGGCTAGAAGGAGTATCAGATCGAATTTACAAGGACATAAAACATTTATTTCATCGTCAATAAATACAGCTAAAAACATGTATAACTTTTCTTCGACAGGGGTATAAGTATATCTTCCATTCTCAATGCTTAAGTGACCCGTGAAGATCCGGGTTAGAATTGGTCCTCAGTAACTCATGCTTGCCGTAAAATGCGACTTTGCTTTTCGTAAGAGGCTACTAACGGGATTGGGTGATCGGGCTCTCTGACATGGTTGATGCATGTCATCGCATCCCATTTGCGTAGATCGATGCTCATGATATCACAACACTGGATTGTCCAGTCCAGGCTCGATTATTTACAGACCGCCGTCATATAGCTAGAATTATGCTGAATGCTGCGTTAAGCAACAAACAAACTATGCGTAAGTCTTAAGTATCCGATATGCGTAATGATGAATAAGGCGGTGGTGACGTGTCATTCATATTGTCTTTGTTATTGTTCATGATGTTGCTATTAACAATGTCGTTGTATGTCGGAGGAGGGGCAGATAACTCTGTAGCATTACCATTTGGAGCCACAATCCCTGTAGGCATCTCTGCCTGCGGAGTTTGATGCTGAGTTTCAAGTTCAATTCTCCTCTCGTGTCTTTTCCTTGCACATTTGGAGGCAGTTTTGCAAAGAACAAAGAAGAATAAAATGAAACCCGAACATATCCCAATACCGCAAAGGAACGCCGAGGTATACGTCTGTGAGTCTGAAACGAGAGAATGTATTTTATCATCCAAAACTGGCTCCCACAGGAGATATCGCTTGGATGAGATCAAGCGATATCTACACTGTAGATATCGCTGCAATGAAATTACATCACAATGCTTTGCAGACCATTGTGCAATCTTTTTACACTGAAGACACTGCTAATTACTGTCTACAAATTGAAAAAGTTGAAAGAATGATGTTGGATGATAAATAAAATCTCACCCTCGTGTCTTTTGATATCAAATATATCAACACTCGTTGATAAAAGTGGCAAAAATCCTCGGCAAGCCTGAATTTTTCCACTTTTATCAACTCGTGTTGATATATTTGATATCAAAAGACACGAGGGTGAGATTCTCTATTTATACACACAGTATATACAAAGTAACCGACATAACGACCCCGTGCATCACGCTGCCACATCATGAGTCTGCAAGCCTGTGGCGGGGATCGTTTCACTCACTTGTTGTGTGGTCCAAACGTATTTTCAGGACGCCGTGATATAACTTGATTATTGTTCATGCGACGTTTGTAACATTCACCTACTCATTTACTACTGGTATAAAAGGTACGATAAATGGACACTGTCGGGACAGCAATGTGACTAGTTAAAAAAATGTTGTAAAAACATATCTGAACGTAATTAGTTCGTTTGTTTGTTGTTTAATGCCGCACTCGTCAATATTCAAGGTATATGACGGCGGTTTGTATATAATCAAGTATGGACAAGAAACTCCAGTGATTGACATCATGAGCACCGATCTACACAAATGGGATGCGATGACATGCATCAACAAAGTCAGCGATCCTGACCACCCGATCTCGTTAGTCACCCCTTACGACAAGCACTGGCTGCTGAAGATCAATTCTATCCCATCATTTCACGAGGGCGTCTGAATGCTATGAATGCAACAACGCAGCAGTTAACAACTCACCTGTATAGTTGTACTTCAGCCGGAAACCCTTACCAGTTCCTGATCCATCAGATATAAACCTGATCGTGATGGTGGAGCCGCTGCTTCTGTACGAAGGTGTATTGACGCCACAGAAGGTCCCAAGCGAGGCCGCGTCCTTGCTTCCTGGTAAAACAAAAGAATTATACGTATATCACATACCATGTTTAAACGTAATATGTTCATCTGTTTAATTTGATTACTTGTAGACATCATGAGCAACCATCCAAGTAATCGAGACTGGCAACCCGATCCGATATTTACTGGATTAGATTCTTAAGAGATGAGCACGTGTTGATTAATTCATCGACTGAACGTGTAGCAACCTACCATCAAACAATTCGACTGAAGGTATATCAACCTACCATCAAGCACCTGGACTGAACCTATAGCAAACCTACCACCAAGCACCTGGACTGAACCTATAGCAAACCTACCATCAAGCACATGGACTGAACCTACAGCAAACCTACCATCAAGCACCTGGACTGAACCTGTAGCAAACCTACCATCAAGCACCTGGACTGAACCTATAGCAAACCTACCATCAAGCACCTGGACTGAACCTATAGCAAACCTACCATCAAGCACCTGGACTGAACCTATAGCAAACCTACCACCAAGCACCTGGACTGAACCTGTAGCAACCTGCTACAAACACCTGGACTGAACCTATAGCAAACCTACCATCAAGCACCTGGACTGAACCTATAGCAAACCTACCATCAAGCACCTGGACTGAACCTATAGCAAACCTACCACCAAGCACCTGGACTGAACCTGTAGCAACCTGCTACAAACACATGGACTGAACCTATAGCAAACCTACCACTAAACACATGGACTGAACCTATAGCAAACCTACCACCAAACACATGGACTGAACCTATAGCAAACCTACAATCAAGCACCTGGACTGAACCTATAGCAAACTTACCATCAAGCACCTGGACTGAACCTATAGCAAACCTACCATCAAGCACCTGGACTGAACCTATAGCAAACCTACCACCAAACACATCGACTGAACCTATAGCAAACCTACCACCAAACACATGGACTGAACCTATAGCAAACCTACCACCAAGCACCTGGACTGAACCTATTGCAAACCAACCATCAAGCACCTGGACTGAACCTATAGCAAACCTACCACCAAACACATGGACTGAACCTATAGCAAACCTACCATCAAACACATGGACTGAACCTATTGCAAACCTACCACCAAGCACCTGGACTGAACCTATAGCAACTCTACCACCAAGCATCTGGACTGATACTATAGCAACCTGCCACCAAGCACCCGGATTGAACCTATAGCACACCTACCATCAGGCACCTGGACTGAACCTATAGCAAACCTACCATCAAGCACCTGGACTGAACCTATAGCAAACCTACCACCAAACACATGGACTGAACCTATAGCAAACCTACCACCAAACACATGGACTGAACCTATAGCAAACCTACCATCAAGCACCTGGACTGAACCTATAGCAAACCTACCACCAAGCACCTGGACTGAACCTATAGCAAACCTACCACCAAACACATGGACTGAACCTATAGCAAACCTACCACCAAGCACCTGGACTGAACCTATTGCAAACCAACCATCAAGCACCTGGACTGAACCTATAGCAAACCTACCACCAAACACATGGACGGAACCTATAGCAAACCTACCATCAAACACATGGACTGAACCTATTGCAAACCTACCACCAAGCACATGGACTGAACCTATAGCAACTCTACCACCAAGCATCTGGACTGATACTATAGCAACCTGCCACCAAGCACCCGGACTGAACCTATAGCACACCTACCATCAGGCACCTGGACTGAACCTATAGCAAACCTACCATCAAGCACCTAGACTGAACCTATAGCAAACCTACCACCAAACACATGGACTGAACCTATAGCAAACCTACCACCAAACACATGGACTGAACCTATAGCAAACCTACCATCAAGCACATGGACTGAACCTATAGCAAACCTACCATCAAGCACATGGACTGAACCTATAGCAAACCTACCATCAAGCACCTGGACTGAACCTATAGCAAACCTACCACCAAGCACCTGGACTGAACCTGTAGCAACCTGCTACAAACACCTGGACTGAACCTATAGCAAACCTACCATCAAGCACCTGGACTGAACCTATAGCAAACCTACCATCAAGCACCTGGACTGAACCTATAGCAAACCTACCACCAAGCACATGGACTGAACCTGTAGCAACCTGCTACAAACACATGGACTGAACCTATAGCAAACCTACCACCAAACACATGGACTGAACCTATAGCAAACCTACCTCCAAACACATGGACTGAACCTATAGCAAACCTACAATCAAGCACCTGGACTGAACCTATAGCAAACCTACCATCAAGCACCTGGACTGAACCTATAGCAAACCTACCATCAAGCACCTGGACTGAACCTATAGCAAACCTACCACCAAACACATCGACTGAACCTATAGCAAACCTACCACCAAACACATGGACTGAACCTATATCAAACCTACCACCAAGCACCTGGACTGAACCTATTGCAAACCAACCATCAAGCACCTGGACTGAACCTATAGCAAACCTACCACCAAACACATGGACTGAACCTATAGCAAACCTACCATCAAACACATGGACTGAACCTATTGCAAACCTACCACCAAGCACCTGGACTGAACCTATAGCAACTCTACCACCAAGCATCTGGACTGATACTATAGCAACCTGCCACCAAGCACCCGGACTGAACCTATAGCACACCTACCATCAGGCACCTGGACTGAACCTATAGCAAACCTACCATCAAGCACCTAGACTGAACCTATAGCAAACCTACCACCAAACACATGGACTGAACCTATAGCAAACCTACCACCAAACACATGGACTGAACCTATAGCAAACCTACCATCAAGCACCTGGACTGAACCTATAGCAAACCTACCACCAAGCACCTGGACTGAACCTATAGCAAACCTACCACCAAACACATGGACTGAACCTATATCAAACCTACCATCAAGCACCTGGACTGAACCTATTGCAAACCAACCATCAAGCACCTGGACTGAACCTATAGCAAACCTACCACCAAACACATGGACTGAACCTATCGCAAACCTACCATCAAACACATGGACTGAACCTATTGCAAACCTACCACCAAGCACCTGGACTGAACCTATAGCAACTCTACCACCAAGCATCTGGACTGATACTATAGCAACCTGCCATTAAGCACCTGGACTGATTGGAACGCAACCTACCATCAAACACCTGGACTGAATGTGTAGCAAACTTCGATCAAACATCTGGACTGAACGTATAGCAACCTACCATCAAACACCTGGACTGAATGTGTAGCAACATACCATCAAGCACCTGGACTGAACCTATAGCAACATACCATCAAGCACCAGGACTGAACGTATAGCAACATACCATCAAGCACCTGGACTGAACGTATAGCAACATACCATCAAGCACCTGGACTGAAAGTAAAGCAACATACCATCAAACACCTGGACTGAACGTATAGCAACATACCAACAAGCACCTGGACTGAACATACAACTACCCACCATCAAGCACCTGGACTGAACGTATAGCAAACTACCATCAAGCACCTGGACTGAACATACAACTACCCACCATCAAGCACCTGGGCTGAACGTATAGCAAACTACCATCAAGCACCTAGACTGAACGGAAAGCAACATACCATCAAGCACCTGGACTGAACCTATAGCAACATACCATCAAGCACCTGGACTGAACGTAAAGCAACATACCATCAAACACCTGGACTAAACGTATAGCAACATACCATCAAGCACCTGGACTGAACGTATAGCAACATACCATCAAGCACCTGGACTGAACGGAAAGCAACCTACCATCAAGCACCTGACTGAACGTATAGCAACATACCATCAAGCACCTGGACTGAACGGAAAGCAACATACCATCAAGCACCTGGACTGAACGGAAAGCAACATACCATCAAGCACCTGGACTGAACGGAAAGCAACCTACCATCAAGCACCTGACTGAACGTATAGCAACATACCATCAAGCACCTGGACTGAACGGAAAGCAACCTACCATCAAGCACCTGGACTGAATGAATAGCAACATACCATCAAGCACCTGGACTGAACGTATAGCAACATACCATCAAGCACCTGGACTGAACGGAAAGCAACATACCATCAAGCACCTGGACTGAACGGAAAACAACATACCATCAAGCACCTGGACGTAGTCTCCTTCACAGGTCACTTGCCGGCCGATGTCACTGCTGAGGATCTTCACTTTCAGTTTGCTGTTCTGGGGTCCGATAATTTCCCAAGTACAATTTAAGTTGCTGCAAAAGTAAAATGATAGGTTTTTCTCAAGTGTTGTCTCACGTAGATTGTGTCAGAGGTTCTCACACAAACACACGTACTGAACGAGTGAGTTTCGATTTACACTGCTTGGAGAAGTATTTCTCTTACTTTTCGGCGTGTCCGCTTCATGTGGGCTAAAACCCCGAAGTAATGCAAGTCCACCGAACTACGGTATTGCTACATACCAATCTTAATCAGATTCCGACACGCCTACAAATATGATCATTAGAAAGAAAAGCGGCAGCTATATTGAATTTCGAGCTTTCGCTTGTTAACGGTTATCATATCTGATAGGCCGAGTGATGCAAGTCTTAGACGTTTACTAATTTAGCGAAACCAACGAGAACCGGCATTGCGCTACATACCAAAAATCTTAATCAAGGCGTTTCTTGGATTCGGACCAGCGACAATTGGATTCCGGGCGATCTTAGCGCTAAGTAGATCGTAACTCCCATACCTTAAGACAGACTTACGACAGTCGTAGCGCTAAGATTGTTTCGTGCATAATCACCAGGGACATTTGCCAAGAAACGCGATGGCTATATTGAATTTCCGGTAACTTCCGCTTGTCTCAATCAACCATGATCAACCAGTTCATGTGATTCACTAAATGAAACCACAGACATCCAGGTTACTTTCATAATGCATCAAAGGCATCTTCTGTTTAACACACTGCTGTGTACAGCTATACTTACTTCTGGTACCTCAGTGGGTAGCCTGGCGATGTTAGATATCTTGCTTCCTTGGTCGCTGTCAATGTTTCACTGATGCATCCGTCCCCTTCCACTGTTGTAACAGAGTAGATACATTGTTGTGATGCACATGTAGTACATATTTGTACATTTGTTTGTTGTTAAACACTGCACTCAGCAAAATTCCAGCTATATGACGTCGGTCTGTAAGTAATCGAGTCTGGACCAAACAATCCAGTGATAAACATCATGGGCATCGATCCACGCAATTCGGATACGATAACATGCATCAACCAAGTCAGCGTACCAGATAACACGATCCCGTTTGTCGCCTCTTACGACAAGCATGGGTTGCTGAAGACCTCTTATTATCCGGGTCTTCACGGGTCACATGTACAACAAAGATCACAGATACGCACGGGTATTCAAGGAAAAAGGATTATGCAATTGACTGATAACTGAAGGTAATAGTTATTTTATGATACGGTTATCCAACCCTGTACATGTAAGTGTGTAACCAGCAGACCAAGTCGGGCCAGGGAAGCTTGATGTCCTGTTCGGATCCATCTCAAGCTGCCGTACATGAGAAAATCACAATATACTGACATTTCACTTTAAACAAGAATTTCTCGTCAACACTGAATTTGAAATTGGATGTTTCTTGAAACTATATTTTAACAATTAAAATCTTCAGAAAGCCTGGGAAATTCATATTCGGCCAAATCAAATATATACCAGTTCACTTTTAGGTCTTGAAGGAAAAGGAAAGATTTAAGCCTGTGCTTCTGAGCTTAATGGCAATATGATAAATGAAGACATGGATACAGATACGTTTGCCTTTAAGTGTCTTTCCGCGAACAACAGGTGACGTCACTGAATTTCAGTGACCCATTTTCAGCGCTATCTTGCCTTTACGCCCAGTGGAATCTGTTCCGGCCGATAATCGCGACTGTTATACTCTGGCTTTATATACATGTAGTAGATTTGAGTATATATAATGTACAACAACACATATACCATACAACAACAAAGAAGACGCTTTTAACAATATGATAAAGATATTACACCTACATGCATGTTGAATCGTCTGTTGAGCATGTACAACATTAAAGTGTGGTTATGCAGAATAATTCATACACATGACTTCAAACAGTGACTCCCACACTTACCGTGTTTTTGTATATATGTATGTCCAAAGGGATGGGTGAGTGTGTTGAGTAAACGCCGCTTTTAGGATTATTTCAGTCGTGTGAAATGGGTTTCACACATGGAATAACCCTAAAAGTGGCGTTTAACATCGTGAATGAAACCCATGTGTTTGACGTGACCAGCTAACGCTTGATCCACTAGGCGTCCCTCATTCGAGGATGGTGAGGTGAGGTGAAATGGGGTTTAACGTCGCGTCCAAAATTATTGCACTTATATAGCGACTTGCATGCACGTGTGTGTGGCTGCTTGTACTACTCCGGACTGACGCCGATTTGTAGTGCTAGCACACCGAGATACCATGCCGTAGTTTAACATGAATACCCCACTCAGACACAGTATACTGATCCCGAGCCCATCAGTCCTTGTTTTATCCCATGAATGCCGAGCGCCAGGGTAACAACAAATACCATCTTTTAACTTCTTTTGGTACCCCGGACCTTCCGCGCTCCGGGCGGACGCTCTACCAGTAGACCCTGGAGGCGGTCCATTCCAGGATGAAAACAAAGTGATTGAATGTGACTGTTAACATACATTGTACTTTCAATACACTATTTCATATGATGCCTGTCTTTGCCATATATTATCATAAAATGTTGGTACTGGCCAGTCACCATCTTGTATATCGGCGCCCTGTCTGTGCAGACTTCGTGACGTCATCATGTTCAACATAGCGTTACTTACTTGTCACATTACGACTGACCCTGTTATACAGGCTAAACTTAGTACAGACAGATCTAGATTGGTCGGAATTTCACACAAATCTATTTCACCGAACGGTTTTATAACCTGCAAACTCGTAATTCTAAATTCGTTAAATGTGTCAACAGCGGGCTGGGACCCGTATACATCTTCACCAACCCGTGCTTGCCGTAAAAGGCGACAATGCTTGTCGTAAGAGGCGAGTAACGGGATCGTGTGGTCAGGATCGCTGACTTGGTTGATATATGTCATCGCATCCCAATTGCGTGGATCGATGCTCATGTTAGCAATCACTTGATTGCAATTGTCTGGCCCAGACCGCCGTCATATAGCTGGCATATTGGTGAGTGCGGCGTTAAACAACAACAAACAAAAACTAGCAGGGTGGACGGAATTTTACGAGCCCATTCAGATCGTAAAATACGCCACACCACGCAATTGACATTTGTAACTCAAAGCAGTAAGACAATATAGAGTCATACGAAATAATAAATATAACTTACCATTGAAGAAGGCAAAGACAAATACCACAAATGTAAAGTCAAAACTCGATGCTCCGAATACCATAGCCTTCTGCACAATGAAGGTGAATAACAGGCTTACACCGATCACTGGTGAAAGATGAACACCTAATGCCGCAAGTGTGTGTGAATATTATGTCGCAAGTGTTTGTGAAATATACCTTGCATGTCGTCACATTTCCGGCCATGCGTATATCTCGGTTGTAAAGACGGGAAACACTCTCTACGAAGATAACAGGATGTCGCCACTATGACCCAGCTTGCAGTTGTTAATAGGAGGACCAGGTTGTTTGTGTGTATAATGTAATTCTTGTTCTGTCGTGCGTTATTCTATCTATAGAGGGATGCAGCCAATGTTTTCATGCGTTAATGTTTGCCGGTGTATTACTGCGTACAGATACAATATGTTGAATAAATCTGAGTTCTTGAGAGAAATTGAAAGAAAGGTGAGTTACAATTTAACGTCGCATCGGAATTATTTCAGCCATATAGCGGCTTGCGGGTATGCTTTGTTTATTTGTTTGTTGTTTTATGACGCACTCAGCAATATTCTAGCTATATGACGACGGTCTGCCAATAATTGAGCCTGGAACAGACAATCCAGTGAATGACATCATGAGCATCGATTCACGTAATTGGGATACGATGACATGCATCAACCTTGTCAGCGAACCTGAACACCCGGTCCCGATAGTCGCCTCTTCTCTGTTCAAAATGTTTGCATTTCGTTACTATATCACAATATTACAGATTGACATGCTTTGTAGTAAGATATTAATAAGACGCTAGTATAGAACTGATTCTGCAATCGCTTTCATTAGAACATACATTTGAAAGCATGCATGCATATATTTATATAGGGTACACTGCATCACCTTGAAACAGACATACATTTTATTAATCAAATTAAATATTAAGTGGTGTCAATATTTATTAGAACAACTTTGATGTAGTTTGGATGTTTTTTGCAGCAGGGTTAGTCAAATACTAGTATTGTCAACTTCAGCAGGATGAGACAAATATTAGTACTGTTAACTTCAGCAGGGTGAGACAAATATTAGTATTGTCAACATGAGCAAGGTGAGACAAATATTAGTATTGTCAACTTCACTGGGTGAGACAAATATTAGTACTGATAACTTCAGCAGGGTGAGACAAATATTAGTATTGTTAACTTCAGCAGGATGAGACAGATATTAATATTGTCAACTTCAGCATATTTTGCAGGCTAGGCGAGTTCAGTAATTATGGAAGCATGTGACGTCATCCATTATATCATGCCATCATTGCATGCCAGAGGGACGTCATGGCTGTCTCGCAAATATGAGATTTCAGTAAGAGACTTTTTTTTTTTAAAATAATATACAATTTAGATATAAGAATAAAATCTTTTGTTGAGTTTTCAAATCAATTATATTCATCAAAGATGCGTTACTCGCATTACCTGCTTCTGCGTACAATGGCAAAACATCGACGTTTATCATTTTTTTGAATTGTGATTGTAGACAAATTGTCTAGCCTAACTAAAATAATAATATTTAACAATAACATGCGTTGCCAATGTTGCAATAGTGTTGACTATATATAGAATACAGACATAAAAATAGAAAAGTGCAACCAATTTAATAATATGACATTTACGTGATACACAAACATAATAAAATTGTTGATGGTGTATTAGTAACAACATTTTATATAAACATTTAAAACATTACATAATTACAACAAAAAAACATTCAAGAATCTAAACAAGTATAGAACATGAAACTGACACTTCCAATATAAACACAAATTGATATGGTCACACGAGTTATTCCCGCTGCACATTCGGCAACTTACAGTGTATTGTGTGGGACTGTCTCTTTTCGTCTTCAAAATAAGAGACATGTTCCCTGTATGAAAGATGTCGTCTATATGTGAAGACGATTTTTCGTGTGTTTGTGACGGGTGCCAGCGGCGGTGAAGGATACGCTCAAATTTTCGCGAGTATTGTCAACTTCCGCAGGGTGAGACAAATATAAATATTGTTAACTTTAGCAAGGTGAGTCAACATTAGTATTGTCAACTTCAGCAGGGTGAGTCAACATTAGTATTGTTAACTTCAGCAGGGTGAGACAAATATCAATATTGTTAACTTCAGCAGGGTGAGTCGACATTAGTATTGTTAATTTCAGCAGGGTGAGACGAATATCAATATTGTTAACTTCAGCAGGGTGAGTCGACATTAGTATTGTCAATTCAGCAGGGTGAGTCAACATTAGTATTGTTAACTTCAGCAGGGTGAGACAAATATCAATATTGTTAACTTCAGCAGGGTGAATCAAATATCAGTGTTGTTAAATTCAAAAGGTGAGTCAATTATTTGCCTTGTTAACGCCAGTGGGGGTGGGGGGTCAAATATTCGTACCCATCCCACGAGAGACTGCTTCTGTGCACATTGTCTCGGACCACGTTCAGACCACGACGGAGTTTTTCATGTAGGATTACGATTTCTAACTTGATTAATGAAAATATTGCCTTTCGTGAAATACAATCATCCATGTTGGGACGATTCGGTAGCCTATTGGAATAAAAGAAACCTTATCCCGTCAAAGGCGCGAGTTCGATTCCCAGATGGGTAACGATTATGTGAAACTCAATGGCCCCCACGATGTGACAGAATTAGGCCAAAGTAACTCACACACACACACACACACACACACACACACACACACACACACACACACACACACACACACACACACACACACACACACACACACACACACATGACATAAGGATTCTTTTGCCGCCATTAATCCTGAAGAGTTACTGATATAGGCCATTAACAACGAAAGCGTTCCAATCCATCGGCATGACACAAATGGTCTTCCCCATGTTTCAATGTCAATGGACAATGCCGGCCAATAAGGTCATAGTCATTCATATCGGTCTCTCTTCCTCGTACCGTGTTCAGTACACTTGTCTTAATATCAGTACTTATATAATACTTGATTATTCAATCAAATATTAAACAAAGGTGGTGCTGAATTGTCAAGGTCAACAACAACACTATGAACGTTGTTCAAATTGCTATTTGATGTTCGTTATGTCATTACAACGATTCACCATAATCTCTATCTATTACCTTTATCTTTGTACCTTAAATAGAAATATACTGAGTTACCTTGTGACTCGATTTTACTTTATTACTGTTCTGACAGATAAGGACACTCCTGACAAAGCTTGAACACAGCCAGAAATGTGAAATGGCAGTAGGAAAGTGAACTAACATCTGCAACTTGTCCATTGTAATTGTCATCAAGCCCACCTGTGCCCCGTTCCACAAAGCGACTGCCGTGAATTAGTGTTATAGCGTGGGAGTTACGGTCGTGTTAGCGATGAGATCTCTTTGTGGAACATCTTCCTGGTCTAAAGGTCAACGTAAGCTTCACCAATGGTCGATTGCGAGTTTTAAGATTTTCATATGTTCAGTTGCATAATGCCCTGAAACCTATTCACTTTATCAAATTAACTGACAAAGCATCCCTGTTAAAGTGTGCTGTTCCTTCATTTTCTTTTCACTATTGTATTCCTGAGAAGTAAATATGTAGGTCATACATAAGATAATTAATTTCGGTAATATGTCCGTGTTCAGAATTGTAAGTGCTATCACGGCTCGGAAATAGCGACACTATTACGGCTTTAGTAGTATAGAATGTGGTTCACACGTTGCACACATAAGGAGAATCGAACCTAGGGCTTCATTGTGACAAGGTAATCATTTATCAACTACTCTCCATCGTCTCGTTTACATTTTCAGTCATTTTGATGAAACGGAGGTGCATACTCCAAGTACAACGATGAACAAAAGACATATGTATTTAGTCACTTTTATCATATTTATCATCATACTATACTTTTGCATTGAAAATTCCAAAACGTATTTAATTCTATCGTGGAAACTTCATTGGTGAATGTAATATGCGCTGCTGCATTCTGAATTTTCTACCTTTGGTGTTCCGTGTCTTCAGCAACCAGTGCTTGTCGTGAGAGGTCTATGTAGGGCTCGCTCACTTGGTTGATGCATGTCATCGTATCTCAATTGCGTGGATCGATGCTCATGATATCAATTACTGAATTGTCTGATTTAGACTCCATTATTTACAGACAACCGTCATAGAGCTAAAATATTGCTGAGTGCGGCGTTAAACAACAAACAAACACAGCCATTAAGTAGTCAGCCTTAGAAGAAATATTTTAACTACCATATTTCAAGCAAAGCTTTATGGTTTGTGGGTCACATTTCTAAAACTGACGCAAGGTGACAAAAACTATGTCCGTTGCAATTCCCTATTTTGACATCGTACCATATGTGTTTTTAAGTTGAACACTTGACTTGCCTTTGCATGTGTTTGTGACGGGTACCTCCGGTCGGACATGGTTAGCTCCCTTTTGCACGGACACCTGATATCATCATATTTGATACTGATTCAGAAAGACATGCTCATATTATAGTCAGGAATCATACAAAGGACTCTGCTTAAGTGGAGATTTCTTATGGACATTGAAGGGACACGACTGTTCTTGACGAAACACAAACCGGGAAATTGGATATACTCGTATGTTAAGTTTGCATGTATGCACACGACAGTGCATTTAAAGTGACCAACTGCTATCAATGTGACACCGTCCAATCAAATGAGGCGACATTATCACTCGTCTTTGTAGGGTAGTAGTGTCACTTTCATGTCTTTGGTTAAATACACTGCTGTGAGGTGAGACAGTAGTGTAAGTATGTGGATTCTCGGGGCATATTTATGTGAGTATTGTTGGATCTACAGTGATACACCAATACCAATATACTGATCGGCTTCATAATGTTTGTTGTTTTCTATTTGTTGTGTGTGCTTTTAAATTGTTTGTTTGTTTGTTTGTAACGTCGCGCTCAGCACTATTCCCGCTACGTCTTATAAATAGTCAGACAATCCAGTTATTCCACGGCTTTCTGTGGGACTTGTGGGTAGTTGAAACATGGTCTTTTGGGTAATTGAATAGAAATTACATGCTTCTTTTTTAAGCATTTGTTTATAACATGTCATTATTGGTTTACTGGTTCTTACATGTTGCCATATGTCGTTAGATGTTATGTACATTTAAACCATGAACTACATGACATTCATTTGAATGTTTACCGCATATGAGAGGGAGACAGAGCCTACATGTCGGTTCGTCACAAGCGGAGTTCGACTGAATGTGGAAATACACTGATAAGGAAATTCAGTATGCATAGAGAGGGAGAGTGGGTAGGGGGTTGGGGTGGGGTTGAGGTCATCGCATTGTAGTGAAAAACATGGTTTAAGATGTAAGACATGAAAGGACATGTACATATGGTTTTAAACATGACAATGTTTATCAATATATTTTGGTGAAATTATTTCATTTTAAAATTTTTCTGACAAAACTGATTGTTTGCCATTTTGGTGCCACGCGTGAAAAGTATTCTTGTGTGTATCATAAGCAACGCCCAATGGCGTCGGGGTTCCTGTACCCGGGCATGGGTTTAAATGCTGACTTCCAGATTTGGTTTCTGGGTTTGTCAGCTACACACTTGTACTCGTTTGTTTCACCTAAGACCTGCACTTGTTTGTTGTTTTCACCCGCAAGCTGTTATATAATTGACACACGGTTTCAAATCAGCGTTAGAACCCAAGTGTTACCCACCCGAAACCGATAGCAATGGAGGGGCTTCATTACACTCTGGCATAAGGCTGCTTTCAGCAATGTCCCTCTTCCCGCGGCAAGGGAGTCAACTGACTATAAAAATCCAGTTTCCACCCTTGCTGAACTTTGCTGGAATTTCGTGCCACGATCGAAGCGCTACCATTGTCCATTACGAGTTATAGGCTTGACATGTCCATCCTACTGACCAATTAGATTCTAGCTCTCATGTCACACTAGAGTTATATTATGGTTGGACTAACAAGTAAAGCATAGTCCAATCAAAGCCACGTAACGAGATCGACATCTGTTCAGCAGCAGGGGAGCTGAGTGCACTGCTTCATGGCTTGCCTAAGCTCGCCATCAGCTTGCCTTCTCCGCACCACAGCCATGTTGGCAGTGGGTCAAAACAGTGAACACAACATAAAGTCCGTTTGTCCGTTACTGATAACTGTTACGTAACGAGATCGACATCTGTTCAACAGCAGGGGAGCTGAGTGCACTGCTTCATGGCTTGCCTAAGCTCGCTATCAGCTTGCCTTCTCCGCACCACAGCCATGTTGGCAGTGGGTCAAAACAGTGAACACAACATAAAGTCCGTTTCTCCGTTACTGATAACGCTGATACTTTCATTACAATTCAATGATTGTTTTCGATGTCCTTAAAGATCGGATAGGAACTCATCGGTTTCAAAATTAATGTATTGACATTGCTTCTGTATTCGGTAAATGCCTTAATTAAAAAAAAATATAACAAGATAATTACAGACAAATGCAATATAAAGTTATAATATTGGACAAAAGGCTCTTTCATCTTGTTTAACTCTTGGATACAGCCAAAATAACTTTATTAAGGGCACAGCTTTTTGACAGTTTTACACAACTAATGCATAATCTTTGTAATGCCTTTTTGAATTGAGACATCAGGAAGTGGGGCAAACAGTTATCATAGCTGATAGCGCATTTCTCAGCGGTCCACTTATCAGTGTATTGAACAACCACGCGTCATATGACAAACAGTAATATGGTAGTAGAGTGAACAATCATTGCAACAAATACGTGCCACTGGCTAGTTTTAAACGTCATGTGTTGAAAACACTGTAAACATGACTGTCGTCAACATTATCGTGCAATAACAAGGAAAGGGGCACTATTCCAAAGCCCTGTCGCAAGTGTGGAGTTGGCGTTCAGACAGTGACACAGCTTTGTAGACCATGTGGAAGTGGTCTTTTTTATAGTAAACTGTTTCGGAAAGAAAGGACAGCTAGAAAGATGTATCCTAAAGTAATGCAAGAATTGATAGAAAAATTCCATCAAGAGAAACAATGAACAAAAATGTATCATTTTACTAAAACCTTTATCCATGACATAAGCTCATGACATTGTTATAATTGCTGAGCAATGATTCTAATTGTGTTACATTGTTTCTGTTCAGATTCGGTAGACGCTCATTGCATTGTGTTTGGATAGTGATTAGTTGTCAGGAATATAGTACTGTTTAATGTAAGCAGTTTTGAGGAAGTTCCTATTTTAAGATGCTGGTGTCATGCCTCGGATTGTGATAGTGCGAAAATTCTATTCATGTGAAACATGTGGAATATTCTATTTTGTGAGGGCACTGTGTAAACAAATCCAGTAGCTAGTTAGAGTGTATATAAGGGGACAAGGGCATGCCTCTCGTATCTCGTATCACACATTTCGTATTTCTCACATTCCATTACACCAAGACCAGCTTTCGTGTGAAGATCACTTTTCATCCCAGATTCCCTGCATAGGCCCGTCTTGGAAGCTTGACCACTGTCTCCGCTGGGTTAATAAATATTATTATCAGGGTTTTGTGTTATCACTACTGTATTTTTGTATTAGATGCTCACCGCTGCCATTATATTATATATTACCATTGAATATTGTGCTACGACTCTATTGTTTACTGCCACTGTTATTGCTGTGCTGTTATTTGTATTGATTTGTAAATTTAGTTAATTTTGTAATACATTTGTTGATTGTATTCCACTTGTTGGTTGTTTGTTGGTTTAACACTAAGTCATTTTACGTAATAAGTTCTAGGTAAGCCTAATATTGTTTCAATGTGGGAATTGACATGGAACAGAAATTGGGGGCTCGTCCGGGATAGAAATTCGGCTAAAAGAATTGGAAGCAGAAAAAGAGAGAGAATTTCTGCTTAAGAAATTGAAGCTGAAAATACAAAAAAATGAGAATTTAAACTGAGAATGAAAAATTGAGAGCTGATAGAAATTAGGCTAAAACAGCTTGAACTACAGAATGATCGTGCCTCAGCAGGTGATGGATTGTTTGATCTTTCCAAGCAGATTAGACTTGTTCCGCCCTTCTCTGAACATGATGTTGAGAAGGTTTTCTTACATTGTGAAAAGGTGGCTAACAGTTTGAAATGGCCTCAAAATCATTGGACCATGTTTGTTATTAAAACGTGTGTTCAGAGGAAAAGCTCAGGAAGATTATTCTACATTACCTATTGATAGGAGTTCTGATTATCAGGTTTTTAAGGCTGAAGATTTGAAGGCTTATGGATTGATTCCTGAAGCTTACAGACAAAAGTTTCGGTCTACTAAGAAAAGGAATGGTTCAACTTTTGTAGAGTTTGCAAGAGAGAAGGAAACTCTGTTTGATAGGTGGTGTACTTCAAAGGAGGTCATGGTGATTTTGATAGTTTGAGACATATCTTGATGTGCAGAAAGTGGATCAGTTACACAAGGCTGCTACTTTGGCTGATGATGATTCGTTACTCACAGGGTTAGTTTTAAGCAGTCAGGGCATACAGGCAGGAGTTCGCAGGGTAACAAATCAGGAAAGGATAGTTCATTTGGTTCTGAGTTTGTTGACATAAAGTCAAGTTCTACTCCAGTTGGTTCTAAAAATATATCTGGATTTTCGTCAGAGCCTACTTGTAGATATTGCCACAAGCCAGGGCATATCATTTCTAAATGTAGAAGGCTCGCTTTCTAAAACGGCCATTCTTCCCCGAATGCTTTTGTGTATGTCAAGTCAGAGCCTTTTTGTGGTTCGGCTAATGAGGAGTCAGCTGTTGTAGACCAGTCATCAAAGTCTGCTGTTGTGATAGAGGTGTACTTACTTTTGTTAGTAAATGTTTTGTGTCAGTTCCAATGTTAAACCATATTGTGGGATACTGGTGCTCTTCAACCTCTGATTTTGGGTAGAATTTGCCACTTTCTTTGGAGTCATCGGCAAACTCTGAGGTTTTGTTAAAGGGTTAAAGGTGTGGACTTGCTCATTGGAAATGATTTGGCAGGGGTAAGATGTTTGCTTGAAAATTCTGAAAGTTCTGAAAATCTTGGAAAGAACAAAAACAGCTAGTTTACCTTCATTTGTTCTTACTATGGCTAAGTAAAGTTCTTCTTTCTTTTGTGTGTTGTTACTGGTGCTACGCAAAGCGTTTCTTATAATGATTCCATTTATGATTTGGCTGGATTTTTATGGATCATTCTCTTGACCTGTCTAAATTTTCGAGGAGAGAACTCAAAACTCTGAAAGTTTGGCTGTTGAGGAACCACCCCTGGGTAGGGAGCAGTTATTTAAGTTAGAGGGGAAGATCAAGAACTCAAAGCTGTTGCCAACAGGGCACTCTCTTTAGAAGAAGATAAGGTTCCAGTTTGCTATTTCAAGGAAATGAGGAAATTGATACCGCCAGATGTACCTGTTGTTAATGAATGGAAGGTTTTCTAAAAAATAGTTCTTCCATATACATATAAACAGCATGTTTTGAGCTTGGCACATGAAACTCCTTTGGCAGGTCATTTGAGTGTGAACAAAACTTGACAAAAATTGACTTTGGCCTTATTGACGGCATGATGTGGCTGAATTTGGACAATTACAGCTCAGGTTATTATCAAGGGTTTCCTAAGGTTTTTCACCATGGTTGGTTTGCTGAAGACTATACGGTCAGATCAGGGCTCTAGGTGTTTTCGAACAGGCTATGCACCAGGTAGGCATAACTCAGGTGAAGTCAAGTGCATGTTATCTTGAATCTCAAGGAGCTTTACACCGATTTGATCAAACTCTTAAGAATATGACAAGGACTTACTGTATTGAGACTGAGAAGGATTGGAGTGAAAGCATTCATTTGTTGTTGTTTGCTGTGAGGGAGTCAGTTCAGGGGTCCCTAGGTTTTTAGTCCTTTAAAGCACTTAAAGGAGCATTGGCTTAATGATTGGTCTGAAATGAGTTTGTTGGAGTATGTCTTTCAAAATCTTATGAAGTTGCTGGGGATAACTTGAAGGAATCCCAGGGCAAAATGAAAGTACAATATGACAAAAAGTCTCAAAAGAGAAATTTCAGACCTGGTGATTCAATCTTAGTGTTTTTGCCAATCCCTGATCAACCATTACGTGCTAGGTTCCATGGTCCGAATGGCATTGACAGAAGTCAGTGATACTGATGATTATGTTATACAAACACCAGACCATCGTAAAAAGACACAGCTTTGTCATGTCAATATGATTAGAAAGTATCATGAAAGAAATGACAATGTGTTGCCACTGTTTCTCCTGTGTATATTGCATCAGATGGTGATACTAATGAGAATTCTGACGCCAAATACACAAGGACATCCCGATCACTGCTATGGCTTCATGACACGTCAAATATATGACTTGTATACTTTTCAGGTATAGCCTCTTGTATGGCTCTCGATCAGGAAGGCCTCAATGACCTTGGTAAAAATCTCCAGATTAAATGGCTTATCAAGGACAACACCCAAACAGAGACAAGAGCATTTGCCGAAATAATTCTTACCAACAATGGCAACACAACACTCTCTAAAGACGGAGACTGGCGAATTCATCTCGACACAATCTTCTTGTTAGAACCGGACTATCTGCCTCGACCTGGGGGATATGAACTTCCGGGTCAAGGAATCAGGATCAACCATCTTGTAGGGACACAATTCACGATAGCACCTACGGACAGCTTCTTTGATCTTCTTCCTGGCAGAAGCAGAAAGGTAGATGTCGTTTTATAGTTTTATAGTGAAATTGTTTACGTAGTCTAACTGTAGATTAAAAGAGCGAGAGACTGAGACACATATAGATTGACAGACAGATAGTGATCGTGTGATGTTTACTGCATGGACGAGTTTTATTTAGAGATAGATATTCAATCATTCATAATCATGATTAAATTGGATGTGGGTCCGTGGTACCAATATTAACACCCCGTGAGGATCCGATGTGTCACACGCATGAATTGTCGCAGGTCGTCAGAAGAGTTTATCTATATTGTGAAATCTCACGCGCATGGGTATGATGCTGACAGATCAAGGATAATCTATAATACAGGCAACGTCAATGGACGCAACTCTGCAAAGAGATATCCCGCTCGGCTATGCGTGCATTCTATTAATGCTACATGAGAAATCAGTGAGTGAATGAGTGAGTGAGTGAGTCAGTTCAGTTTGATTTATCGCCACAGGGATTCATTTACATCCCGGTGCGTTAGCGTGACCTGGGAGGAAAGCCCGAAGTTATGCTAGTCTTAGAAGTGAATCACTTTGATGAAACCCATAAACACGGACATGTGCTGACAAACCAAGAATTTTAGTCAGGGCGGTCTTGGGTTTCGAACTCATGGGTCAAGAAGTGGGACGAAGTGTATGTTGTTCAGCTGACATTTATTCGTTTGAATTATCTTCTTATAGATAAAGCTGCAACTCATCTACTGGGTGACAGCTAAGACAGATATGATGCCCAATTGGTTCATCGTTGCTGCGGGTCTGGTTCCCCATGTACTGGTCAGCACTGTCGGGGAGACTCTGGACTTTGTCCAGCCAATCACGCAGCCACAGCAATTTAAGAGGTACAACTATGATCGTTTTGCGCCATTTTCTCTGGAGGAAAGGTTCAGTCGGTTTGCTGTGGATGATCTACATGACAGTGGAGAGATCCGCGTCATCCCCAAACCCATGGAGATGACATTGAACAGGCGCCGCAGCTTCCAGATGGATGTGTCTAATGTTGCTGTGCATTCACAGTCTGGGCTAGACACAGAGGAACAAATCTTTAGTAAGCCCCCGTACTATAAGTGAAGGTCATTTGATATTCTGGGTGAAACCTGATATTTCTGTTTAAATATTTTCGCCTCAGATTTTACCATAAATAATAATATATACCGGATATGCGGGGAAAAACAATTGAATGACTTGAAACAGTGACAAAAACATAATTTTGATTCCTCAAAAAACATTACTGCATTATAAAACTTAATTTTAATGAAAAGAAATGAAAATTTATATTTTCTTCCACTCTGTGACACCTGGTACCTCAGACAGAGGAAACAAGCATGACATCTTAGTATATGTAATTGTTACAAATAGATTTGTGTCGTAAATTGAAAATAGTTATCAAAATTGACTTAGGCGTACATTTCAGTAATCGTCCGCATAATATAAGTAAATATTTGTATTTGCAGAGCAAGCATTAAAATCCATTCGTCCCACACCCGGCACAACAACCACCGCATCGGTAAAATTACAGATAGGGAGCGTAACAGTAAAAAATACAAGCCTCTACCACATGGACGACGCTTACAGCATAGACATCAACCCAACGTCGTCGACAGTGACCATTATCGGGTCTCAACCATCCGGAGTGCTCTATGGAATTCAAACATTATTACAGGTGTGCGGTACATATTATACGAGAGGGGCTGTTGGCTAGACTACTTTTATAATATAAAACGTCAACGCCAGAGAACAATTAATCTCGATTATCTTGAGTTACTTAACAGATTCCATGGGTTCTTTGAGTGGCATTTAGAAGTTGGTGTGTTGAAGAAAGACAAGTTCTATGGATGAAAAACTTCTTTATTACAATTAGTGCGACGTTTCGGTGTAGATCCTAACACCTTTATCAGGCAAATGATTCCATAGGGCGTAAAATGCATAATAGTTGTAAATATCAGTGATGACACCAGATGTTCGCGAAAAGGGTAGGCATGTCCTACTTGACCGGTTGCATTGATGTCGTCGTCACACCGAGGGTTCAATCCCTCACATTAGTATCCGAGGACATATCTGATGTTCCACGCAGTGACATTGCAGAAACATTGCAAAAAGCGGCGCAAATCAATTTCCACTGGATCCCTTACTCACTCATATGCCGTCAGTGAAACACTGTTTAATATAAAAAATGGTATTTGTCATATTAATGATAAAACCAAACTTAATATTTAAATTAATTCATAGGTTCGGAGTTATGTTCAGTTGTATTTATTCAAACATTCAAAAAGTTTCGGGCATGATTGTTTTCTGTACCAGCGAAGTTTCATTGTATATACGTGTAATAATTATGTTTTCAGCTGATACGCGAGGCGAACGGTAAGCTCTTCACGACGCTTGTCCGCGATGCACCGCGTTATGGATATCGTGGTCTTTTCCTGGATGCTGGACGGAATTTCTACCCGAAGGATGACGTCATTGGTCTGATTGACAAAATGGCGTCCTACAAGTTGAACAAATTTCACTTCCATCTATCGGATGACGAAGGATGGAGACTAGAAATACCCGGACTTCAGGAGTTGACACAGGTGAAATGCCAACATTTCTCTCATTTAACCCATTTACTGTTACAAGACAAACTGTCTGTCGCAAACAGCCACCATTCCCTTGGGGATAGAATAGACCTTCAGCCATCCATGCTTTCCTTAAAAGGCGACTATGCTTGTTTTAAGAGGCGACTAACGTGATCGGGTGGCCAGGCTCGCTGACTTGGTTGATGCATGTCATCGTATCCCAATTGCGTTGATCAATGCTCATGATTGTCTTGTCCAGACGTGATTTTTTACAGACCGTCGTCATATGGCTGGAATATTGGAACATTATTCGAAGCATTGTACTATGTGGCCTGTCCTAGGATAATTCGAGAAAAAACGGAGTGCAATCTCATAAAAATCAGATCTTAGTTTTCGCTGCTGCTAAACAAATATCTGAGGACATTCCATTACGGGTCATGTCAGAACGACCTTTCGCGAACTCTGACCGACCACTGAAATGACTAACAAGAAGTCGACATCAGCCAAATAAAAAGCAGCTTTCTCGAGCTTCACGGCACTCGTTTCAACCTGGCGAATTCCACTTCAGACAACGCTTGAAAATATGTTGACACCATTCTCGATTAAGATTTTGAAAACTGAACAAACGAACATTCCAGAATTTCTAATATATGGTTGAGATTGTATGGCAGTTCTTCCCACGTACTATGCGACTCCTCCTCCCTTCAATGTTTATCCCAACGTAAGCGAGAGATAGACGATAATTTTGACGGAATCAGTCGTACGGGACGTAACTGTTGTTCGGAATACGTTAACGTTTTCGAGGTTGCATGATTAGAAAACGCATTCCGACTGTCACTTCCACGATCAGGTAAGCGACGCTTGATTTGGTCGGAAAAAAGGTCGTTCTGACATGACCCGTATTGGGATGTCCTCAGATCTTTGTTTAGCAATAGCAAGAACTAAGGTCTGACTTAATGAGATTGAAACGGAGTGTTGACACCATACCACAATTCCGATAAGGACCATGCAGAAACTATTAGAAGTTGATCATTTAATATTGTGGGAGATTATGTGTTTTATTTGCGACATGATATATTTTCAGTCTGCCTTGAAAACTATTGTCTTTTAGACAATGAAGGAATTATTCTTTAGAACATCCATCATTTCCAGAGAACGATTTAAGTTCTTTGTTAATCATTTTTCCAGGATGTTTGGAAACAGATTATTATATTAATAACCTTACTCCACTTTTTATTTGCTCAAGTTTGGCTCTCAGCGATGTTTCGACCCAAGTGGTAACAAATGCCTGCCACCCCAAATAGGTTCAGGTCCAACGAACTGTACCTCGGGATCTGGTTTTTACTCTGTGGCAGATTACAGGGAAATTCTACGGTTTGCCAAAGATCGACATATCGAAATAATCCCAGAGTTTGACCTCCCTGGACATGCGCGCGCCGCCGTTCAGTCGATGGAACTAAGATATAACAATCTGAAGATGGCCGGCAATGACACAGAGGCATTAAAATATCGACTTGTTGAGGGTGGAATCAAAGATTGGTCAAAGTATCTATCTATTCAGATGTATGTTGATGATGCAGTGAATCCCTGCATTGAATCCACTTATAGCTTCATCAATCATGTGATGGAAGAATTATCCATCATGCATCGGGATATTCAGCCTTTGAGGATTTTCAATTTTGGAGGGGACGAGGTGGCGGAGGGAGCCTGGGACAATTCTACCGCCTGTAGACAAGTGTCCAACTCCTCTGTTGTCAATGTTCCCAAAGTCAAGGAGCATTTCTTCAGAAAGGTGGTGGGACTCGGGTCGAGTCGAAACCTAGACATTGCAGCCTGGGAAGATGGGTTGCTCCAAGAGGGGAGCGGCTTTGTAATGACTGTAAGTGTTCCTTACTTACTCTGGTGGCCCAGATGTATCAGCTAGGGGCCTAACTTCGTGATGCAGTGGTGCACCCCTTAGCCGGGGAATGACGGTTCGAATACCAGATACGTCTTGGTGTATCAACTGTTGACTTTCCTGGTGCATGAGACTGATGCATTATGTTGTAAAGGAAATACTAAGCGCTGTAAAAATCAATTAACTCACTCATTCTCTCAAAAGATATGTTCAGTGTGCTATTTGTTATAACCACACTCTCAAATCAATTACTTGAGTAGGTTTGATTCTTTTGTTGTTTTGAGTTGAGAGGGGTTGTGCGATTGGATCCTGTTTTAATTCCTCGTCTCTTATATTTTTTTCTGTAGGGCGCTCCTGACCAGTCGACTGGCTACAAAATGTTCAGCCTAAACGGGAGTCACGATGTGTACGCCTATGTGTACCAGAATATATGGGAATGGGGGAATGCGGGCCGTGCCTATAACCTAGCTAACAATGGTTATAAGGTAGGTTACCTGAGTGGACAAGTGACAAATAACATTAGTTCATTGGAATGATATACTCTATATAATGTCATACTCTATATATATTCCAAAGTAAGACCAAAGTAGTACCAAAGTAACGATAATCATGTTCTTAGCACCATATATTCGTCCTTTTTAGATTGAAGATTTCTCGTTTCGTGTGTTTAATAAAGCTACTGATGTGCCACTTGACCTTTAAAGATTTTACATTCAAATAAATGTGAACGCATTTTACACACATCGTGTGATAGAGAAAAGAGTGGTGATGTTTTACCTTTATAAAGTTTTCTCTCAGTTCTTACTTCCTATAGTATTTAGTAGGTACACATGTAGAGATTGTTACATTGGGCGTGCCATCTGTTCAGGTGGTGATGTGTCCAGCAACTCTCCTTAACTTCGACTTCCCTTATGAACCTGATCCTCTTGAACGTGGGTACTATTGGGCGGCAAGGTACATCGACTCTAGGAAAGCCTTCAGCTTCATGCCAGAAAACCTGTACGGAAACATCGACACTCAGCGTTCTGGAGAACCCATCAGCCACGAGGAGGCCTGTGGCAGCAACAATGAAAAGTGTCCCCCTTTGCTCAAACCAGGCAACATTGTCGGTAAGACGTTTTTAATTAATATCTGTTAATAGCCTGCGGCGGGCCAAAAGTAAATAAAATCAAGTTTGAATGCACGTTTGGTTTTTTCAAAGTCATTGTTGATAATTACCGGTCGGCTGAATAAAAAAAAAGTCACACAGGAGAAAACAAGTAAAATATTTCCCTTTCCATGTTGACTTTGGTGCTTTTTTAATGTTATTAAATTATTACTGAATTTATGAACTCTTTGAGGGGGGATAATTTTATTTGACCATAAAATGAAACTAAAACCCAGAGGAAGACACGATACACAAACTACTTCTGATCTTAAACGTTTATACTACAAAAGCGAGTGTAAATTGGTTTAAGCCGCAATATACAGCCCTATTACGATAGCCTTTGAATATCATGTTGTTGATAGCATGAGTTACCCTGTCAGGGAAAGGTGAATCACAAACTGTCATGTCATACATTGTAACCACCCAATCCTCATTCGTTGGTACAAGCACTGGGTACCGTGAACCTATTTCATGACAGACTCCAACGGCATGTTATATTACTAAAAGAATCTGCATGGTCTATAAACTTAGGAGGTGTAGTGGTGACCTATGATTGTGGGTTCGAATCCCGGTTCGCCCCGATTATGTTTCTAGGTTTGTCAGCACCATCTGACCTGCATCACTCCCTCCATGCTTTCCTCCCACATTAAGCCGACACGCCGCGATTTTACTGTAATACTGTTAAAAGCGGCGTGAAACCAAACACCCAACTTTTGAAAATCACCTATGACAGGAATCCAGGGGCATCTGTGGTCTGACACGTTACGCAGCACAGAAGATATGCACATGAGAGCCTTCCCTCGGATGTTGTCGTTGGCTGAGAGGGCGTGGCATAAAGCTGACTGGGAATCAATGGATAACTCTACGACACGTGATCAAGCCAGACATGACGACTGGTCAAGTTATGTGAAAGCTGTTGGGTTGAGAGAACTCCCTTGGCTGGATTCAGAGGGCATCGATTATCGTGTTGCACC
The DNA here is from genome assembly GCF_023055435.1 of Haliotis rufescens. Taxonomy (NCBI): domain Eukaryota; kingdom Metazoa; phylum Mollusca; class Gastropoda; order Lepetellida; family Haliotidae; genus Haliotis; species Haliotis rufescens. The sequence continues at coordinate 61,569,763 of NW_025963779.1, read as the reverse complement.
ACCCGCCGCAAGGTATGTAACGTACCACTAACACGATGAATATAAAGCGATGTGCATTCATATGTGTGTGTGTGTGTGTGTGTGTGTGTGTGTGTGTGTTTCTGTGTGTGTTTCTGTGTGTGTGTGTGTGTGTGTGTGTGTGTGTGTGTGTGTGTGTGTGTGTGTGTGTGTGTGTGCATTGATATCCTTTGACTTAGAGCATTCAAAGTCTTGTTTGGTTAAACCACAATACCTTCTGTGGTGGCAGCAAGGTGTGACTTTGATATCACCGCTGACAGAATGTCATACTCATATAAAATAAACGCAATGCTGGATATAAAACAATGTCACTCTCTTGTGATATTTAACCTTATCATGTCTACGTTTACATTACTCTAACGTTCAGCGTGAAGACAATGCGATATTGTTCCAATGTGCAGAGTTGTCGATGGGTTGCTGGTACCGATTACCGAGTTTCCAGGCCTACGGGTGCAGTATCAGGACTCGCATGGTAACTGGATTGATATCTTCACCAACTCAAGCACTGACAGGCCTATTCGAACAAGGTGAATATCACCCAATGTTGTACTTATGTTAAATATATCTGAATTTTCTGTTGTCTGTCTTGCACAGTTCCTTCATGTTTCCCTTGGGGGTGTTTAATATGTATCTACACAGCAATTAGTTGTATCTGTCATTTTGTAGCCTCATTAATTTCCCGCCATTTCAGAACAGCTGATGGAAAACGTTACAGTCGAGCTGTCAAATACGATTCGTGTAAGTATCGCGAATCTTATGGACATGTTATGGCACGCGTTTAATCTTATGTGATTTTATGGCACATGTTAGTACAAGTGTCACGGTTTTCCATACTGTTCTAATGGTGTTAGTTATTCTGACGTAGTGTATTAAATATATTATTCAGTAGTATATTAGATTATTTATATAAAAGCAAGTAACATGTAAACTGAAGTATGCCTGGTAATAACGTTTTGGAATACGATACTATAGCATCGTCCAATTCTTTTAAATCCCAAAGCAACAGAAATTAACATTAATACAGTTAGTGACATAATGCAACTGTAAATGGTTTTTTTCTTATTTCAAGCATTGCATGCATTTTGGTTTCACGTTCTTCTTTACCTAATCACACAGCTCCGCCCTACATTGCACAGCCAACCCTCGACAGAATTGCTGATAGTCTAGTTGTAAACTTTTCTGTCATTGACAATCTCTACGATGGATGCACCTCCTACAAAGCACAGCTAACCCTCACCAACAATGGAACACTTCCTATAGAACCAGGGAACTGGGGAATCTACTTCAACAGTGAGACTGTCCTACACAACATAGACTCTGGTATGACAGCTGAAGAGTTCAATGAAGGGTTCTTTGCAATCAAACCCCAGAAAGACTTTAAACCCATAATGCCAAATGAAAAGCGAGTTTTGAATGGTGAATTTAAACCATGGTCTGTCTCAAAGTACGACCAGATGCCTAATTGGTTTGTTGCTGCAGAAGGTTTGGAACCAAGGATATTACCAAATACTGTTGGCGAAAGTCTTGACTTCGTGAGTGCTTTCGATACTCCGAACAAATGGAAACGATGTTTCTCACTTCAGAATGCTTTTACTGATGTATACAAACCGTTTTCACCAGAGGACAGATTTAACCGTAATCCTGACCCTGCCAGTAAAGCCGATTCCCACAAGACCCTGATCCCGACGCCCATGTCCTTGACATCTGTGAAGGAGGGGGACATGGCTACCATATACCTCGACAAATGCTGCTGGACTATTACTTCTGACGTTTTTTTTACCAGAGAAGCTTCATTCTTAAAAGGTGTGTATTGGTTATAGGTTTATACATATCCATGGCTAGGTGTCAAACTTCAATGTCAATATATCTACTATCTGTTGCTTGCTGATATTGATATCCTTGCGCCTTTCTTTGAGAGTAAGCTTTGTAATTGAATCCACAGTGCTATAAGGACGTGCATGGTGACGTAGTCATGGTGTTTTTCATATGAGGTGAAGGCCTGAAAGCTGGTTACTGGAAGATTTAAACATGATTGTAATTGCTCACTTTCAGATCAACTTAGCGCAATGGGATTATCGACAATGACACTTTCTGCCAATACTGCTGCTCAAAGCTACATTAGGATCAAGGAGGACGTCTCACTGTCTGAAGATGGCTACACGTTGACAATGGAGCCAAAGTACCAAGGCATTCTTATATCTGCATCGACTAAGGCAGGAGCATTCTACGGTATTCAATCGCTGATCAGTCTTGCCTTGCGAGGTGTCAAGGTTGGCGTCATGTCTGCAGTCAGTGTGAAGGACAAACCCAGATATCACTACCGTGGTCTCCTGCTAGATGTTGCAAGTAACTTCTATCCAAAAGAAACATTATTTCGGGTACTGGATTTAATGGCGATGTACAAAATGAATAAACTACACTTGCACCTGACCAATAATTATGCATGGCGAATTGAGGTTTCTGGACTTGACGGGCTCAGCCAGGTTAGAGCATGTTATGTAATTCTTTGCACTATATAGATCTTTTGTGGCTTTATTCTAAACATATTTTCCATCCCATATGTCCAGCACTCACACCGTGCGAAACACGAAGGTGATTTAATACAAAGCATATTTTCAATCAATATATTTGCATTTATGGCATATCTATCTGTACCTAGTGTTAGTATTCTATCAGTACCTATCATCCAGCTTATCTATCACAATACATAAATATCAAACAAAATGAAATTAACAGTTCAACAAGCATAGGCTGATGTTGCATCCAATCAATTGCACAATCTGTAAAAAGGAGATAAATTATTATGTGAATTTTGACAGGAACTGCTCGTTGACATGAGTAAATTATTAACGATCAATGTTGCAGATTGGTAGTCAGCGGTGTTTCAATCAAGTGTGGTTACGATGCCTCTACCCCCAATTTGGATCGGGTCCAACCAACAGCACATCCGGATTCTACAGGAAGCAAGACTATGAAGACATCCTGAAGTACGCTGCCTATCGCCACATTGAAGTCATACCAGAAATCAGTCTGCCTGGAAACGCGCATGCAGCCATTCAAGCAATGGCTATCAGAAAACAAACCAGATTAGATGTTGGTGATTTTAATAGTTCCGAAGAATTCATGCTGACAAGTATACCGTTCAAAGAAGATGTACCAATTGGAACCAACACAATTAATCCCATGCTCTCGTCAACGTTTGACTTCTTCTCTCTTGTGTTTGATGAACTTTACAATATGCATCAAAACATTAACCCACTAAAGACCATGCATTTCGGAGGAGGGGAAGCAACGATACATGCATGGTCAGATGCTGTTGTAGACCATATCATGAATTCCCTTAGCGCGACCAGTTTTCAAATCAAACTGGTAAAAGAATTGTCCAAAATAGTAAGCTCCAAAAATGTAACCTTGGCTGGATTTGAAGAAGGCTTCATGAGCAACATTTACGATATCATCCCCAAACAGCAGCTGTCTGGACGTGTGATGGCATATGAGTGGAAGGATTTCTGGGCAGATCAATCAGTTCCAGCTTCTCAGGCTTATTTACTGGCAAACGATGATTATGAGGTACATAAGTAGTAGTAGTAGTAGTAGTAGTAGTAGTAGTAGTAGTAGTAGTAGTAGTAGCAGTAGTAGTAGTTGTTACATTTTAAAAAAACATCAATGCAGCAAAGAGGGTTTGGGTGATCCTGGCATAGTCAGGCTCAGCAGCAGCTCAGGGCCCTTTCAACATCTATACGCAGCTCAGTCAGCGAAAGGGACTTCTCCCAGGAAGCGCTGCCTAGTCAAACCCACCCAGAAATATTCGGGGGAATGCGAAGACTCCCTAACAATGCAGCTTTCTGCATTACTCAGATTGTCAGAGGGGGTTGTATTCCTGGCAGCAAACTCTGGTACTCTCACAATGTCAGTCAACAGATTGGGAGGTACTAAACCTAAGGCACCGAGAACAATGGGGGTCGGACAACTTGGTACTTGGGATGCAAGCGTGATATTTCGAAAGTGAGGTCGACATATTTGCCATGGTGTTCCTGAATGTTGTCAATCACATGAGTGTCAAAAGGGACCAAACAAATTCAATGCTATAAACGATTTCAATGAATTTATCAGGTTTGCTGGTCTGAATTTGTCACAGGCTGTATACGGGACCATGTCAAAGAAGTTTGTATTCATAATTTTCCATGACGCCCTCAACACATTCTGGGTCGTACCATAGGTGGACCTCTGTGTCAAAACCACAAGCTTGGCGAAGACGGTAATAAAATGATCAAGCCACTCCATCATGTCACTTAAGATACTGTGTTTGTGACAAAGCTGTCATCCACTGACAATGTGTTGGACAGTTTCATTTAATTCATTGAATGATCTACATTTCATATTTACATTTTGAGGCAAAATCACACACTGACGGTTTCGAGTGAGAAGTGACTGATCCTGAGCAGCAAATAGAAAGACTTCGGATTCACTTTTCAGGCCAGCCGACTTCATCCAAGCGAAGGACTCTGCAGGGTTGCTGATCCTCTCAACACACTTCACATAAACTCAGATAGCCCCTCATTGTTAAGGAGCACCCGGTTCTTGCATATACTTTGTTTTTAGAAGTATACTAATATATGTGAAGCCCATTATTGGGGTCGACTGCGCTACCCTGAAAATTGTTGTGTATGTACAAGACGTGTTGTATGTATTCTGCTTGATGTAAGGCAGACTTGGGCAGTTAAATGAGTTCTGGGGTCTCTTCACCATGAAATCGTTCAATTTTCAGTCGAGTTCGAATATGTGCCTCTGTAAACTAAGCTTGTTGTAGGAGGTCGATTGAAAGAATCGGATGGTCAACCTCGGGTCTACTTAATTGTGTGTCACTGTACGTCCGCGAAGTGGGAAGTTGCCCACAGATTCAATCACTGGTTTATCTGGTCAAACTCGATTATTCACAGGCTGCTGTCATCTAGTTGGAATATTGCCGAGTGATGTGTTAAACAACAAACATATCTGCCGAATACGTCATATCCTTGTTGTCAACACTAACTCATTCACTCTTTGCAGCTTGTGGTGGCTTCGTCAAAACATCTGAACCTTGACACACCCTATGAGCCCGACCCCCAGGAAAGAGGAGAATATTGGGCCAGTAGGTACACTGACACAAAGAAGGTGTTCGAGTTTATGCCTGGGGATATCTACAGTAACATACACACGAACTCTCAGGGAATAACAGTGACAAGGGAGCGCGTGTGTGGGAACAGTAACGCCATCTGCCCAAGACTGACTCGGCCACAGAACGTCATAGGTATGAAACAGGAACATACATGTAGGTTTGAACTGAGAACATTGGTATGAACCGAGTACATGGGCTTGAGTGTATGAGTATGGTTTTTATGCCGCTTTTAGCAATATTCCAGCAATATCATGGAGTACATGGGTATAAACCGAGAGCATACGTGTGATCGCGAGAGAAGAATTGAGCAGATCTGAATTTTGCTGCATGTTTGAAAAATAGGTAATTCGGTTATGACAGTTACATTATGAAAATAAGTCATCATCCGATTGAAACATTTGAAAATCGGATTTGTCTTACAGGGGTTATTTTTAAGCATGTTTTCATTGATCATCAGGCATGCAAGCTCAGCTCTGGACAGATGAAATCAGAACAGAGCAACAACTCTTTGAAATGCTGCTACCTAGAATGTTGGCTGTGGCTGAGAGAGCTTGGCATAAAGCACCATGGGAGAATTTGAAATACTCAGATTCAAGGCGGGATGATGACTGGCTGCAGTTTTCCTCTAGTATAGGTTTGCAGGAGATGAAGATATTGGACCGACTCAACTACACCTACCACCTGCCACCCCCCGGAGCCAAGTGAGTTACACAAAAGACTAAAACAATATTGTAGCCTAGTACTTAAAGCAGTCGCTCAATTTGAATACCTTGGTTTGATTACAAACATGGATATCACTTGTCAAACGTGTCCTCTGTCGCTGGAAAATTGATAAAATGGAAAATATTAACATGATGCTTAATAAACCAAGTCATCGTCAGTAATATATTTTCCACAAGCTTCATCACTAATGGGTGTCATTGGTGGGGCAGTACATGCTCCCCTTTCCGATATCTGATATCATCAATATTTGATAGCACATTTATAAGCACATGCCGATTATACAGTCGGAACTGTACAATCTTTCTTGTGGCTAGGGAAAGTTTTTTGTCGATTTTATATCTAACCCCTGTAACAAGACTTTTTTCACGGGCTTACGGTTTTGGCCGACCCAACCATGTAAACAAATCCGAGGAATGTAAACGTACAAAAAAATTGTGCATATAATAGGTTAAACTTCAAGACTGACGACGAGACAAACCTAGCTTGCACGTCAATATATTCATAAAACATTTTAAACAACCCCCCCCCCCAAAAAAAAAAAAACCCAAAAAAAACAACAATCAATTCTTTTACATACCGACCAGGTCTTTTCACTGAAAATTATCTGTAATTCAGGAAATAATGTCTGACAAATGTACTTCTGGTAAGAATCCATAATTTCAATTGCCATGATTATTGTTCAGTTACCTGGTAACAATTTTTTACAACAGTCTGTCTTTTTTATTCCCAACGAGTTGTTTTATTAATTTGAGTTCTTATAAAATTAAAATAAGACAATATTAGAAGGGAATGTACCCCTTTACTTTTAATATAAACATCAAATTTACAATTCTTTTATATTTACACAAAATGACTAGTGAATAATATTTACTTGCATTCTAACCATCACCCAGCGTTTTGGGGAAAATGCATTTATCAAAGACTGGAAAAAATGCCTAATGGCATAAAGGAAATATTGTCGACGTGCAAACTACAAAAGGAGTAACCTCAGAAAATTTACACCAACCATTAGATGGCAAATACCAGAGTATTATGCTCTCATACTCGACACTGTTAGGATTATGCATGAAACAATGTTTGTTTCCTGCTCTTTGTAGACTATCCGGGCCTCAGCTACACATCAACACAGCCTTCCCAGGTCTTCCAGTCGAAGCCAGCGTAGACGCTGGTCAGTCCTGGATCACAGTCAACCCAGTTTCTGGCATGACGGTCATTGATGGACAAACTGTACTGCTAAGAACAAGGTACATTGGGACCCCGTTAATCCAGACCTAGCATTCCAACCGAAACCGACCGGATTAACAAAACATTACGAGGAGCCTCCACTTGAATACTTGTAGCTGCCCCCAGCAGTAATCACCTTGGAGGTGGGGATTAACGGGGTTCTGACTAACGAGGTTTCACTATAGATGTATTATCCTCTGCTGTCGTATTGCTTGATGTCCATGTTTCTGCCAGAGCATCATATAACCCTTATTGGCACCACTGGTACATTTCCGCCAACCAACGTTGCGACACATTGACTTGTCAACATGTCAATTATAAGGAAAAATAAGAGATTTAATCAATGTTTTAGATTAAAGGGAGATTAGGCGTGGGCAATTTAGCAGTCCTAGCAAGCTAGATTCAAGTTGTACGTACATGAGTTCAGCTGTCTGCAAACGCAATGTTTATGATGATGATGCATTGCAATCTAGCTGTTTAAATATTATCCTGATTACACACACAGAGGCAATGTCTCAGTTTCATGCATGACACTTATTGCAAGGTCTAGACCTAGACTTAAAATAAGTACCAGACCATGGAGCATTGTCTCCCTTTAAAGGAAGACTAGGCTTAGTGGTCTGTCAACAAATATTTGTCAAGATCCAAATGTTGTTATCAGCGTCATGCTCACGTCTAATACATTAACTAAGCAAAAGAAAGTATAGGTTTTTATTTTCAATTTTTCAAAACTATTTAATATGTAATAGACAGTAAACTGGTTCACTAGAATCGTCCAACTACAGATAATGAAAAACACATCACTTAAACACAAAACACGTTACCGTACAGCTGACGTCATGAAAATGTGTAAACCCTGTATTCCGCTCGCAGTATGAAATGCACGTGCTGTAATCGGGTATAAATTTGCAGCTTTAGTATCACAGCTGAGAAAAACACAAAACATATTGCCAGATTGACTTCGGTGCACACAGAGAGTGGAACAAATGGGTGCTGAGCAAGTCCATACTTCCCGAACAATTTGGTGTACCCCTCTGAAATTGTTACAATGACACAGCCAGACAGAAGGGACCCAAGACAGATCGCATAGTGGTCATAGGATACCGATATTTCGCACGATATATCTCCGGAATAGATTCGTGACGTCAACGGCGTAAGCCTTCGCATAAGTCCGCGCACAGTGTTCACCACGGAACGCCAGTACTCAGACTGACAGAGAGACACAAGACTGTCTAAATCAGAACAACGTCAATGTTCTTCCCTGGCCTGCATGCTCTCCGGATATGAATCCGATAGAACTTCTGTGGGATCAGCTTGGCAGATGAATTCCCTGTCGTCGTTGTGGAACAGACACTGAGAGGAGAAATACTAAATACCAAATTACGTCATCCGATGTTTGAAGTCATCCATGAGAAGACGTGTTGATTGCTTGTGTTAATGCAGCGGGAGTTCATACAAGTTATTATGGCTATTTTGATTCATAAAATAAAGATAAAATGCTTCACGACATTAATTTCAGGTTCACATATCCGTGAAAAGTCGACGTTCTTACCCTTACTGTGTGTTTAAGTTCTGATTTTATCTTGAATGTTGTGAATATCACAACGCCTGCCTAAACGACGAACATCCAGTGATTACTTTATAACATGAAATTAATTTGATTACTTTAAAAAACAAAATATTTTGTTTTCTAGGTTTTATCTACATGTAAAACCCAACCTATACTTCCTTTAGTATTTTAAAGGGCTACCATTTGCCGGGGCCTAATCCACTTGTAATGGTGCAAGATCAACGCTTTGCACATTCTGAAAGAAAGACACAGTCCAGACATTAATATTGTTAGACTTCTCACCAGTCGAAATGTCAATGGTGACGAAACAAGTGTTTTTGGTCTCCCCACAATGATTTCATGTGATCATTAATGCAAAATATTGTTATTGTTTTCAGATCACCATCAAATCAACGTAAGAGCAGAGTCATAACCATGAAGATATCTGGAGTCACAATTGTTCCCGTGGTTGGATAATATCCATGTTAAATGATGGGTGTATTTCTGTATTTTGTCTGAACATGAAATCATATTATACCCTATGCTTTTCTGCATATACTTTTGTACTCATTATTGTGTCTTGGCAAGTCACACGGAGTAGGCGAGGTGTTACAAACTGCATTCGTACTAATATTGAAGCTTTGACACGCGAGTCTCCTTTTGCAATAATACAAGACAGTCGTATCAGCATTACACATAATCTATTTTCATTTTAACAACCTTTCAGAAACTGTTATATGCTTATGTGTCATCACAATATATGCCCATACGTAGGTCTGACGATTTGTGCGAACAGAAACAACACATTAATCTTCTTATATTCAATAACTATGTTATTTGAAATATCTTGATATCTATATTTTAAAATGGTGTGCTTTATAGCTCTATAAAACATGATCGGTTGACTGATAAGTAAGGTGTTATTCTAATTATCATCTATGCAATGGATTATCTCTTCTACTCCGACACTTAGTTTTTTAACACACCTTGGATTAGTAATTTAAGGATTATGTCTCCAGTATCACATAATCCTATACAAAACGTCAGTAAACAGGTATTCATTCTGCCCCAGCCATCTATTCACAGATGGTCTGGCTGTCCTGTATGAACAGTTTGTAGTCGTTCCCATTGACAACACCTCAAATAACATAGCCATTTTACGAAAGCATCACTACATGAATTGTTCAGTGAAGGAACCAAGTGACATATCAAATAATGACACAAACAAGGCCAGCATGTTAACTGAGGAAGAAATCTGCCAATACCACGCTTCACTACTATCAACTTTTGACTTGACTCTAAAACCTTAAGATAAGTCCATTCCTCTTTTGTACTGGATTCCAAACCTCAAAATAAATCTTTACAAAGAGAGATAAGGCTGTGTCCAGCAAGTGTACCACTAAACCCCTGTCACAAAGATATGCCCTAATCTTTAATACAACCAAGGTAGGAATTTCTTTATTTTCACAGAATGTATTTGTGACAATTGAAAGTAATACCATGTGGATTCTCAAAACAAGAAAGGATTTGCACATCTTTTGGCAATCTCCGGAAAGAACCAAGTTCCATTATATACTAACAATTTTTTTCAATTTTGTACGCCACTTTCCTCCACTTAAAACTTAAAGGAAAACGTCATTCCTTAATCCATGGGACATTTGTCACTAAACGTTTTGACCATAGATACAGTTACATCTATGTCTTCAAAGGTTCAGGACAATTTTTCAAAATATTAAAGCAAATACCATCTGTAGTTTACTGAGAAAACAATAAGTGAAATGATGGACGTCCTCATTGGTAACATATATGTGAGATTTGGGGATAAGACACTAAGGCAAAATATGGGGCATCCCCATTGGCACCATTTTAGCTCCCCTTTTTGGTGATGTTTTTATGCATATAAATCGGACTGGCAAAATCAAAACAAGGTAATGAGTCCAGTGAAACCGTCTCCCCTGTTTCACATGTAGATATATGTGATTGACAAGAAAACTCTCCATAATACTAATAGTCAGCTTTCCCTTTAGGGGTCGGGTTATCACAACACAGTTCATAATTCATGAGGTCTGGTCTGGGTAGTGTAGCATGTTCGTTACTCAGCAAATGGTTTTGGTTGTGTTTGGGCGATTGATTCTCGACCCTTTTGTAAGGGTCTGGACCGAACGTTAACAAATTGACAAGTACTAGCACATTCTTCAATCAGTTGTGATAGAAAAATGTTAAGTTGACCAGTTTTCTGTCAATTTGAAGACAGCTGCATACATTCTGTTGTAACGATTATATAAATACTTTATTGTTCTATTACTTTCATCGCTCTGCTTTCACATCACCTTCAGTTATCATGTTCCAGTGAAAAGTGAGAAAGTTTTAACATTCTTTCTGTGGGTTGAATTTGAAATGTGACGTAAAACAAAAATCTCAGCTCTCTTTTATGAAGAAGGAATAAGTCAGGCCTTAAAGACGAAGAAACACATGACTCTTCTCCCAAACCCCTTAAATTGTACGCATCAGTTACAAAAATGATGCTCCATGCAATTCCCTATTTGACCTTATTTTGACCATATGTACCTGTGTGGGTTTTGTCAGGTGAACAGTTGCCTTGCCTTTACATGTGTCTGTGACAGGTGCCACCGGTGGGGCATGATACGCTCACCTTTTCGCGAACACCTGGTATCATCACTATTCGACAGTGATTCATAAACACATATCGTACTTATGATATGGTCTGAATCGTGCAATGGACTCTGCTATAAGTTGTGATTGCTAAATATTAGGGACATGTTTCTGTCGCTTTCATTCAGTTCCCAAACATGCCAACACTGCTCTGTGGGAAGTTAGGGCTTAAATCCCACATGCGGAGTTCAAATACATTGTTCTCCGAGGAAACACGTTCAAGTTGTCTATCTTTCATCTCTAAAATGAATGTTCATCTCTAAAATGAATGTTTGTGCCACGTTATTGAAGGAAAGTGATGATGGCAGCAATCACAGACCTGTTCCTGATACTGTTAATAGCATCGTACAAATAGTCAGAAAGCTCACTGAGTAGTAGGATAGTGCAGTGCTTGGTGTATTTAACAAGGTTCTGTAAAACACAGATAACATCTGAAGCTACATCTGCGCGCTATATAGCGCTGTATCAAAAATCAATCACTTAGTTCGTTCAATTGGTACCAAACATTGTCAAACTCATTCCTGAACAAGGTCAAGATTCTAAAATCAAGCACCATTGAGCGTATATCACAAACTGTTTGAGATGTTACATGTTAAAAATTAGAAAAATCAGGTTAGAAGATTTAGAAATAAACTCCGGTTTCACAAGGAATACAATGGACGCCTATCCCAAAATATGAAATTACAGCTTATGGAAACAATTCAATGTAGATCAATATAGACATCAAAGTCACCCTTAGACTCATCCTTAAAACATCGCTTCTGTTTCACCCGTTTGACAATTCCAATACTTGCAAAATAATGTTTTAAAAAGTTATGTAAAATCTATTTCCACCACCGACCCTAACGTGGTGGAAAGTTACATGAATCAAGTGATCACCATCTTCCGGAGGGAAGGGAGTTAACTGACTTTAAAAGTCCACTTTTCACCCTTGCCTAACCAGGCTGAAATTTCGTGACTTAAACGTAGCGCCACCAGTGACTATTTCGCGTAATGTCCCTTCCGTGTACCTCATTTTGAACAAGATCGTTATTGTTTTAAACGGGTCTTACCTCGCGAGGCGCATCAATTACTTGAGCACCTCTATAAAAAAACTGCTCGCAAAACACTTTTTACCGATATTATAATTTGATATTAGAATTATTCGAGAATGCAGAAAGGAGACCAGGGTCCGTCACATTGCCAAAATGCCAAAATGTCAGAAAAACGTGGAAACATTACGATAAGAAAATTGACTATCTGCAGTGAGGTCAGACAATCAATGAGAAATATTACTTCAAACGGGAGCTGGTGGCGATGGCGGTGGCAGCAGCTGCAGATTGTGGCTTTTCATTACTTCCCCCATGCCCCTTAGTCTTCGTAACTAAACACCTTCTTCCCTAAACAAATGCCACATCTGCGTTGTAAAGTTTTCCCCAGTAACGACGATGTGATCGTTTAATCGGGGCCTGTTTAATCGTTTGTGTGTGCGTGCGTGCGTGCGTGCGTGCGTGAGACAGAGAAAGATATGGAGGGGGGCGGGGGCTTGGACGAGTACATTCGATTTGGAACAATGCCGGTTTACCTACTGCCATTTCCCGGTTTGTAAATATTGAGTTCTGTTTTTAACAGCCTTCTCGCCTCGAAGGATAATGTATTGAAGGCTTCCTTTTCTACTAATCGTGCTTCACTCCACACAATCCTTGTTCGTAGATCGTCATCTCGGTAGACATGCTTCAAAATGTCCTGTCCACAAGGGTTATGCTGGCCGCCTACTGGGAGCTATGCAATTCTACAATAGGGAATTCGGCGTTCACTTCCGTTTTGATCGCTTTCACTGTCTGCGTCATGTGTACAGATATCCAATGTAGTTTGTGTTAAAGCATCGTAATTAATATGGTGTGTGAGGTCGCCATCATTCTCAGAAAGGAAATTCTTGCAGACATGTTAATGCAAAACCAGTTTGATAACAAAGACCAGCATCAGTAGCAGCGAAGGTGTCACACACTTGGAAGAAGCTTGTTCGGCTATAGGTCAACGGGAGACAACTCATCCAACGGCTTCGTGCTCTCATCGAGCAGTTTTTTGTTATTTGCGGAATACATGCTGAGGAGAAAGAGAGTCTCGCACTGACGATTTCAGCATGATTTGGGTCCACTCGGCTTATTGGGTTACCTTCGTACTGCATCGATACGAATCATTGCATTGCAGGAGCCGTGCCGGTAATGGTCAAAGCGAAGGAACTGTAAGTCATGTCTAGCATTTGCCATTCGTCACCACTCGCATGTTTTAGTAACCGACAACAAGGCCGCCGTGCGTCGAAACGGACAAGCCAATCACAAAGTGCGTCAGGACATGAGCACTTCGATTAATATAATACCGAGCATTTAAATCAATTTCGCGTGACGGCGACATCCGTTTATTTCAGCTATATAACTAGACCTGGCTTTCAAAAACGACATTTCGTGTAATGTCCCTTTGCATACTATACAATGAAGTGACAAATGTAGAAAAGTAATTAATTAAACACCGATTTCAAAACATAATATTCACGTACCTCATTATGTGATATTGTGTTGCAGACAATTTTGACCAATGCTCCAGTAAAGTCATGGAAAAAAACTTTCATACCGATAAAAACATTATGTTGTTCTGAAATATTCGAATGTGTAAAGTGGACATGCAGAGACGTGCATACATCGATATATGTCTTTGGGACATGTAACTATAGAGTTGGGTGAAGATGCTCAGGTCATTCATACTTTTAAAAGTATTTATTGACCATGTCAAATGTATGTAATTATAACTGACGACAGAGGTATTACGTCTAGGTTGGATGAACAGCGAATATATGTGGGGGATTCATGGGATTTGTTCATGGGGTTCATGGGATTTATGTAGTAAGGTTAAATTGCTGGTAAACAAATTTTGCAGTGTGGTTTGTACCACGAGCGTCACTTTATCTAAGCATACATTACACAGTACACTCATTCATTTTAGTTCGCCATGGGGATTCAGGGACACATCAGTCGTCAGTCACTCCCTGTTTGTTGCAATATGCGACCTGGCTGATCGTAACCCGACTCGATTGTTTACAGGCAGCCCTGAGAAAGCTATTGCTAACTGCAGTTTAACACTCACTTACCACTCACTGTGAAAGCATCGCCTCTATGTTGTTTATAAACCAGGATTTTTCGGATCTTCCCACTCTGAGAGAGGAATTATTAGGACGAGACATTGGACACCCTGTCATATCTGACTGTGTTTCATTGACGACCCTACCCATGGCATTTCAACGCGTATGAGAATGCGCTCAAACATGTACAACTCTGTTGTTGACCGTATTTTCTGGGTTACAGCATTCATGACCTTAGGGGCTGACCTTTTGATATTCTGTGGGCGGGGGACTGGGAGTTTTCAAAACAAAATAAATTGCCACCCAACATTATTGAAAAAATATAATTATGCTTCAGAGTGATGAAAAAATATTGCCTGCCTCAAAAATTACATTCTTGCAAGGTGGTTTTCTTTAAAAATAAAATTCAGACTCTAAGTTTCAATAAAAAGAATATCTGGTATTTTAGCTGTAGCTGATCAAATAACTAATCTCGATACAAAATCTTTACCCAGTGATTCGTTGCTGGCACACTGACAGAAATATTTTGTAAAGTTTACTTACCTTAGTGGATTTCATTATCCACTAGCGGATCGGACTCCAACATGTCAGTAGACTTTACGAATATAGTTAGTAATTTTTCACTAGGTGGCCTATGTGAAACTAACTTGCGCTAACTGAAAAAGGTGTAGCAGTAATCAGATATACTTTCATTGTCAGCTTCCTGCACGAGACAAGCAATATGAAGCATACAATAACAACACATCAATGAACACAAAGAAATTTAACCTTGGTGGGATTCGTATCTGCCAATTCCTCTTTTGTAATCTGTCATGCTACAAAATGTGCTATGGAGACTGCTGTCATCATACGTGTCTATTTTCATAGTCACCGTTAGCTTGGTCTATTTGTATATTTTTATGTTAATATTTACCAAGCTCGTTGTTTGTCCGGGTGGCAAATGTGTTATGTTAGTGCCTGTCAATCTGATATGCACATCTAATTTCAAGATAATTTTTATATTATTCATCTCATTCATATTTCACTTTTAGTCTGATGACATGCACTATATTAAACATTGCTAAATTCTAAACATGTTTCAAGGTGTTACATGTTAATGGGGATCTTGTGTTTAGGTGGTGTTTATATTATCAGGCGACTGTTGATTTCGTGTGTTCAGGCCATCAAACGTGCTTAAATGGAACACACGAAAGGGGCATACCGTTTCGTAGTGAAACACATTCCTAAAAATGTTTTGTATGTGTTTAATTCTTACACTGTGGTTTAAGTAGTGAATTATATTAATTCGATGAGTAATATTTACCAATCTTCAGTATCTTCGTGCAGTCTACTAGGCAGGATAGTAAAGTCACTGTTTACTTACCTCCTGACCGCTGTTCCTATTAAGTTAGGATATAGAATTCACTAAACTTTTTTTCTCAGTGCATATGTGTAGGTCTTTTTGCCCGTCAAGGTGATCTCTCCCCACACAATTATCCACAATTACGAAGATCATGAAGAGTCATCGCAGGTGGCTTATAACGTTGTCCATGACGTCATCAAACCTATCACGACATTGAGAACTAATGGTCAATGTCCTCTGACTTTTTATCCAAGGTAGCGATGTCGCATCACTACCTTAGGGATCAATATACATACATGCAGGGAAAGCATATATGCACATATTTATATATTGTAGATAAAATGACCTTAAAAGAGAAACACAATATATTAATTTATTCAGTTTTAAGTTGGATCAATATGTATCAGAACAACTTCGATTTAGTTGTGTGTGTTGGGGGGGATGGGGGGCATATTTGCCGAAGCTGACAATTAGTGTTACGTTCTAAAACAAAACAACTTATTGTTCGGGACTGTCCCATTGGCCTTATCTGTATGAAAGATGTTTTATTTGTATGGAATATGTCGTCTGTATATGGACATATTTTATTTACAGAATATGATGTTATTAAATGACACTTTTTTATTCAAAACTACGTTTCTTATTGAATGATGCAGGTCTGAATTTATGATAAGTATATAAAGCGTTAATGTTTAGTTAAGATTAATTCTTGATGCTTGGTCTGACTGGACGAAACATCGCGAGTTTCACCCTAGTGCCTAACCCTGCGACTTGGGTCACTTGGGAATTTCCTCCCACGCTAAATAGTTTATGCTATACTGTTCAAAAATAGCACTTAATTTCTCTCAGACCGAGTACATCCGCAAATGAGGGACAAACACTAATCACTGTCCAAATACAATGCACCGCTTCGATATTACGGGACCGGGTGAGCCACTCCGGTAGATTCTTCACTGAACTTTTTCAAGACTAATAAAACAACTAATGAAACAGTTAATCAATTCTTGTAAAAAATACTGATAAAATAGCGAAACATACCATATTGTTTTTAGTATTATTAAAAAATAACCATCAACCACATAAGAAATGTCACGTTGTTTCGAAGTGTTGATCTAGAGCCGATCGATCGTTTGTGTAACCCACCGTCAAAATCATATTTTATAGTTATATTAAAATAATCGAGGCTTATATTTCATATTTTAAGAAAATAAACACCTTAAATAATTTGTATCAAAAGACTCAATTTTAATGCATTAAACGATCAACCTTTGCCGGACCGAACATATCACGACCAAGATGTTTTGCAACCACAGCAGTTGTTTCCCCTTTCAACAGTTGGAGTTTATCGAGAACATTAAAATACATTCACTTTGGCCTGTAATTATTTGTTTGTTTGTTTTTTTTAACTTGAAGACTTCAATTATTTAAACATTCTATTTCAGGCCAATCAAGAAACTCATTTTTTTTTTAAACAAAGAACATTACTACATTTAAACTTGAATGTATTTAGTTTTAGTACCTAGATCTATGTATTTATATTTTTTCTTAGCTATTTTGATTTCTTATAGGGAGCAGACAAAATGATGAAGATAAAGATGGTGGGCACTAATCAACCTTATATTAGGTCATTTTTTTCAAAAACAATATTCATTTTTTTTTTTGAATAATGATTTACATTTATGCATCTTAAAATATATTTGGTATTTTGGATAGGATGAAATCCTCTCAAAATTAATTTCATATTATCATTTTTAGGTAGAAAATCACTATCACAGTTAATTATTTTCAGAATTGACAGACAATACAAAGTGTTAAAGAAATATAGAATTATGTTTGTCTCATGTATATTCTTGAAACCAAAGGTGTTTTGTTTGTTTTTTACCATGTTTACTGAAAAACAACAACATTTCTTTAATAATGAAACTTTTATATATTATCAGTGCAGTTAAAGAACCCCAATATGCTTGGCTAGCTTAATTTTAAAGATAATTATTCAGCATTCCTTTGGATGATAAACTAGACATATGAAAAAATAAGAAATGTAATTTTTCTGAATTATTTTTCCATTACATGGTTTACAGTGGTTTATTTTTTTCACACAATCTTATTAGCTGCCTGAGAGTGGAAAGCTATGTTGCTATTTTAACCAGACCTTAAATTATTCTATTGTTGTATGTGTAAATTTTCAGAACTTGGTAAGTAAAAACTCAAATTTATGGATGATGAAGAAACGACGAACAAGAGGTCATCTTATAACATTTACCATTAACCTAATTTCTTAACATAAGCAATGTTTTAATTTTAATACTTTTACAAACAATTCACATATGATCAGGTCACTAAAATATATATTTATTATGAGTCTTGTTGATAAAAAGAAGCACATGTTAAATTTTAATTACCTATGGTCAGTAATTCTTAATTTCTAATCTGATAAAATAAAAATAAAATAAAGTTTGGATGTAACTGTAGCAATAAAATAACAACGTAATATTACAAGGGCATTTAAAAAATGTAAATATTTGTATAACTATTGAAATGATAATTTATTGTTTACATATATTCTCTTTTATTTATTATAGAAACACATGTGCTCACCATTTTCAGGAACAAAACAAATGAAAAAGAAAAAAGATTACATGAAATAATCATCATTTTACATATTAAATTATTCACTGAAAAGTTCATTTTAAAGACGAAAATTCGTTTAAAAATATTACAATTCATTGATGGTGTTGAGAAGATTTACCTAGCAGTAATCAACTGATCAGTTGCCTGAGTTGGTATTTATATAATCTATCCTGAACAATCCTCCTGACATTTCCTATGGCCCTTGTTTTTCGTTAACAATATGTTACAAAAAAGACAATATTTAATTTCCTCATATTTGGGTTTATTACATTAGTTTCTAACGGACAAATAAACGAATAACGTATTTACATACACTAAAAATGTGGGCCTATTTAGTGTTGCGCATTGAGAATGACAGTCACGGTGAAACGAATGTAAAATTAATAAACTTATGGGCCGAGTTATCCAAAGTCATCAACAAATATCAAATGACATTAATTATTTTCAAAACAATACTCCCATCAATTTTTAATAGTTAACAAAGACCATAACATGAATACTAAAAAGTGGCTTCCCTGTCACGGGAAAACTCGTGTGGGTTGCCTTCGCTAGATCCTTTTTACCTGTTTTTGGTGCAGTTGTCTTACTGAGTGGAAATTTTCAACTACGAGCTCGACTTTTTATGGCGTATTGTTATGGAGAAAAAGGATCGTGGCAGATAAATCACTCGTGTGTAGATTTTTCGGTAACAACCGAACACAGTGGTTAATCCTCTATGTCATAAAACAAAATCCAAACTGACACAATGTAATACAGCCACAATCAGTGTTGCCATACACTGCCATTAAACAAAATCCAAAATTTCTTAACACAAACAGATAAGGTCACAAGAGGTCGGCCCCCCTGCACATTCGACAACTTATAGTAAATGTGATTTTTTTATTCGAAACTACAAAGCAGCGGACAGGGTTAAACCGGGAATTTGTTTTTCCAATTTTCATTATTATATCAACAAATTTACATAGTTCCTTTTTTAAGAAGATATCGTATGGCACTTAAATAATTGTTTTAATTGTAACATATTTGGTTGTTTTGAATAACGTTTTTGAATGTACATTTCCCTTTGTTCATCGAATATTTACATAAAATAATAGTCCCCAATCATCTCCAATGTCAAACCAATCACACAATTTACATATACGTTCATTCAACGAAGTTTTAATCTATCTTCAAGTTTCTATTTACAGTCGGTGACAAGATGTCCTAAAGACGAGCAATTAAAAGGGAAAAGGGTGATGTGATGTTTATTAAATTTGTTTCCAGTTTATTGTTGATTTTAATGTGGATGATGTGGAGCATTTACTGAAATTTGAAATACCTGCATTGGTTTGGGAGACACCCCCTTTCAGCCAGTGAGATTATATAAAACTCAACCAGCGTTCAGATCAAGTCACCCACTGAGGTGAGGTGTGCAGTTGTCCGAAACGGATAGGCATATTCGGTGCCACTCGGCACTTTCCATCATCTTCAAAACACCTCGGGCAGCAATGAGGTGGTACACTGACCGACCCCTCCACGTATTATGTAATATCATGTAATGGAACCGAGTTCCAATGTGGATTCCTCCTAAAGCTGGCGGAGATCACTTTTCGGATTTGGTTCAGGTGATCCGAGTGGATTAAGGTGGGCATGTTTACGAACTGTATCAAATTTCGTCAAGGTTCTTGTACAATGTCACACATTTCAGATCACTTTTGAGGTGATTGAGTTAGGTAAGGGTGAGGTGAAATGGGGTTTAACTTCGCGTATAAGATTGTCGAACGTTTATAGCGATGTGTGTGTGTGTGCGTGCGTGTGTGGTCAGTTAAACTTTAAGATCGTATCGGCAATACATATAAAAAAGCTGTCAAATCAAATTAAGCGAAGCAAATATTTATTGAACCAAGCTAACCATACATTTAGATATAAAATCGATTCGTCTTAAGCATTGATTTTATTTGAGTTAATATATTTCGTATTGCTTATCTTCTTGTAAATGTACGATAATCATGGAAGCGTCACGTATCCGTTTCAAAGTGTTTCATCGAACTAAGCGCAATTATGGAGTCATATATATATATATCTATTCAACCTCAATCTGATATTGTTCATTGTCCCAACACAAGTTTACATGATCACAGGCCAGGTTTGAAAAGTCATTGTGTTTTCCAGTTTCTATTAGAATATGAGGATAGCGTGCACAGAAAGGACATATGTTAGCACGCGACTCTGCAACAACGTTGACACAGTGGCGGTGGAGTTGACAGTTGTTGATGTCGTTGGAGAGGTTGTTGATGTCGTTGGAGAGGATGTTGATGTCGGGGGAGGAGTGGGGCATGCAGCATCCGAATCTGAAAATATTGAATTCGTCAATTAAAACATACACAATTAAAATAAAGGCTTATTCCGCGACGTAAGAGCGAATGGGTATGGTTTTACGCCGCTTTTAGCAATATTACAGCAATATCACGGCGGGGAACACCAAAAATGGGCTTCACACACTGTACCCATGTCGGAAATCGAACCCTGGTCTTTTGCATGACGAGTGAACGCTTTAATCACAAGGCTACCCGACCGCCCCCTGCGCTGTGAGAGAAAATACTAAGTGTATACTAGCATATCACAATACGGCAGTTACTTGAATGTGTTGCTGCATGATCATTGAGATCATTGTCAACATTGAAAGTTGTCACGTTTAAGAACCATTTACAGTGTTTAGGTTTTGAGAGCAGCGTGAACGTAAATGGAATTAATAAAAATGAACTGTTCAGCGTATTCAAACAACCAAATGTACCCACCAAAGCAGTATCGACCTGCACAAGCTGCAGCCTTATTTAAGAAGTACACAAAGAAGTTCGTGCAGTTCTTAATCTGAATATATCTCATCTGTTCACAGCAGTCCTCGCCGTATCTCAAACACACCGTCCTGTTCGCAATACCATCCTTGACAGCCGGATGTGTACCTGGTAAAATGTGAATGGATACGATCAGAATAATACATTTAATTGATCACATGTAAAAAAAGGTTTTTATCAGAAAAATAATTATTAATCTGAATGTACAAGGTGGTATATGTGCTTTGTACCAGAGAGGAATCGCCACATCTATAATTTTATAATAAGGACGGGCTACAGAATACACTACAGTTTTTAATTAATTAGATTAATTAACGAAGACAGCCGCATGTGTGTTAATTCTTATAAAGTGACAACAAGTCATTCCGGCAATAAGGAATATTACTTACAGTAATGCCAAAAATTGCAATGTGCGCTTTTTAGCAATATAATAATTTTTCTAGCGATAAATGTTTTGATTGAGTTTTGATCACTTGGTTACAAACCGGGTAACTCCGGTACTCTCATCATAAATCAGTTGCAAGGTATTACATACCAACTCTATAAAAAGTTTAAGAATATAGATTGAAGGAAAAAGACAAAATCAAATATATTTTACACTGTGCCTATTTGTTCATATTTAAAAAAATAAACCTTTCTGTGTTGCTTGCTTTGTGAATGTGTTACAAGTGTCAACAACAAAATTCGTTATTGTATCGCCCTCCAGGTTTGTTATGGCGGGTAGAAATATTTTACTGTAGCCGAAAGAATATCGCCTATCCTTTACATAAAGCAGTTTACCAAAATACCCTGTGTTATTCACATCGCCCTCTACTTATTCAGGGTCGTACCATGGATGGACCTCTGTGTCAAAACCACAAGTATGGCGAAGACAGTGTACGTGCACACGTTAGTCAAATTAAGTCAAATATGCGACATAAGTTTAGACAAACTGACAGTAAGACACACAAAACTCAATTCATGGGATCATAGTGACAAGTGCAATGACATTCTCAAAGAAATCAAGGCATGGCTAAATACTTCACACTGAAAACAATTTTTTTTTTCCATTTCCACTGTTAAAACGAGCTGGGTTGTTTTCAAAATATTATGGAATAAACAAAATCTAAAAACGAACCGTTCAGCCAGATTGGGTAATTTGCACCACAGCTGTTTGCTTCGGGACAGTGCGACGTCATCTTTGGAAATTCGTCTTCTTCACCGACTTTAATTCTAAACCATGATGGCGTGAGAAACTCATCACACTTTTCATCTGTCTTCTGATAGGGGCATCTCGGACTTCTGTCACCGTTGGTGATAACGTCCCTATAGTTTGCGCAAGGCTCATCCACAGACTGGGCTGCAATGAGTTTTCATATACTCAAAACATGTGTCAACAATTACTCGTTTGTTCTTTTATGATTGCCAGAAATTGTCGTCTTGAAGAGGGAAGATACAAAGTTCTAAAGAATTATCAGTGAAACGTTTTTGACAACATAATGTCTCTTGCTACTGTTCCTTCCGATCGCGTTATGTTGAGAGCAAAGGAGTCAAATACTTTATATTCTGGTGGAGAGGGTTGGGGGAGGGTGGTCTTGGGGATATTCTGAAATATTTTTTGCCTCAGAAAGAAAATAAGGGCTCGTCATTCTGGATGTCCTGAACTGTGTTGTCAAAATGCTATAGTTTCGATTGGCTCTTCCCTTCAGAGAGAATGATTGGCTCTTCCAACTTGTGACCGAAAACATATCTATTTTTTCTTTATCTCTTTGAACCTAGCTAAAGCAAAAATATTAACGAAAACATTAAATAAAACTTACGATGTAATATTTTATTCAGTCAGCGCCGCCAGATTTACAAATTACAATACAATAGACATAGGTGGAACCAATTCTTTTGGATTCACAACACATTGTTTTCAGTACATGCAGCATGTCCTGTGACAGATGTATTTTATTAAAATGGTTAAACCTGAGAACAACTGATTTTTCAATAACCATCAAATAGCCAATTCCCTTGCACTGATTTACCCACCTTAATTGGAAATAACGGAGACCAGTGAGACCGCTTCATATTTTGGTCTATGCATAACGATTCAGCGTGACAAAAACTTCTCTTTAAGACTATGACAAGAGAAATGAGTTCAACTTTCCAACAGTCAGCTTTCCCTTTATGTCGAGCAAAATTCCTTCACCATGCCTTGGTGTCTACATTTTACAACGCTTTACAAACAAGGGTTTTGTTGCTTTTATTTACATCATTTCCGGGAACAAAAAACATCCCAGCCCCTCCCCTGAATATCAAATGATCGGTTCCCGAAAGTACATGCAGCGTGTTATCGTTGCTTTTTTTCGTGAAATAAGCGTTTTTCAAAGTGAATGTTTGGAAAGACTTACCCAGGAAACCCGTGATGAAAACCATCAGTCCACAAAACACGTTCTGTTGTCGGACCATGTTGAGAAGTTATGTCAATGTGTAACCGTTTAAATTGTCACATGCTTGGATTGGTATTGCCCGCAAGTCAGCCTGGCGTTTGTGAACAGGTGGCAACAGAAATTATTTCTCGTTCGTTTCTATTTGACTTAGCTAAGGCGAACGCCGCCTAGTTCAGGGGAAATCAATAACAAAACTACCGCAATAACGTTCAACACGCCCCTCTGTGCATTGATTACTTCAAATGTTAACACTGGTTAATACCAACAGGATATGCATTGATCCAGATATTATTAGTTCTTATCACCAGGAATTAGCAACGGTGTTATGCACGTACAACATCTGATTTACTTTTTTATGTTCATGTAAATGTTATTTCGTGCTTTGAAAAGTAACTTGTTATGTTTTGTTATTTACCTCTATCCACGGGAATAATCGTGATTTAGGATAATAGCTTATTCAATTTGGCTGCAATATAAGTATATCAAATTGAAAGGTCGACACAGAATATATATATTTTGGAGATACATTTTTACACTCTCTTATATAAAGTGGTCAGTGTGTCATACAGACCCTAAAACAAATATATCCAAAACAGCCTATGCAAGTCTATAATAGTGAGTAAGTATATAATACTGCAGTATCTGAAAATGAAGAGTCTCTTTGCTCCTTTTCATTATATATTATTAATGTAACAACTTCGGGTTTTTTGTTCTGTAGGACATGTTCATTTCAGAGACAAGCTGTCAGTCTAAATAGTGTTATACGTACAAGTTTACTTCGTAAGGAGAAATGAATGTCTCATTTATGTGAGAATGACTCGGGTTATCGTTTCAATACAGTTGATGGTTTACTTAGCAGTCCACAAGTTTACGGATTTACTTATTGATATTTATCATAGATTTATTCCAAACAAGATTATTACAATCAGAAGCAAAGATTATCCTTGGGTGAATAGTGAAAGTCAATATAATCGTAAACACAAACTTGCAAAGCAAACAAACTCAACATCATATTGCGAAGTGTTTAGAAGATTAAGAAATTGGGTAGTATATGTTATCGAGAAAGCTAAAGAAACTTATTACACGATCTAGATTCCAAGATTAATGAGAAATGCGGTAGTAAGATATGGAGGTGTTTGGTAAAAGATTCCTAAAGGGAAAAGAACAATCTGTACTATACCCACCCAATACTTTTCAAAACCAGTACATAATGATCCAGTATCGATAGCTAACGTTTTAAATGACTTTTTCGTAAATCAGTCCACGCTCGAAGGGATTAGTACACAAGACCGTATCGTATTAATGACTTCAAACTTCCATAGGTGTAAAAATAATCGACAGTTATTGCTATATACAAAAAGACAGTAGAAGTGGATATGCTAAGGGTTACCCTGCTGCCCTCACAAGTTAAAAGTTTTTGAAAATGTGTTCAAAAGTGCGAATTCAACTTCTTCAAATATGACAATGTAATACAACCGGGTTTTACCCTGCCAGATTCGACAGGGTATCAGTTGATTGGTAAATGTAATATATTTCGAGCGCGTAAGATAGCCAGAGAAGTTAGAGCTGTGTTCTGTGACATAAGGAAGGCCTTCGATAAAGTAAGGCACAAGGGACCTTTGAACACGTTGCGCTTGGAGTTAGCGGTAATCTACTGAGCTGGTTTGATCGTTATCTTCATAATAGAATTCAAACAGTAGTTATAAACGGACATAATTCGAAATTTATCCAGTAAAGGCCGGCGTTGGGACGTCATTATTTCTTGTATGCATAAATGACTTGGTGGATATCAAAAACTGCAATTTGCGACTTTTTGCAGACGATCAATGATTATAATGCAATAAATATTGATCCAATAACTACAGCAACACGTCTAAATGATGATCTAGAAACAATTCCAATGTCGTCAGATCAGTTGCAGGTAACGTTTAATTCTTAAAAATAGAAACAAAACAGTTCAGTGAAAAAAGTAATATATGTCAGAAATTGTTAATGCCAAGTATAAAAAGACATAGACATTTGAGTTTAATGTTGGCAAGTTACTCTCATACTGTCAGACATTCTGTTGAATTGAAATATATTAAAGTAAGGACGTCATCTTATCTTTCCTACCTTGTACTCGACGTAGAACTTTGGAACTCTTTCCCAAAAATACTGAAGCAATCCTTTTGTAGTTTTACAGACAAGATTCCCACGAAATTAGGACATAACTCTGCATTCGGTGAGTGAGTGAGTGAATATGGTTTTACGCCGCTTTTAGCAATATTCCAGCAATATCACGGCGTCGGGAATCGAACGCTTTAACCACTAGGCTACCCGACCGCCCCTCTCTGCATTCGATATCAGGTTTGGAAATAGATTCTGCCAAGTATTATATTCTGGACTCAGATTAGGTTGAAGCACTTTAAATTCACATAAAACTGACAGATTTGTTTGACAATAAAACCGATCCCCCAAACGCATCACAGCGACGGCCATGGTAGTGAGTGAGTGAGTGAGTGAGTGAGGTTTTACGCCGCTTTTAGCAATATTCCAGCCATATCACGGCGGGGGACACCAGTAGTGGGCTTCACACATTGTACCCATGTCGGGAATCGAACCCGTGTCTTCGGCGTGACGAGTGAACGCTTTGACCACCAGGCTACCCGACCGCCCTGGAAGATCCAGAGACCACGTAATATTAAACACCACTTATATGTTTGCTGGGAGATAGTATGTATTAGATTTTTGTAATATCTGAAAAAAAACCGACAAGAACATGATAACAGAATTCTAAGCATGCTGAACTTAATCAGATATAAATCTCAACTAAGTTCAAATCACATTACACAGACATAATTCAATACTTAACATGACATGAAGAAATGTGATCATCTACATGTATCATATGCTAAATATACTCTCAAAAAGAGTAGGGGATCAAGAAATATACGTGTTATGATCGGTCATCAGAAGAAAGATTAGCTTTTCAAATAGTCAATTTTCCCTTTACAGTCCGGGTTGGGGTCGGCAGTCAGGTGACTGAGGGCGGCTATATTCAGCAGTATGTGCATCATACGTTTATTACCAACACGAATTGGAAGAACCAAAACCGTGCACTTGTAAACTCAAGTTCAAGAAAAAAAGGTATTTTTACCGAGAGTTTTTGTTTGATCAAAATGTGAGTTGGGTCATTCGGGTTGTTTAGAGAAACCTCGTTAGTCCGTAAAATGCGCCATGCGGACGAATACAAAAGGCGAAATTTCAGCAAACATTATTCGTTATTCCGGAAACATTTTATAGCTATTATCGAAAAAATGTATTGTTCCCGAAAATTACTTCGAAAAATAACCATGCTTCAGACTGTTGAAAAAAGAGAAATTGCCTGCAACAAACATGACATTGTTGCAAGGTGTTATTCTGGCTCATTGCTTTTTTAATAGCTGTTCACACGCCAGAATATCAAATGGTCGGTCACTAACTCCAAGAACTATGCCCTTCCTGGATGAGATAACACAGGTGTGTTGATTGGTAAAAGGCAACTGCAATCGTAAAAGGACTTCAATACTTGTGTTCTTATCGTCCTAATAATACCGTCGCATCGATAAGGGCCTCGTGTTTTGTATTGTAGCTATGGGTTACACTAAGTCTTGTTGAAGTATATGACATCAGATTGAAAAGCAAGATGTATGGACAACATGCATTTGAGACACAGCCTTACCGCCCAATCCCATTACAGCCTGGGTTACTAGGGTATGTTATCACATCCGGATAGTGTAACCAATCTATTGTCATTCGTAAAAATATCAAGTCTCCTGGGTAGGTAGATATCGTTTCAGGCATATTTCCAATAGATAAGCATCGATACACATGTTTCAGAGTCTGTCCAATCACAGCGATTGTGGGCGTAACTGCAGATGAGATAAGACCCAAGCTTTCTGTATATATAGGTAAGCATCTGTCTGTCAAGGTATACCTTTCTGACATGGCGCCAGATATCAGTGCAGGTTTCTGTTGGCTTCTCTTCCTCTTCATCGGGCTGTCAAATGGTAAGTACCTGCAAAGTGTTGTATTGTCCGTATAAATATTCATGTTCTTATTTTTGTAGGGAGATGGTTAGCTCATTCTTGTTTTCCCGCTGCATACTTGCACTGGCAGCTTTCCTCCTCCAACATGTACATGTTTTGAACATTTATTTTGAACTACTACTATGGTGTTTTTAATCTTGAACTTTAGTAATAATTGTTACATATGTCACTACATGTGACCACTTTCCGGAATGTTCTAAAATTGCAAACCTGTGTACTTGTGTTGTAACGCGTTGCGAGGGAGCACCGTTTTCAAAGCGTTGTTGACGTCATGGTAGAATGGAGATAAACCTACTGTGTTTTGAAATTTGATATAGTCCCACTGTAGATACCCCTTTATTATAATTTTTCGCTTTAGCGCGAGGTTCCAAATTATAATAAAGAGGTATCCCATCTACAGTGGGACTACATCAAATTTCAAAACACAGTAGGTTTATCTCCTAAATATATTGATATTCCTTCTTAAGCACTGTCCGTTACAGGCATTCCAATCATTATATTATACTATATATAGTTTAAACGTTGAGAAATATTGCATTTCAAATACTAGTAATCGCAAATTATGTATCTTTCTACATTTTGAATTCACCTTGATGCTCTGCAATAAAAGAGTAACATCAGATTGTGATATAAACGGATATGATCCACATTGTGATAAAGTGATTATTAATTTCTTATTATGATAATTATTAATAAACTAAAATAAGAAAAGATAGTCCAAATAAATCATTTGAATCTGTTCGCGTGAGTAGGTAACCAGAGATCAAGACAACACACTAACGTAACCATTTGTGAAAAATCATGTGCATTGTATGACAGACAGTAAATCAACACATGTGATTAAATTATTAATCCAATTATTTTATAAATAAAAGTTGTTGGAAGGTGTTTGATTAAAGATAATTTTTATTGTTTCTTGTTAAACGCCGCACGTAGCAATATACCAGCTATATGACGGTGGTTTGTAAACAATCAAGCCTGGACCAGATAATCCAGTTATTGACGTCAAGAGCATCGATCTACGCAATTGGGATATGATTACATGCATCAACCAAGTCAACGAGCCTGACCCCAGATTACCAAATTACCAGATTACTCACACAATTATTCAGTTATCTTCATGCACGTTCTACAATCATCTACGATCACTACTTACTATGTCCACATATATATGTATTAAGCAAGGCCTACACTCTTCCTTAAAGATAAATGCTAGGCATTCTCTCTGTATGTATTTTTATATATATAAATAACATTTTAATGTCAACACTGATGCAGTGAACGTACCAAAGATCTGATGCTAGTCTATAAGACTAACATCTTATCTCTGAAATGAACATATTTTACAGAAAAAAAATGTTGTTAAATAATAGTTATAAAATATAATAAAAAGGAGCAAAGAGACTTTCATCATTTTGCCAAATATTGGACTGTATTTGCAATATTTGTTTCCGGGACTGTATGACAGACAAACCTGACACCGTTAAGTATAATCACTGAGTAAAGCTTATTGAAACAAATTCTTCATAATAACGTTTTCTAGTGATTGTCATTTTTTTTTCACACACTTTCATACATGCATATGTGATGGGTCAGCTCTGTTAATAGTTTAATGAAATTAGCAGGGTCATTTATTTAGAAATGATCAAATCATCAAATTAAAGATAAGTAATAAAAAATAGCTGTTGTATACATTCAAATATGTTTGTGATTAACCCAACCTTGTTTAAATATATATTTTAAAAGATGAGTGGTCACAATATCATTATTTCAAATTAGAATTATAGCAAAGCAGGAAAGCGTGTTTATAGCGGGTGCCACCGGTCGATCGGGGTGAGCTGGCCTTTTTTTGCGAGCACCGAGTGATGATTGTTTGATGGTGGACCATGACATATTCTCCCGGTGTTATCGGAATCGTGTAGTTGGCTCTACTTTTGACAAGGATTTCTTAAAGCAATGGAAAGGTTTATGTCGCTATTGTTAACTGAAAAATATGAGAGATAATGTCAGTGTATGGTCATGTAATTAAGAAACTTTTGTTTTTAAAATTATGAATCCCTGAATAGGATCGCGGCAATGTCGTATAAATCTGTTTTTTGAACACTGTGTGTGTGTGTGTGTGTGGGGGGGGGGGGGGGGGGGGGGGTTGAATATATCAGCGAATACTACATTATGGAATTGTTAGCCTACAGTGATTTTTGCAAGGCAACTGCCATAAATTTCATGACGCATTTTAGGCCAGGGTCCTGTACACGCAATAATGTTCTGAAGTATTATTGATGATTATACGGTATTTATGAAGAACAATTCAAGTGGGACCAATAGAGGAAATTAGAGCATAGACTTGCTAATTATTTTATAATATTCATGCCAGCTCAAACGCAACTTTGATTTATTTTATGGTATCCAAATAATAAGTAGGATCCGGGTTTTTTTCTTTTTTGTTCGTTTTTGTTTAACGCCGCAGCTATATATGCCAGCTATATAACGGCGGTCTGTAAATAGTCGAGTCTGAACTAGACAATCCAATCCAATCCAATCCAATTCAAATACGTGATATCTGTATATACGTGATATCAACGATATTGTCTACGTTCCACCGGTGAGTAAGCGTTAGCCTTACTATTTCGTAGTATATATATTTGCAAGAAATAGTTTTTCTGAAGACATCAGAACGATGCATCACGATTACACTAGCCTTTGATAACAGCCTTGTGTTTGCGTGTTTTAGAAATTGAAATTGCTACTCTTGATACTGTTGATTAAACTTTCATAATGTGGACAAGATAAGGTTATATGAGATGATGACTTTAGAACGGTACGTAACATGCATTCATGTATATCTGATATATATAAGACAACATAAATAGAACAATGGGTAGTACTTCCAGCGCAGTGCAAAGGAAACATTTAATAATTATTGAATTAAACAACTCTCCTTTTAAGAAAATGCAAGAACACAATCGTGCAGAATACAATGCATAACTCTAGTATGGCTATATACCAATCTTCATCGGGCTGTCAAATGGTAGGTACCTGCAAAGTGTTGTATTGTCCGTATAAATATTCATGTTCTTATTTTTGTAGGGAGATGGTTAGCTCATTCTTGTTTTCCCGCTGCATACTTGCACTGGCAACTTTCCTCCTCCAACATGTACATGTCTTGAACATTTATTTTGAACTACTACTATGGTGTTTTTAATCTTGAACTTTAGTAATAATTGTTACATATATAACTACATGTGACCACTTTCCGGAATGTTCTAAAATTGCAAACCTGTGTACTTGTGTTGTAACGCGTTGCGAGGGAGCACCGTTTTCAAAGCGTTGTTGACGTCATGGTAGAATGGAGATAAACCTACTGTGTTTTGAAATTTGATATAGTCCCACTGTAGATACCCCTTTATTATAATTTTTCGCTTTAGCGCGAGGTTCCAAATTATAATAAGAGGTATCCCATCTACAGTGGGACTACATCAAATTTCAAAACACAGTAGGTTTATCTCCTAAATATATTGATATTCCTTCTTAAGCACTGTCCGTTACAGGCATTCCAATCATTATATTATACTATATATAGTTTAAACGTTGAGAAATATTGCATTTCAAATACTAGTAATCGCAAATTATGTATCTTTCTACATTTTGAATTCACCATGATGCTCTGCAATAAAAGAGTAACATCAGATTGTGATATAAACGGATATGATCCATATTGTGATAAAGTGAACTATTAATTTCTTATTATGATAATTATTAATAAACTAAAATAAGAAAAGATAGTCCAAATAAATCATTTGAATCTGTTCGCGTGAGTAGGTAACCAGAGATCAAGACAACACACTAACGTAACCATTTGTGAAAAATCATGTGCATTGTATGACAGACAGTAAATACAATGCATAACTCTAGTATGGCTATATACCATACAGTAGGCTGTCGGGTGCCGTTTGGATCGGTTTGGGAGACAGCGTATATATCCATAGAAAAGACACTAGTTTGTCTCAAAGTCTCTGAACCATATCATTTTCCCTTTCGCTCAGACCTTTCTTTTATGCCAAAGCCCCAAATGAACCAAGTCTAGATTTTCCTCAGGTTTATCTCTAAATCTTCCATCTCACTGGTGCTCCTCTCCAATTTAAAAGGAGTTATTTGTTTCTATCAAAATTATATATTTTTAGAGACTAAGCATTAGTCTGAATAGACATCACTAGTTTGGAATTTGAAACCAAATCTGTTTACAATAACAGAACATTGTCGACTACATTATAATATTAAGCAGATCACTGCAGATCACAAGTGTCGTGTACAAAGGAGAACGTGGAATCCCGACAATTAGAAGGCGGACGAACCTTAAAATTATTAATAAACATAGTTTCCTCAATTCCAAGCAATATCGGAAAAATATACATGCATATAAAACTCTTACCGTTATCATTGTATTAGTTCATGAGAAAAGCAAGCTGATTATGTACGTGCCATAAATTTAAGCGACATTGTACGATTTCGACCTTATCATGAGAATGGGTTAATGAATCATTGTCAAATAGTGATGACATTAAATCTACGTAACAATCCATGAATTCGCGAATGCACAGAACGGAAATTTGGACAAGGAATTAACCAATCGGCATGCGCAGCACGATTGATTTCAGTTCTTCCCCTGTGCGCTACGAGCACAGCGTCAAACTCCCGCTGAGAAGTAGAATTACCGGTAGACGCTGTTGCTTGATTGACAATGTCAGTCAAGAAAAGGAGGAGCTTGATGATATCGTTCTCTCCCAGTAAATTCCGATGTCAAATAACGACGTTATTTGGTCCGGAAAAATGGTTTGAAAGCGTCCAAAAAACGGCCATATGCGGAAGATAACGACGTTTTCGTGTTTGCAATGATGTAGATCCAATAAACATTGCTAATATTGCAAAAATGTTGCAAATTGAAACACAATGTTAAAACAGAAATTGTCACGCTCAGAACTAAATTGTTAAATCAGCAATATAATCAATATATTATACTAAAACATGAGGTTTGAGGTTAGAAAAGGACGCAATACAATGTGACAACGTGACAAATCAGTGGGAAGAGCAATACGTAATCCGTAATGGTGTTGGAAACTGGCAGAAATTCGGCAAATAGATAAGACACAAATCAGATCGAAAAAGGCCTCGTCGCGCTTTTATAGATACAGCCGACCTTCCAGCAATTGTCCATTTTCAATTTTCTTGAGCCTTCCTTGATCATGTTTACGCATAGGAGGAAAACTCTGAACTACCCGCTGATTAAAATCTGTCAGTCTCTACCCGAAATAACCTTGCCTAACACCACCGTGAACCTGCAATTATAAGGCCAGCTAACTAACCCTTATGTTTCCATGCAGAATACGAGATACTTCGCCAGACGCAGGAAGAAACATAGCGTCGCCAGAAACTAACACATATACTGACGAAGATAAATGTGGCAATAAAGCAAGTGTGTTTTTCATGAATGAAAGCAAGAATTGTAACGTAGCTATGTACATGTGCTCATGTCTTCTTATGGACGACGACCGTCTCTGTGGTCTAGTGGTAGAGCGTCCGCCCAGAGAGCGGAAGGTCCGGGGTTCGATCCCCGACCGCGTCATACCAAAAGACGTTAAAAGATGGTACTTGTTGTTACCCTGTCTGGCGCTCGGCATTAAGGGGCTAAAACAAGGACTGGTCGGCTCGGAGTCAGTATACAGTGTCTGAGTGGGGTATTCATGTTAAACTGCGTCATGGTATCTCAGTGAGCTAGCACTAAAAATCGGTATCAGTCCGAACTAGTACAAGCAGCCACACACACACACGTGCATGCACGTCGCTATATAAGTGCAATAATCTTAGACGCGACGTTAAACCCCATTTCACCTCACCTCTGATGGACGACAGGTACATGTACAGAGCAATAAAACATGGACGCGCCCTCTTCCAACGGGACCGCGTGTAAATAGCAAAGAAGACCGAAGACATACAGTTACAATTTCTTTAAGGCGTCGTGTCATGTGCTTAAACGTGTTATCATTTCCATTTCAGTCTCTAGAATACGTATTATGTGTTATTTGGATTTTAGTGAGAGGGATACCATGTCCACTGTTAATGTCATGTCATGTCATGTCATGCCGTCTTATCCCCTTCTGTTCGATGCGCTTTCACTCACTGACATGACTGCTGATACGTTAGTCATAGTACACCAAGGAACTCGCACTACCCTATGTAATTATATACTGAACAGCATTGAAAACGCACCACCATGAAAATGGGTGTATTTTTATCCGGGCTTAAGTCATATGAAAATATATAAGTGAATGAGTAATATACGACGTTCTGGACGAAACATGAAGAAGAACAGCTCGTCAAAACTCATTTCTAAATTTTTTGTGAGCGACATCGCCAAAACGCAACAAATTGCGTGCACATCATGGAAAACGTGTTTTGTTTCACGGGAAGCATGCAGAATAGGGCTATAAAAGACAGACTTCATCACTTGTTGCTGCAGACGTAAAGGGTACTGACACAAGAAATGCCAATTTTAACAGCAGAGGAACGTGAACGTGCCTTGGGCATGCTTCAAGTTGGTACGTCAAGTAGAGTCGTTGCACAACGGTTTCAATACCATCATTCAAGTCCTCAGGCTACTGTCAGATACCAGCAGACAAGAACCACCAGAGATCGACCACGTCCGGGTCAACGTCGTGTAACTACACCCCGTCAGGATCGCCATATTGTTCGTCGGCATCTTCGTGATCGTACACTTCCGGCTACCAGGACTGCAGCAACCGTACAAGACCGACGGGGTTTGATCAGCGCTGACATCGTACGTCGACGTCTCCGCTCAGCAGGGCTACGTGCTCGACGTCCATATGTTGGACCCATACTCACTGATCGACATCGAAATGAACGTCTGCGTTGGGCCAAAAGGCATCGTCATTGGAGATTGCGGCAGTGGCATGGTGTGCTGTTCTCTGATGAGTCCCGTTTTCATTTACGGAATGCTGACGGTCGACTGCGAGTGTGGCGTCGACGTGGAAAACGTTACCACAATGACTGCGTTGTACAGACAGATCGATGGGGGGGGGGGGGGGGGGGGGGGGGTGTGTGTCATGGTGTGGGGCGGCATCAGTCATAACCATCGAACAGAGCTCCATGTTTGTCGTGGAAGAGTTAATGCCCTTTACTACAGGAATAACATATTGGCAAATCACGTCATCCCATTCTTTCAACAGCACCAGGATATGCACACCTTCCAGCAAGATAATGCAAGAGCGCACACAGCACGTGTTTCAACACAGTAACTAGCGAACAATAATGTGCCTCTGCTTCCATGGCCAGCCCTGTCACCCGATCTATCGCCAATTGAACATCTATGGGATTACCTGGGTCAACGCCTCTCACGTCGTCCGCAAGTACAGAACCTGAGAGAACTTGAAGATACACTACGTCAAGAGTGGAATGCCCGAGAACACTATTAGCAGACTTATTCGATCAATGAGAAGACGTTGCATGGCGTGTTGCTGCCAATGGCGGACATACCAGATATTGACTTTTCATTTTAACCCTATGTGTCTTCCTTACACTGATGACGTAAATGTAATTACTGTGTGGTATTCCTGTTTCCTTTGTCGTCTTTCTTAATAATCCGTCTATGTCTGTTCTAATTAAAATCGGTCATTGCTCAAGTTGTTTTTGTAATATTTCAAGATTTATTCCTGGTGCGTTTTTAATGCTGTTCAGTATATTTGTAAACTCTCTGAATTGATAAATGTGTTCCAGGTTCCGATCCATGTAAAAGCTACATTTCCTTCCCCTTTCTCGAGAAGAGAAGCATCAACTACACCCTACCGACAGCCTACACCCTAACCAAAGTAGTTAGATTTGTAAACTCTCTGAATTGATAAATGTGTTCCAGGTTCCGATCCATGTAAAAGCTACATTTCCTTCCCCTTTCTCGAGAAGAGAAGCATCAACTACACCCTACCGACAGCTGATACACCGCTGAACGACTTATACATAGACGCAAGTAATGATTGGTTCGGCGAAGAAGGGTATGATCTGGTGTTAAGTTCTCCCCCACCGGGTGATGGACGTTGCGGAACGTCGTATCCTTTATGGGTTCGAGGTAATCACTGCTTGATTGATTCCATAGTGAAACTTTACAAACAGATTATTAGCTGAAGGTGTCATGTATGGCATATTACTTGTTTTATGTTTCATTTGAATTCAATATGTATGATATTCACGATAGGGAAACGCAAGGGAACAATTAGATCTTTACCGAATGTATAATTTCGTTCAATAAAGCAATGCTGGAAACGTATGTGAATACAAAGTTAGAGCTAACCGGCCAATTTGTCAAATGCTTCATATTCGCGGCCATGTTTGTCTACAGAATCATCCACACTTCGGGAAAACGTACGGCGCTTACAAGTAATTCCTTCGCGGTATCCTCACTTGAATATTTATCGACTCGTGATACCAAGTTAATCTGATTGGTTTATCACACCAATAATAATCCTTTATGATAAATTAAATATCATGAAATTCACATGGGTTTTAGTCAGACTTCATTTCTATTTCGTGTTGGTGGAACGAGTTCATATTCAACAGTGCCTTACATGCCGTCATCCGTGATCATTCATATAATTTTCACTGGTAATCACTGACTGATTGCTTTAACACAGATACACTCCCTCTTGGTGGTATGAACAAGACAGTTGAAGTGTGCATGAAAGATGGACCGGAACACTGTTCTACGTCGTTCACGATAGATGTAAAGGATTGTGGTACGCTACGTGTTTATCAGCTGAAGAAACCGCCTGTTTTTGAAGCAGCATTTTGTGTTGGTAAGAAAACACTCGCATGAATAACTGAATACATAAAACAAACGTTCGACACTTATGTAAAGAATGCATACCTTTGTCTAGAGAATTTTATTGTATTTGATCGACAAAATAGATTTAACCAGAACAGAAATATTGATTTCCACTAAGCCCCCTCCCTCTACCCCCTGTAAAAATATAGTTTCATGACATAATTCTATTCCAAAGTATAAATTCATGAAATAAAAGGAATACTACTTATATGATCAGACAGTGTACGCACTCGTTACTGTCTTTAATTATTATTATCGAAATCCCCTGCACAGTCTCATTAGAATATAGATGTTTTACTCTGATACAATACCCCAGTGCGTCGTAAAGATCGACAGGGTGTATACAGTACCCACAACATATATAACGCGGCCTGTATGGAAATATGTGCATGTCCAAATATGACAATACTAGGCCATAACACAATCATGTTTGTCCTACTGTTCATACATGTACATGTATCAAATATATATATGCATGTTCATTTTCAGATCTGACAAACCCCACGAAACGTACGTATGTCTTTCACAAATCGGAGATTCTCTGGAACCGTCTCCCTGCTGCCATCAATTCCTAACAAGCAATCTCCTTTCATAGCTTGTTTCAAAGCAGTCCTGAAAATTCATCTCTTCGCACTTCGATACTATATATAATTGTTTCTTCCTTTTCCTTTATTTTTATGTAGCAGTTCTATGAGAATGCATTTGTGGATTTATATGGTGTATTACAAATGTCCAGTAGCAGTAGTAGTAGAGCAGAAGCAGCAGTAGCAGTAGCAGTAGTAGTAGTAGTAGTAGTAGTAGTAAGAGTAGTAGAAGTAGTAGTAGTAAGAGTAGTAGTAGTAGTAGCAGAAGTGAAAGTAGTAGTAGTAATAGTAGTAGTAGTAGTAGTAGTAGTAGCAGCGGTAGTAGTAGTAGTAGTTACAGATTAAATAAAAATGCAGCAAAGAGGGTTTTGGTGATCCTGGCACAGTCAGGCTGGTTAGGCTCATCTTCAGCACAGGGCCTTTGTCCCCTCTACACGCAGTCCAGACAGCGAACGGGACTTCTCCCAGGAAGCGCTGCCTAGTCAAACCAACCGAGAATCTTTTGGAGAATGTGAAAACTCCCCAACACTGCAACCTTCTGCATTACCCAGATTGTCAGAAGGGCTGTATTCCTGGTAGCAAATCAGGGTACTCTCCCAATGCCAGACAACAGATGGGGGATACCAAACCTAAGGCACCGAGAACAATGGGGAAAGCTCAGTTACAAAAGAACATACACTGCAACGCAGCTGATTGGGAGAAAATGGAAAAGTTCCTAACTGGCCATATTTCAATTCAGTGATGTACCCATCTGAACTCATTGATGCTAATAAACACAAATTCGACCACTGCAATTTCTAATAACAATTATTATAGCAAAGTTTTTGCATGCATGTAGCTGGAATATTACGGTGTTAAAAATCAAAAACAATAAAATGTAGGTTCGACTCTCTATCTCTCGTTCACATTTTTCCCTTCAGCAAGAACATCATTCAAAGTTAAGCCCACTGTTCACGTTGACGTGGAAACCGACACACACAACAAGGACCACTTCAAATTCACATGTACGTTTGGCAAGTCTCACGATGACCTGTTGTACCATGTCCTCTGGTATGTTAACGGCGGATTCATATATTCCTTCCCTCCTAAACATTGGTCAAACACGTTCGTTGATCATTCAGCTCTCACTGAAGACATCTTAACCAGAAGTGGATTCAGTACTCCTGGATTCCAGGTATGTCGTTGGGATTCCGTTATGCAAAGAATTCCTCCATGACTGTGTGTATGTTTGTAATTGGATGGTCTGTCTTCGTGACTTTGCTACTTTGCTCTGTCATTATTCATCGACATGTTGGACGTTGCTATATCAGCGATCATAAGTACGTTTTTAACTCGATTATTTACATGTCGCCTGTCATATAGCTTGAATATCGCTGAATGTGACGTTATTAGTAACATATTTTTTTTAAACAAAACAGACGACACATGAAATGCGTTATTGCCATTTAAGTTGATCGGACATTAAAGGTTAGTGTTTTCAGGCTAATAAAATATATTTGATAAAAAACATAATATAGACATTTACTAAACTGACGTCGTGAGAGAGTTTGGCTTTTACGCCGCTTTTAGCAATATTTCAGCAATATCAGGGCGGGGGACACAACATTGTACGGGGGTAATCGAACACGCGCAATCGGCGTGACGAGCGAACGCTTTAGCACTAGGCTACCCCACCGCCCTCTAAGCTGACCCTCGTTGAGAACAAGATCAAGTGTCTAATGGCGAAAATTAGAAACATTTTCAAATCCAGTTTGGTTAAAACAAAATATAATGCATGTACAGACTTACTTTTGATTAACTATCTATTACTTGCAGGTTCAGTGTGCAGTGAAGGCATCTCTGGGTGAGGGTTTCCCTGCGGGTGGAAGTATCTTAAGTGACGAAAAGTTCATCGGTATCAAGGTAGATTAATCTCCTTCAGGCTCGGTGACTTTGTTGATCGTGTCCCTACGACATGTGATGCTGCTCATAATGTCGACCTCTGACCCAGACTCGATTATTTACAGGTCGTCGTTCACTTGTATGAGAGAGAGAGAAGTTTTAAAAAAAAGAATATAATCAAACCTCTTTTTAACTAAAAACAAATACAAATACAATTGTCAAAAGAAAAGAGTTCGTCATTTTTTTACTTAAAAAAATATTGGAGCACCAGCAAAGATAATTTACTTCCTGAAGATTAAATAATGAAGCTGATGTAACGTTTACAGCGGCTCTTTTCCTTTAAAATCACCCTCATACTTATTGTTAAATGTTAACAAACACCTTTCCAATATCATTATTCTAAGGATATAGAAAATATGGAGGAAATATTTGGTATCCAAACAGGATCCATTTACGAAATATATCTGCAGAATATAAAAAGTTTGAATAAGTTTGGTTTTACTCCTCTTTGAACAGTATTTCAGTTAAATGTGTACCACGGTGTAAGCTTAATGTGGGGAAAACTCCGAGGTGATTCAGGGCGTTTGGTTATGACCAAGAGGATGAGTATTGTCCTGAACAACCTATCGAAATATATTCAGGGCGAATCTGGGATTCGAACCTAAATTCCTAGGTTTCTGACCGCCTCCGTGGTCTAGAGGTAGAGCGTCCGCCCGGAGAGCGGAAGGTCCGGGGTTCGATCCCCGACCGCGTCATACCAAAAGACGTTATAAGATGGTACTTGTTACCCTGTCTGGCGCTCGGCATTAAGGGGCTAATACAAGGACTGGTCGGCTCGGAGTCAGTATACAGTGTCTGAGTTGGGTATTCATGTTAAACTGCGTCATGGTATCTCAGTGAGCTAGCACTATAAATCGGCATCAGTCATCAGTCCGGACTAGTACAAGCAGCCACACACACACACACACACACACACACACACACACACGCATGCACGTCGCTATGTAAGTGCAATAATCTTGGACTGTATCATCCGTGCCCCCTCCACTTAAGTAAAGCTGGTGTGGCAAAATGTCTTCATGCTATATTTCTTCATGAAATCATTATATGTAGTGAACGGGCTTCACAAATGTAACATTTCTTTCTCGGGTAGATTCCAAGTGGCACAGTGGTTGTGAAAGAAGGAGAGAGTGTGATGTTGAACCTTACCCTAACAGCACCACTTGGATGTGGATCACGGTCATACTGTTCGATGGCAGTATTTGTAGTCGCCAGGAATCAACCAGGATTGTGTGACCCCTCGGCCTTCATCCCGACCCAGTGTGGTCTTACCATCAAAGGATCTTCTTGGCGCACACTTCATCATCTTGAAATTAAAGGAAAATTGACCTCGGGCTACAATGCCAAAACGGCGTTGATAAGGTTGTACTTGAAGACAGATAACCTCGTAATAAGTCATCCTTTCTGGTCGAAATACGAAATTGGAAGCGTGGCGGTAAGTGATAATAAACCCATTATTCCTTTAGTTATTTCAAACTGTCTCCTCCGTGGTGTAGTGGATAGATCACCTTCCCGGGGAGTGGAGGGTCGGTGGTCGATCCCCTGGTCGCGATATACCGAAAGGTGGCACTTGCTGTTGAACTGCCTGGTGCTCGGCATTAAGGGGATAAAGCTTGGAAGGAGTCAGTATTATGTGTTAAACTGCAACATGGCATCTCAGTTGTCCAACACGATGGAACGAGAATAAATCCCGACTAGTACAAGTAATTATATTCACG
Source organism: Haliotis rufescens (assembly GCF_023055435.1). Lineage (NCBI taxonomy): Eukaryota > Metazoa > Mollusca > Gastropoda > Lepetellida > Haliotidae > Haliotis > Haliotis rufescens. The sequence continues at coordinate 61,528,885 of NW_025963779.1, read as the reverse complement.
CACGTGCATGTGCGTAGCTATAGAAGTGAAATGATCTAGAACTCGACGTTCATCCCGCCGCCTTCTGGGCGAGACTTCACGAGATCTCTGTTCACTATAATTCCAAAGTAGCATCAGAGATTGTGGTAGAAGGCGACACAAGAGGATGTGCTTGTTTCAATGCGTGATCTGAGAGAATGAGTAGATATTCTGTACCGCCAGTCAGCAATGTTCCAGCTGCATGAATCGTGTCTACATATGTTTTGTTTATGAAGTCATCCATTCAATACAAGTAAATGTTGATACATAGCTATTCGAGTATGGTTTTACCCCGATTTTAGTTATATTCCAGCAATATCACGACGGGGGGACACCAGAAAGATGCTTCACGCATTGTACAGACGTGGGAAATCGAACCTGGGTCTTTGGCGTGACGAGCGAACGTTTTACCCACCTGGCTACCCCACTGTCCCCGATCAATATTAATGGGGCCACATTTCAGTGAACATCAATTAGTCTCCAATTAGCTTTAGAATAGTTCCGCGAAGTTATCGTTTTGAGCGACTAAATTTCGATGAGGTCATGCTGTGTGACTTGGTTGACAGCGCGCAATCTGAAACAATCTGAAACAATAAGATTCAGCGCTGGTATCTTTGATGTGTAGCATTGCGATTGTATTGAGATGTAGATGAACAGTTATCAGTAAAACCCGGAGTGATGTAGGTCTTTATCACCTCGGTGCAACCCAAGAGCACGAGTTTGGTGCAAGAATCTGGGTTGCGATTACTGGAATCCGTCATAGCTTAAGGGACGCAACTCCATACAGCGAAGTACGGCGCCTTTGACGACTGGACATCGGAAACACCAGTACCTTTTATCTCCATTTACATTAACCCTTACCAATAGCTTTCTTGGTGGTTACATATTTCACAATACGTTCCGCTCATTGAATGTGAAAAACAGTGCTATTTTGAAGGCAGTTCATAGATGTTTCACTGTCCTTTATACAAAGTCTCCATGAAGATCCGGGTTAAAATTGTTCGTCAACAACGCGTGCTTGTCGTAAGTGTCGACTAACGGGATCGGGTGGTCAAGCTCACTGACTTGGTTGATGTATGTCATGGTATCCCAACTGTGTTGGTTGGTCCGCATGCTATCAGTCAGTGGCTTGTCTGCTCTAGAGTCATCTATTTACAGACCGTCGTCATATAGATGAGTGCGGCGTTAAACAACAAGCTTTTTATCCCCCGCCGGACCAGAATGGCCGAAGGGGGATTATGTCGTGGCGCAGAACGTCCGTCCGTCTGTCCGTTCCACCGAGGGTACTAAGCTTATGAAATCAAATCCTCCTACAGTTTCCAGAGACTATCCCTGACACTCTACACACAAGATGTCGACATGTTGATGATACGCATACCGCAGTCCCGTTTCCTTTCGACAAATGTTGACAGAGTTACTTCCCATGTTTTACGGAGCTTCATTTGCCTAATTGTGAGAGAGTGTACTAAGCTTTGAAATCAAACCTCCTACAGTTTCCAGAGAATATCACTGACACTCTACACACAAGATGTCGACATGTTGATTATACGCATACCGCAGTCCCGTTTCATTTCGACAAATTTTGACAGAGTTACTGCCCCTGTTTTACGGAGCTTCATGAAATCTACTCCTCCTCCAGTTTCCAGAGAATATCACAATATCTAACTATAACTATAACTAAAGTTAGTTTCCATGTTTAAGGCTTTTATGGGTGAGCTACATCCTTATGGCATTAGCATTCAGACTGGATTACTCCCAACAAAATGTTCTGCACAATTTGTTTCAAATGCAGTGCCATCTACTGTTGTTATTTCATAAAATACAAAGAAAATATAAATTCGTTAAAAACATTCATGCGGGGGATTTTGTGCTCTCAGAGCACTCTTGTTTATGTATATGTATTTTTTGTTCTGCCGCAATAGTGCTGAAATATTGCCATTGTGAAGTTGAAATGTAATATACTCACTTAATAAAAACGTTCGAAAATTTAATTTTGAAGGTTCAAGTTGTAAAGGAAGCTGTTATTAACAAACAAAGCGTCTGCCATGCTGTGCAGGACCCGCACATGAGAACATTTGACGGAAGGTAAGGAAAACACATTGATTCAATGGGTCAAGGGTATTTATCATGGGAATACTTCACTGGGTAGTCAAGGATGGTCGTGATCGCGAATCGACGACCGCCATCATAATACTCAACCCAAAATTAACTTTTTTGCTTTAGAGAAATGATATAGACGTGATAGCGCTACATGTCAATTTTGTAAGTCTACAGAAAACAATACTCTACATCTTATAATTTCAAATCATCATTTTTTCAGATTGTATGAATTTCACCAGCCCGGCGTGTTTCTATTGTATAAACACGATGAATTGGAATTAGAGGTATGACCTTGTCGTTATATATCCCCCTCTGCAATGTCGGAAGGGTATATAAACTGCCTGGCAAAAGAAAGTATACACCCAAGTGTGAATGTACAATACAAACAGGCTATAGCGAACATAAAATGGCTGCTTTTCGATGGTGATATTTTGAAATGGGTATCATAGTTGTGTTGTTGGGCCTTACGTTTGGAGTGTTTCGGCGACTGTTGTAAGCTAGTAACGTTTTAATAAGGAGTGTAGTTTTTGGCCAAATCCAATTTTCAAGTGTATATTTCTTACTCAATTTGAAATGAGATAAAACAAGAACATTTTTCTTTATAAACATAAATTCAAACAAAATTTTCTTCAAGAAATATTAACAAATTTTCCATGATCTCTTTGCACGTTCAAAGAAATATGTCTTTCTAATTCATTTCAAGAGATACTTATACTCACTGTTTTTTGACAGGTTCAAATGCAAGTATCACAGTGTTATCCTCCACGCAACACAGTGCAATGTCCCTGTGGTATAGCGGTTCGAGCTGGACAGACCATATTCCATATAGATAAATGTAACAGACCTAACTGGAGTATTGACTTCGTGTTATGCAAGGATGGTAAAGACCTCATCAAAATTTTAAAAAGTGGAACTCAATACAAGGTTTGTGTACAACTACGTCAAGCTCCCAAAATACTTCTGACAATACACCGTACAGTGTATGCTGTTCCAAATTGATGGTCGTTAGAGGCGACTAAATTAGGCTAAGTTTTCAGGCACGTAACTCGTGCTCCGATGGCCTTGTTTGTTGCTCATGATATCAGTCACATGTTTGTCTGTAATAGTAATATGAGAGTAACTTAAGCCGGTATTAGTTATTGTCATTAGGTACTGTACTGTATCATATTAACAGTTTAACCTGGCAGGTTACAAGTGACGTCGCAGTCGTTTATTTAAAAATAAATTAAAACTACATGTACGTGGGAATTTCGGTTTGAATAGTCCCCCAGTATATTATGCTGGTTATAACAGGCCTCAAGACGCGCACTGTCTCGAGAATTTGCGGGAACAGGACTAAAAAGGTAAACTGTCGAAATCTGACATTTATTTGTTTGATCACTTACTATAAGCATTCTTACCTCTGACATATTTATATTTCCCAGATATATTTGCCAACTGGATCCTACTTGGATATCAACGTTACTCCTACTTCAAAGTTCATCAATATACAAATATATCCTTCGTATAACGATCATGGAAAGGTGTCTGGACTGTGCGGAACATTTACCAATAAGTGTGAGGATGATTTCAAGAAAAGGGATGGAACCTTTGAAACGGACCCCAAAGCCAAACACGCATGTGCCAATGGAAACGCTTTGGACAGATTTGACAGTTTCGCGTTTACCTGGAGGTATATTCTGACTTAAAACAAACCTAGAAGGCAAACTATATATTCGGGGTATGTCCGACTTCATGTACATGTAATGGTAGCATTCAAATGTTATTTAATATTTGGGGAAGGTAGGGTAGTCTAGTTGTTAAAGCGTTCGATTACCAACATGGGTACAATGTGTGAAGCCCATTTCTGGTGTCCCCCACCGTGATATTGTTGGGATATTGCTAACAGTGGCTTAAAACCAAAATCAGTCACATCTAAATACATGTATGTGTCTAATACATGTTACATATGGTGGCATTTCAGGGCCGACGTGAATCTGTTCAACCATGACGATTTCCATAGATTGAAACCCTGGACACCCCCCATTCTGCTTTGCACATGTGTCTACCACAACAGATTCCCGCAGAAATTGGTTGAAAAAGTAACATGTTCATCGGAATTAAACAAAGATGTGTGCATCTTCAACCAACGCTTTCTCCCACCGCCTTCATCCTTCAGGCAATGCGCAAGTGAAACCAACAGAAGAAGGCGTTCCCCTGTTCAACGCCAAATGTACCGAGAAAAAAGAGATGCGGTAAATTTTATCTGACACTGATTTAGGAAATAACGTTTGTTGGAACATGAGATATTTTGTAGATGTAGATATGCGTTAACGACAATCTGCAATGAGTAAGTCGGGTCTTGGACCAGAAAAACGATATTTTTACATGTATTATCATAGGGCCAGAAAGTCGGCGTATGGTGTTGTAGGCTGACATTGTATGATTTGCAGACAGCTGTTTTGGCCACTAGGAAACCATTTTAGTCCATTCTAAGGATGAATACTAGTACATGAAACCGATCCTGTCCCGTTTGATGAGTGCGTCAGTGAGTATGGTTTTACGCCGCTTGTAGTAATGTTCCAGCAATATCACCGAGGGGGACACCAGAAATGGGCTTCACACATTGTACCCATGTCGGGAATCGAACCCGGGTCTTTTGCGTGACGAGCGAACGCGTTAACCACTAGGCTACCCGACCGCCCCCTGCGCTGTAAGAGAAAATACTAAGTGTTGAACCATTCAACATTTGATCTCGGGAACACGAGACAGAATTTATTTCGCATGTCACAATACGGCAGTTACTTGAATGTGTTGCTGTATGATCATAGAGGTCATTGTCGCGTAGGTAAAACTGAAGCAGGCTATGCTACTTGGGAAAGTCTAATTGTTTCTGACTCTCTACCTTGTTTAAGATTGTAGATTCATATTTACCCGTGACGATCCGGGGTAGAATAGGTCTTCAGCAAACCATGCTTGAGGTAAAAGGCGACTATACTTGTCGTAAGAGGCGACTAACGGGATCTGGTGGTCAGGCTCGCTGACTTGTTTGATGCATTTGTATGACCGCCGTCATAAAACTGGAATATTACTCAGTGCGGCGTAAAACAACAAACCAAACCAAACCAAAACCATGTCCACTATGTCTAGCTACGTTGTGTAGGTAGATGTATCAATATAGAGAAGTATGTTTTTTTATGCTTACACCCGCTGTGCTTACATTAAGCGTACAACGCTGTGCGGCGTTAAACAACAAACACATGTTTTAGATTTTGTAATGTGTTATTAGGAGGACGCGGGAACACTGACAACGTGGACAACAGCTACAGCCACAACATACTGTAACCAGCTGTTCAACAATTCTCCTCCAATAGCTGCTTGCAGGACTGTTGAGGGCGTGTCTAAAATCATAAAACAACACGAAGACAACTGTATCATGGATATAACTGTATGTATTCCATCATTATATAAACGATATACTTACCGTCATACATGTATCTGTGCTCATGTTTTCAATAAATGCTTTCAAAATTGCCTGGTCCGCCGTGACTTCATAGGAATATTGCGAACTCACTACTATGCGTTACTTATGAAGATCGGCTAATTACAATGACGTGGCTGAATGTGTGCCATCATGCCCTAATGGCTTGGTACCATTACTTTGCCTTTACCAAACTCGATTTAAATTATTAACAGACCGCCGTGAAATAGCAGTTATATTGCTGACTGTGGCGTAAAATGAAATTTCACTCACTCACTCACTCACCCATTCATTCACTCACTCACTCGATCACTCACTCACTCACTCACTCATTCTCTGTTAACAAAGGCGATCAATGCAGTAGACTTTGCAACCCACTCGCTCGAGGCAGCCAAATCTGAGTGCATTCACGAAGTGGAGATGAATTCAACGTTGCATACTGAGAAAACACCTGGTGTTCCTTCTTTCCTAAGCACTTTGTCTGCCATGACATGTAGTCACGATTGCTCTGGTAAAGGGACATGTCAAAATGGTACGAAATCAAGGAAATATTATTTTGTAGTCGGAATATAGTTGTGTCCTTTGTATCCAAACTTGTTGAAACCTCATTCAAATACACATTTCATCTACCCATCCACGGCGTGGAGCGTTGCTTTGGGTATCAATTACTGTATTGTCTGGCTTAGACTCGATTATTTACAGGACATCGTCATGCAGCTTGAAAACTGCTGAGCGTGACGTTAAACATTTAAACATTCAACAAGGCGAAGCAAAGGGTCTATGTTGACATGAGAATGTTCATTAGCACATTGTTTCCCTTTGTCAACCCCTAAAACACACACACACAAAATGAAATTATATATAAAATAAAATATATTATATAAATTATATATAAACACACACACATTTTAGGGGTTGACAAAGGGAAACAATGTGCTAATGAACATTCTCATGTCAACATAGACCCTTTGCTTCGCCTTGTTGAATGTTTAAATGTTTAACGTATATATACGTTTGGAAGAAACGAATTGACGGGTACAACGAACTGGTCTCTATTGGCCACGGCCATTTGCTGTTTAAATGCCTATAACGAACAAAAACTAGTGGTCCCTCTGAGTTTGTTATCACCGTAGTTTATTGTATTTATATGGATACAAGAAAACAAAATTCATGCAATAACTTCATACCTGTATATTAGGTGCATGCTCCTGTAACGATGGGCTTGGTGGAGATGACTGTTCCATTGACAAGTCTCTACCTCCTGTTATCGATGGCATTAGCGGAGACGGGTACTGCGATCTGGCCTCAGATGTCTGCAATGAGACGTCGCTGCATGGTCCATATTTTGACGAACATGGACAACTGCAATGCCGATTTGTACCTTTCACTGTAAGCATGGTTATTTTACCAAAAGCTGAGCTTTTCGACACTTATTTGTCGACATTTTACACACAATAAGGGGCACGTGTGATCCAGTCGTCTACTATTAGTCAGTTGGCCACCAGCGGAAAAGAGGCTTAGTTTAGATTTTCGTTCCCACATTTTCCTGTATACCTTAAACCTTTTCTATTGCATAAAGGAGGTATCTGTACACAATTTTCATTGGGTAGTAAGCTTGCATGTGTGTGCAGGAATTTTCAGGGGATCAAAATTGCATAAATTGAAGGCAAAATGCATAATTTGACAGAATTGGCTGTAACATTTTTATTAAGTCATTAAACTATCCAAATTATGTCTTTGATTACAGGTAATATGTTCGGTTATCTGAATTTGGCAAACATTTTGTTTCATTTAATTGTTATTCTAATTCTCAGTGGAAACATTAGTAAAAATCATGTTTTTTTACTTCATTTTCAAATCTTGTGAGTAGGTTTAACACTAATTCCATTGAATTGTGACAATAAAACCACTATAACTGGGTATTAAAATCTGCCTTATCCATTGTACTAACCTATACAAAAAACAAAATGAAAATATATTACATAGGGGTTGAGATATTGTATACAATGTTATCCCACCCCCCAAAAACCAATTTTGACGAAAATTGCTTATTGAGATATGGTGGTAGATGATGTTGCTGTAGTGGATGAGTGGGATAATTGCAACAATGCTTAAAAACACCAAAATAGTAAACTCATAAAGAAAAATGATGTTTCAAGTTTTTCCGTGAGCATTTATGGTGGCCATCTTGAATTTCAAGATGGCCGCCATTTTGACCTGTTTTCAAAATCAAGATCTTATATAGTTCTTCAACATGGTCATGTAATATATCATATGAAAGCTTTTCACATTTTCTTTTCAATTATATACATTATTCACTGACTCATGTGGTAAATTGTTCCCCAACAATGAAAAAAGGAAATATTGAAATCTAATTACTCTCGCGACTTCAACCCATACCCAAATTTAGATTTAAATTAAAATGGACATATTTTCACTCAAAATTGTAGATATACTGCACTTTAGTTCTTCAACATGGTCATGTAATATATCATATGAAAGCTTTTTTACCTTGTCTTTTCAATGATGTACCTTATTCACTGACTTCTGTGGTAATCTTATCCCCCCAATAATACAACAAATGATATATCGAAAGCTAATTTCTCTAGCAACACCAACCAACCTCCAAAGTTGTATTTCAATAAGATGGATATCGTTTCACTCATAATTGTAGATATACAGTACTTTTGTCTGAGCATTTCACTAGTTTATCGTTTGAGTGTAAAAACATGAGAATACTTCTAGTATTATGAAGTATTAAAGATTACATCACAGAGTCATGGGCTGTGAAATAATGCCACCTCTAGTCACCGTCAGAGTCCATCTCTTCTGGAAAGGTAGGTAAATTGTTTCTGTTTAGGCATGACATAGCACAACTGCATCCAAGGGAACGTCCAATGATGTTCTTGGCGCAGCTACACCTGGATGAGGAGCATCTACCTGTTGTGCATTTACAGGTGAGCAATTCTAGACACAGTGCTGGCTTCTGGGTCATTGGAATGGGTTCTCAGTGGACGACCACCTATACTCTTCTGGTGGTGGAATGTCAGCCTTTCCTTTAAGTGCAGAACACCATGTGATGCACTGGTGCTGACATCTGAGTAGAGGTTGTGTGGTGGGAGTTCCTCTAGGTCTCCAACTCTGTGGAACATGTCAGCTGTAAGTGTATTAATGCCAGTTGTAGTTGATGCTGGATTGTACACTTTGACGACAACTGTTTCTGTCTTTTTCATGTTGACAGCACCAGTTTCTTCTGTTGGTTGCAACAAATCTGGTTGTGCGATAAATATGTTCCAGGTCGACTTCTTGCCATAACCACTGAACAGGCTTGTTGTGTCACAACCATGACCGCACTGAATGCTGGTAGAGTTGCTACAACATCTGGGGTGAGAGATTGATGTACATCATCAACTTGTATGAACAGAGGGTCCTTTGCAGTACCTGCACCCATCTATATCTGAGCAGAAAACCGATGTTTATGATTTATCAACGGTACTAACACATCAGTGTCTCGGTTGTGAATGACTCTGTGGTCGTATACATTGCAGGAGGCATCAATGACATGCATCATCCTTTGTGTATCTGCCTCTTCATGTGTTTATAGTAGATTTGGTATTGCTGCAGATTGATCTAAGGAAGACATTACATCATCATGGTATGAATCGAGGTGACAAGCTTTTGTCAGAGTTCATTGACAATCGATTGGCGGATAATGCTGAGAGTATTCATGACAAAATATCAGAAAATATGTCCAACAGTACATGTTCCGCGATGTACACCATGCAGGTATAAAAGAAGTCAACTCAAACCAATACCTTTAAGCAAGGAAGAAATCTTTTCAGAAGGTTGCTGAGTGCCACCCACATTGGAAGAGAAGTGAACGTACCACATCTTCTAACACTTGAGCTGTCCCAGACCCCACCTTCCCTGGCAACAACAGATGGTCTACTTTGTACAACAAAGCTGCATTATCACATTTGCTTGCAGATTCTCATGCTACCATCAACTGATGACACAACATGCATTGTTATTTCTGGCATGGCTCTTGTACAGGCTATAGGCAAACCAAGCAAAGCTAGGACCTTTGGAGATTTGGCTGATGTTTTCAATTGGAATGTGCTGAAGAACTTCAGTGAAACTTGTTCTTAAGTCGATGATGTCTTTGACCAATATGTTGCAAAGTCAGTACTCGGACAAAAAGAGGTGATCGATCAAAGAAAATTCGAAGAATAATAGATAAATGAGACATCCTTCTGCTGACTTCATTGTCCAGTTTTATTGAAATGGACAAGCAAAATTTGACACAATTCTTGACCACAGAATTGCACACACAGGCACAGCATCTCCATCATAATCATCAAATCATCATCATTGCAGGTGGATTAAGCAGCCCAGATACAGCAGTATCTACCATAGATCAATCTGAAGCAATGCCAAATCTACTGTCAACACATAAAGAGGCAGATACACGAATGGTGATCAATGTCATGGATGCCTCCTGCAATGGATACGACCACAGAGTCATTCACATCCGAGACACTGATGTGTTAGTACAGTTGAAACATCATAAACATCGGTTTTCTGCTCAGATATGAATGGGTGCATATCAGTTGATGATGTACATCAATCTCTCATTCTCTCAGATGTTGTATTAGCTCTACCATCATTCCATGCGGTCACAGGTTGTGGACCTGGAACATATTTATTGCACAACAATATTTGTTGCAACCAACAGAAGAAACTGGTGCCTTCAACATGAAAGAGACAGACTCACTTGTCATCAAAGTGTACAATCCAGCATTGACTGCAACTAGCATTAATACACTTACAGCTGACATGTTCCACAGAGTTGGAGACCTAGAGGAACTCCCACTACACAACCACACAACCTCTACTCAGATGTCAGCACCAGTGCATCACATGGTGTTCTGCACTTAAAGGAAAGGCTGACAAACCACCACCAGAAGGGGATAGGTGGACGTCTCCAGACGATGTCATAGAACCCATCCCAATGACCCAGGAATAAATGCCAGCACTGTGTCTAGAATTACTCACCTGTAAATGCCCAACAGGTAGATGCTCCTCATTCATGTGTAGCTGCGCCAAAAACATCATGGGATGTTCCCTTGGATGCAGTTGTGCTATGTCATGCCTACACAGAAACAACTTACCTACCTCTACAGATGAGATGGACTCTGACGGTGACTAGAGATGACATTATTTCACATTCTATTTTTAATACTTCATAATACTAGAAGTATTCTCATGTTTGTTTCTTCACTATAATTATAAACTAGTGAAATGCTCAGACAAAAGTGCAGTATATCTACAATTTTGAGTGAAACGATGTCCATTTTAATTTAAATCTAAATTTGGGTAAAGTCGCGAGAAATTAGCTTTCAATATTTCCTTTTTTCATTGTTGGGGAACAATTTACCACAGGAGTCAGTATATCATTGAAAAGACAATGTGAAAAGCTTTCATATGATATATTACATGACCATGTTGAAGAACTATATAAGATCTTGATTTTAAAAACAGGTCAAAATGGCGGCCATCTTGAAATTCAAGATGGCCACCATAAATGCTCACGGAAAAACTTGAAACATCATTTTTCTTTATGAGTTTACTATTTTGGTGTTTTTAAGCATTGTTGCAATTATCCCACTCATCCACTACAGCAACATCATCTACCACCATATCTCAATAAGCAATTTTCGTCAAAATTGTTTTTTTGGGGGTGGGGTAACATTGTATACAATATCTCAACCCCTATGTAATATATTTTCATTTTGTTTTTTGTATAGGTTAGTACAATGGATAAGCCAGATTTTAATACCCAGTTATAGTGGTTTTATTGTCACACTTCAATGGAATTAGTGTTTTACCTACTCACAAGATTTGAAAATGAAGTAAAAAAACATGATTTTTACTAATGTTTCCACTGAGAATTAGAATAACAATTAAATGAAACAAAATGTTTGCCAAATTCAGATAACCGAACATATTACCTGTAATCAAAGACATAATTTGGATAGTTTAATGACTTAATAAAAATGTTACAGCCAATTTTGTCAAATTATGCATTTTCCCCTTCAATTTATGCAATTTTGATCCCCTGAAAATACCTGCACACACTTGCAAGCTTACTACCCAATGAATATTGTGTACAGATACCTCCTTTATGCAATAGAAAAGGTTTAAGGTATACAGGAAAATGTGGGAACGAAAATCTTGTTTTTCACCCCTGGCCAACTGACTATACGGCGTCGCAATTCGATATGTGGAGTTCCGTCCCTTGGGCACACCAGAAACCTATCATTGTGGGTTGGAATCCCGGTTCACCCGATTATGTTTCTAGGTTTGTCTGCACCATACCGTGCTCGTGTGCTTCACCAAATTGGTAAGTGTCTAAGAACCTGCATCATTTCGGGCTTTCCTCCCCCATTAAGCTGACACGCCGTGATATAACAGTAATACTGTTCAGAGCGGCGTCAAACCCAACTCACTCACTCACACTACAAATAATAATTCTAATCTCCTTAATGCCTTATTGGTTTTTTTTGTAATTGAAACCTTTCAGTACCGTGAAATCGGACATGTCACTAAGAATAATTATCACCCTAGGTACATGCTGATGGGACACAAAAGACGGGGACGGTCAGCTACTCTAAACCCTTGGTCGAGAGCTTTGTGGAAGTCATTTGTATCCTTCCAAAACAACAACGTACGAAGCGCTCCCCGAGCTCTCAACCCCCCGAAGCCGAATTAGCAGCTGGGTTTAGAATCTCGATTGCTAACTATGGTGATGTATTCAGCGATGAGAGCGTCCTGGTCATGTACAACTCCAAGTGTCAGTACTGCAATGTGACCGGAAAAGCTGTAGTTTGCGCTTTCACAGTAAGATTATTTTTGTTCCTGAGATTATCCTCGATGTAAGATCCGACTGTAGTACATGATCTTACTTATCGCGTAAGTGCAGTTTGAAGTTTACTCAGGAATTTGAGTCCCAATTTTACATTCACTTCTTTGCAGAACTGTTGTTTGTCATATGGTAAGCATGTTTCTTGTCATATGGTAAGCATGTTTCTTGTCTTTTGGTAAGATTGTTTTTATTTGTCATGTGGTAAGCATGTTTCTTGTCATATGGTAAGCATGTTGTTTGTCATGTGGTAAGAATGTTGCTTGTAATGCGGTAAGCATGTTTTTATTTGTCATGTGGTAAGCATGTTTCTTGTCATACGGTAAGAATGTTGCTTGTCATGTGGTAAGCATGTTTCTTGTCATATGGTAAGCATGTTGTTTGTCATGTGGTAAGAATGTTGCTTGAAAGGCGGTAAGCATGTTTTTATTTGTCATGTGGTAAGCATGTTTCTTGTCATACGGTAAGAATGTTGCTTGTCATGTGGTAAGAATGTTGCTTGTCGTGTGGTAAGCATGTTTTTATTTGTCATGTGGTAAGCATGTTGCTTGTCATGTGGTAAGCATGTTGTTTGTCATATGGTAAGAATGTTTCTAGTCATATGGTAAGAATGTTGCTTGTCATGTGGTAAGCATGTTTCTTGTCATATGGTAAGCATGTTTCTTGTCATATGGTAAGAATGTTGCTTGTCATATGGTAAGCATATTTTTATTTGTCATGTGGTAAGCATGTTGTTTGTCATGTGGTAAGAATGTTGCTTGTAATGCGGTAAGCATGTTTTTATTTGTCATGTGGTAAGCATGTTTCATGTCATACGGTCAGAATGTTGCTTGTCATGTGGTAAGAATGTTGCTTGTCTTGTGGTAAGCATGTTTTTATTTGTCATATGGTAAGCATGTTTCTTGTCATATGGTAAGCATGTTATTTGTCATGTGGTAAGCGTGTTGCTTGTCATATGGTTAGCATGTTTTTATTTGCCATGTGGTAAGAATGTTGCTTGTCATATGGTAAGAATATTTCTAGTCATATGGTAAGAATGTTGCTTGTCATGTGGTAAGCATGTTTTTATTTGTCATGTGGTAAACATGCTGCTTGTCACGTGGTAAGCATGGTGTTTGTCATGTGGTAAGCGTGTTGCTTGTCTTATGGTAAGCATGTTTTGTTATTTGTCATGTGGTAAGCATGTTTTTATTTGTCATGTGGTAAACATGCTGCTTGTCACGTGGTAAGCATGTTTCTTGTCATGTGGTAAGCATGTTGCTTGTCATGTGGTAAGCATGTTTTTATTTGTCATATGGTAAGCATGTTTCTTATCATGTGGTAAGCATGTTGTTTGTCATGTGGTAAGAATGTTGCTTGTCATGTGGTAAGCATGTTGTTTGTCATGTGGTAAGCATGTTGCTTGTCATGTGGTAAGTAATTTGATGATTCATGGATTGCTGGTATCTTTGCACTAGTCCGACTATATTCACAGTATCACCGATTTCAATCAGATTTCAGTCAAAACGTACGTGCATATTAAAATGAATAAAATTGCCAGTTTGAGTGATTATTTTGTTGCTTTAATATATTGTTTTACTGTTTAAAAATACAACATGGCGGTTGAAAAGATACGCTTTCGCAGTTGTAGAAGAGCATTTATCTGTCATTTTACTACTAGATCTATAGGTAATCGTGATGATTTATTCTAATATTTTAGAGTCAGTCTTGCAACGCCAAAGGCGTGTGTGTGAGCCATGGCGACATCCATCCTGAAAAGCCCTGCTACGTTTGTGATGCATCCAGTTCTGTCCGAAAATGGACGCTGAAAAGTGGTAAGAAAGACGTACATTGAGATTAAAAGATTTCATACAGTTATGCTTTCACAGAAATAATGACTTGTACTTTGCAACAGACAAGATTAATCTACAGCCGGAGATGATCATTGTTGAAGCAAAACACATGTGGCCAATTCTGCCTCCTTTGTTTTGTTGTCTAAACAGTAATGTTAATGTTAAAGATATTTTAAGTAACCAACCTTAATCATTTGAAAGAAATAGGTGTACATATATTGTGACTGTATTGATTAATTACACGTTTTTAATTTTTGTCTAAATGATATATTTTATCTACTTTGTTTTATATTGAATCTGAGATATTCACGTTATTGTTTTACCGTTATGTGAGTCTCCTCGTCACAATATGGCGGATATTTTAGCGATTCCCATAGATGACTAATTAGCTGGCACCCCATACAATCGTATTGCTGCATTATTAAAAATAATGCGGAAGTGCGTTACCCATTGCTTTTTATGTCACAAATTGACAATAATTGTCAACAGATCTACTTCAGCAAAGTTTATTTGCTGGGGCGATATTTTAAGATATTGTTAGCTCACAGTGCTAGGGTTTTTGTCATTTCACGTTGTCCGTCAGTACGTCCTGTTAACTTTTGACTGAAACCCGACTGAAGGGATGACCCTGGGGCTTTCTTTTCGAAAACAACAATGTCTAGGGATCTGAAACATCGATATAAAGTTTGTACAAACAATGGGAGGCAGATTTTACATAAATATTTTTGTCTCTAGGATACCTCTTGGATACATTTAAACTTTGAGATAAAGCTCTTAGTTCCAAATTATAATAAGAGGTAGCTAATCTACAGTTGGATTATCCCAAATATCAAAACAGTAGGTTTATCTCCTAATTGAACTGTCATCATGCTTTGATCCCTCATCAAACAGACCATATAACACACCAGCTTAACACGTGGAGCAGAATAGGCTCACCCCTTCGCGAACACCCGGCATCATCACTATTTGATAGAGATTCATAAACACATGTTCATGATATAGTCGGAATCGTTCAATGGACTCTGCATTCAGTAGAGCTTTTTCATGATTGTTGAAATAGTCTTGTCGCTTACATTTACCTTAATCATGAAAGGTGTAACTCAGGAAGTCGCCATTCATTACTCGGGACAGATAATACGCTCTGTCTCGATTCTCGTTAGTTCACTGACTGCTAACTTGTGTTATATCTCTGTAACAGATGGTGCGTGTACAGCAACCACCACAGACACCTCCATATCCTTCTCACTGTGGATAATAGGAGCAGTGGTCGTCGGCCTTCTCCTAGCCGGTGTAGGATGTTGCATCTACAAACACGGAAAGTGAGTGGTTCAGCACTAATACATGAACGGTCATTCCCATGATCATTTTGAGTTCCCGTTAAACTTGAAATGCATGATTGATGAGTTCTTCACCTGTGATGTAAATATGATTGAATGTCATGGATGCTTAGTAGGACACGGATGGCACAGTCGTCTCAGGTGCCACAATTCATTATGTGGAGTTGCGTACCTAAGGCCTTCCAGATTCTGATCGTGCGTTAGACACTCAGATTCAACCTGATTATGTGTCCGGGTTTGTAAGCACCATACCAGTTGAGATATGCATCACTTCGGGCTTTCCTCCAACATCAAGCTGAGGGCGCCGTTTACAACTGAAATACTGTTCAAGCGGCACAAAGCAAATCTCACTCACAAGTTCATTACTGCCCATGTATTGATCCTCTTGCTGTTTCAGAAAGAAGAGTAGCATCGGAGACAAACCAAGGGGCTCTGCTTTCATGATCAATTTTTCAACAAGTCAAGTGGCCAGTAAATAAGAGTCCTCACACACAGATTCCTTTGATATAATGGCTATGTTCCAGTTCTCATTCCGAAGAAGTCATGTATTTGACAAACAGTTGGATGGACAAAAATGTATCTTAATATTGCCAGATATTTAAGGCTATTGCAAACGTTTTGTATCAAAGATATTTTTCCTCGGAGTTCTTTCTAAATGACAAGCTGCGCCATACTTGCAGTGTGGAATAATACCATTATGCAATACTCTATATAGTGGAGTGGCGGTCGGGTAGCCTTGTGGTTAAAGTGTTCGCTCGTCACGCCGAAGACCCCGGTTCGATTCCCGACATGGGTACAGCCCATTTCTGGTGTCCCCCGCCGTGATATTGCAGGAATATTGCTAAAAGCGGCCTAAAATCAAACTCACTCACACTCACTCACTGTACAGTGGATTGCATAACAGTATGACAATATTACATTTACTTGTTTGTAATTTTTCAGACGACCGCTGATTATTTTATGCATTGAGCAAATGCAAGATTTAAGTACATATTCTGTTATTGCGTTATTTTTTGTTTATACATGAATTATTTGTTTATCAATTTTCGCTAATCATGCTCAATCAATCCTTCACTTTTTACTATGTCTGAATGCCTATGAAAGTAATAAACTAATCCCAGCTGGCATAGATTGTGTTCGCTTGCAGTGGGAACTCTGTATTAATTGTATGATACAGAGTATCGAATGATATTTCGTCCAAATTATACAATCTTTACGATCCTTGGGTTATTTTAACAATTTCAATAAGGGAATTTTGCTCCTCATTTGATCACGTATACTGATACTTAAGATATTAATGCAAAAATTCTACACTTTTATCTGTTAAAATCACGTAGGGCCAAGGTTCGATTCTGCACATAATGTCAAGTATAATGTCATAATGTATTTTCCCTTCCGCCATGGTTCGGATGAAATGGTCGTAACACCTGGGGTATTCAACTGTGATCATAGCTAAGACATGTAGGATCGACAAGAGAACATATACTCCTTCTGAATGATGCATTTTCAAATTGAGGATGTTACGAGTTGATCTCTAGATCGTTCATGGACCAAAACATTAAAGATGGTGTTGACACGATCTTAATTCAGTGTATTGCTATGGTTTTCATCTGCCATCAGTAAACTTGGGAGCAACTCATTCAAATCTAGGTGAATCCAAAGATTCCAATTCCAAAAAGCCAGATATAGAAATATTAAGATGTAACCTGTTATTTTTTCTCTTGGGCTGAAATATGCCTCTATAAAAAGAATTATACGTATTTTGTTAAACCTTGCGACTGTTTAACGACTCTGTGAAGAGTAATTCGGTTATATTGCGGCATATCATGGAGAAAAGACTCAAGATAAAAGGAGGCAAGTCACCGATTTTGGCATTCCACCTTAAATAAAACAAGTCCAAGGACATGGATATGGATACAAACCACAGATCATCATCAAGTGAAATGTGTGATTCGAACCCACACTTAGTCCACTTAGACACTCATGCTGTGATACCATACGTTAACAATAGATGAATAGATCTTGTTCACTGTATGCTTGCAGATAAGCCATTTCAACTTCACCTATGAAAGGTATACGTTATTTTTTGTTACACTTAGGTGAAACGTTTATCTGGAACATTATAGCAATGTTTAACTTAAAATATATTACACGTAATAAATATATAAAGATGTTACCATAACTAACTTCTCAAGAAGATTCACTGTAAATATAATTAATATGAATATATTAAATGATTGATGCAAGATGTTGGAGATTTCTTCTGTGATCTTATACGACAAATCTGACACTGATAATGTGAAACTATGGATTTCGTGAATAGCACATTTAGGATATTTCAATGATTTCATAAAAATATGGTCAGGGATTTCATATAATCCCTAGCATATTCAGGGATTTCATGAATTCACTGAATATAATGACTTTTGATTTCATTAAATCCCTGCATTACTTTGACAACATGTTCAATGACATTTTGTGCAGTTCATCCCATACAGAACCATGGTTAAAACAAATAATAGATAACAAAACCAAATGTACATCAAATCTTTTATTCTACCTGATTCAACTCTTGTCAAGATACAAAATGTATATAAAGATAAATGCAATTGTCAGTCATAAACATAATCAAGGTCGCACATGATTACAACCTATACAAATTGGATTCATTCATTCATTCATTCATTCATTCATTCATCCGTTCATTCATTCATTCATTCATTCATTCATTCATTCATTCATTCATGTGGATCAATGCCAATAAATAAGATTACCCGACTGTTGTGTTACGCCGTTGTCCGCACTTTTGCAGCTGTATCGCGACGGCCTGTATGTAATCGATTTTCTCACGCACAAAAACATTGAGTGATAGCATGAGCAACTATGCTAAATAGTAACACTCAGATATATTCCACTGTAATAGGCTTTTCCGATGAGACTGGTCTACTGAGTCTCCTCACTCCTTGCACTTCCATGTATGTGTACAATTGTATCCGATATGCGTAATGATGAATAAGGCGGTGGTGACGTGTCATTCACATTGTCTTTGTTATTGCTCATGTTGTTGCTATTAACATTGTCGTTGTATGTCGGAGGTGGGGCAAACAACTCCGTATTATTAGTGTTCGGAGCCACAGTCACAGTCTGCATCTCTGCGTGCTGATTTTGATGCCGGGTTTCAAGCTGACTTCTCCTCTCGGGGCTCTTCCTTGAACATTTTGTGGAAGTCGTGTAAAGAAGAACGAAGAATACAACCACACCTACCATTATCAAAATTCCGTACATTAGCGAGTTATCCGTCTGTGAGTCTGAAACGAGAGAAATGTATATCATATACACAATATCTACAGCCAACCATAGGACACTATGGTCTAAGTCGTCATGTTCTCTGGGACATAGTTACGATACACGTTCTTTTTAATTGAAAGAAGAGGATCCACCTCAATGAATAGCTTGCAATACACAGACTGAGTCCAATCAGTATGAAGTCCATTTTGCTTGAGTGTCAGACAAAGGAATTTTATTAATGTCCACACCTGATTATACCATATTTATAGAAATCAAATTATATGATAATATGTAGATCTTTAGTTGAACAATATTTGATTGAGATTTCAGTGATTTTCAGGATTGCTTTTATGGGGTTTGTTTACATAACTCACTCACTCACTCACTCGTTAAATACAGTGTGAATATGAAAATGCTAATTGTCAACACAAACACAACGCAACAACGCAACAACGCAACAACTCACCTATATAGTAGTACTGCAGCCGGAAACCCTTACTAGTTCCTGATCCATCAGATATAAACCTGATTGTGATGGTGGAGCCGCTACTTGTGTATGACGGTGTTTCAAAGTAACAAAAAGTGTTGGTCGTGCTTCCTGATATAACAAAGGAATTACATGGTGAGCACAATGTTGGATGATCAGTGCACACTACATAGACAATAGGTGTACGTACAGGATATATTGTTAGTCTGTTTATTTGCTGTTTTTCGCTGCAGTCAATATAGCTATATTCAACTATACCAATAATCGAATCTAGGCAGGCAAACTAATGGTTGACATCATGAGCGACGTAGAGGTCCGATGACACGCAACCAACTGAGCCTGTCCTACCGATCCAATATTCGCCTCTTACAAAAAGCACTGGAGTGCTAAGAACCCGGATTCCCACGAGGTCATAACATGCCGGAAAAGGTTAATATAATTAATGAGTACTGATTTATATCTAACAGCATTTATACATCTGACAAACAGATGTATATTGACTGGATTGGAGACTAGTTATATATTTTTTGATGCAATATATACAACGCTTTATAGGGATATTTTAAAGTTGCACTGTACAATCTATTTATAGCTGAAATTTGAAAATCATTATCATGTAACCATGCCTAAAAGTAGAATAATACCATTGAGAACAAAACTTATGTAAACCTAAAGAAAACTGAATTATGATTTGTCGTACGACGTTATACGCGTGTATAACAACTGCCCTAGTACCCTCACTCACCCGGAGATAGTCACCTCGATTACTTCAACGACTGAACTTACAGCAGCCTACCATCAAGCACCTGGACTGAACGTATAGCAACCTACCATCAAGCATCTGGACTGAACGTATAGCAACCTACCATCAATCATCTGAACTGAACGTATAGCAACCTACCATCAATCATGTGGACTGAATGTATAGCAACCCACCATCAAGTACCTGGACTGAAGGTATAGCAACCTACCATCAATCATCTGAACTGAACGTATAGCAATCTACCATCAATCATGTGGACTGAATGTATAGCAACCCACCATTAAGTACCTGGACTGAAGGTATAGCAACCCACCATCAAGCACTTGGACTGAAGGTATATCAACCTGCCATCAAGCACCTGGACTGAAGGTATAGCAACCCACCATCAAGCACCTGGACTGAATGTATAGCAACCTACCATCAAGCACCTGGACTGAACGTATAGCAACATACCATCAAGCATCTGGACTGAACCTATAACAACCTACCATCAAGCACCTGGACTGAATGTATAGCAACCCACCATCAAGCATCTGGACTGAATGTATAGCAACCTACCATCAAGCACTAGGACTGAAGGTATATCAACCTACCATCAAGCACCTGGACTGAAGGTATAGCAACCTTCCATCAAGCACCTGGACTGAACGTATATCAACCTACCATCAAGCATCTGGACTGAATGCATAGCAACCTACCATCAAGCATCTGGGCTGAATGCATAGCAACCCAAAATCAAGCACTTGGACTGAATGAATAGCAACCTACCACCAAACACCTGGACTGAACGTATAACAACCTACCATCAAGCACTTAGACTGAAGGTATAGCAACCTACCATCAAGCATCTGGACTGAATGCATAGCAACCTACCATCAAGCATCTGGGCTGAATGCATAGCAATCCACAATAAAGCACTTGGACTGAATGTATAGCAACCTACCACCAAACGCCTGGACTGAACGTATAACAACCTACCATCAACCATCTGGAGTGAACACTGAACGTATAGCAACCTACAATCAAGCACTTAGACTGAACGTATAGCAACATACCATCAAGCACCTGGACTGAAGGTATAGCAACATACCATCAAGCACCTGGACTGAACAGAAAGCAACCTCCTATTAAACGCCTGGACAGAACATACAACTACCTACCATCAAGCACCTGGACTGAACAGAAAGCAACCTAACATCAAGCACCTGGACTGAATGTGTAGCAACCGTCGATCAAACATCTGTCCTGAATATACAACTACCTACCATCAAGCACCTTGACTGAACGGAAAGCAACCTCCTATGAAACGCCTGGACTGAACGTATTGCAACATACCATCAAACATCTGGACTGAACGTATAGCAACCTACCATCAAGCACCTGGACGTAGTCTCCTTCACAGGTCACTTGCCGGCCGATGTCACTGCTGAGGATCTTCACTTTCAGTTTGCTGTTCGGGGGCCCGACAATTTCCCATTTACATTTTAAGTTGCTGCAAAGGAAGAATGAAAGGTTATTCTCAAATGTTGTCTGGCGTACTAGGCAGTAGAACAGCTAACGTTTTATTATCAAACGCTCAGTCGTCTTTGTCAAGCTTTCAAGAATAATTATCCTATGCTATGCCATCATTTTCTGATATATCACCTCCTCCTAAAGTTAACAATTTTTAATTTGGCGGCTCCCCCTCAAAGGGTATCGATCCACATGTGTGTTGTATACATGTAGGTGCTGTGTATAGCTATACTTACTTCTGGTACCCCAGTGGGTAGCCCGGCGATGTCAGAAATTTTGCCTCCTTGGTCGCTGTCAAAGTTTGATCGATGTCCCCTTTGACCGCTGTAACAGAGTAGATAATGACACACCGAGGGTATATATATATATATGCAAAGGGTATGCAAAGGAAACGATAACTCTGATCATATGAATTAACTTAAAAATAACAATTCATCGTAATATTACGATATGGACCTATATGGCCGTTTACACTGAGCAACCGTCTCAAGTCGCCCTACACTGAAATAGCGCCACGGAGCGCGACAGCATTAAAAAATCCCGTCAGTGTTCCCATGACAATCCAGATTAACGCTCTGCGTCAGCAGACATTTAATATTTTGGATCGTTCAAAGGGTGCTTTTTACTGCTTTCTTCCCTGCCGCACCAAGGTTATTTTCATGGGCCCAGGATCCTCGTTTTTCAGTCATATTTAGATTGCGCTGTCCGATAAAGATATATCATTATCAATACTTTCTTCATACGCATTTCCCTGTCCATCGTGTTAACTAATCAAGGATCTCAGTGGTTCCACTGTAATGTACAACTGGCATTCGTTTAACAAAAATAAAATAAATGTCCAATTATTTTTCTAACACATTCAATTCTATTTATTTTTTTCGACTTTCTAAACTGCTGGTCTAGTGCGCTTCCTGAATGTGTCTTTCAAACTCCGTTCGGCTGTGTTGCGCTGCTGCAATGAGTGAGTGAGTTGAAATTGAACGTCGCGTCGGCCGTAACTGTATAAATAACAAACCACTTGACAAGACGGGTCAGGGTAGGTTAATGCCGTTGTCAATAACTGCACGTACGTTTTGGATTCAAACATTAATCAAATTGTCTTTCCCTCAAACTGCAGTACATATGGAAATTAAATAACCAGACATTTTACTTTTGTGAAGAACACACGAATTGCTTGGTCAATTTTGAATTTTGATTTTTTGTAAAATGTGAAATATTTAGAAAGCCGAGGAAATCCATCTTTGGCAAAAAAAGGTCACACACGAGTCACTTATAATCATAAATGATCAAAGAACATTGAGGAATATTTATTTTTGTACAAAATCACAATATGATAAATAACAACCTGATTACATTGACTTCTACCTATTATACTATACAAATGACAACGAAACGAAAAACCCACACAACAACCATAAAGAAGAATGTTATTACAAAATCAGAAATAACTAACACACCTACACAACTACACACCTGTAGTTGTATTTTGAAACGCGCGTTGAGTACGCACAGCATTAAGGTGCGGTAATGCAGTATGACACGTATATATATATATATATATATATATATGTTACAGGAAAAATGTATGATAAGGGAATATGTGTATTCCCTGAAATTTTCAGGCCTTAAATCCTTCTTTCAATATTCACCTCTCTTAATATATTACCATTTAACTTTTCTTTTCTTTTTATATTTTAATACACTTGTTGTACATTATAGCCGTAGTTGTTTAGGATTAGATTTATGCCCTTCTCACTTACAGTCTTTTGGGTATGGTGTTTAATTACATTAAAAGATGTGTAATACCTGAAAATTGAGGGATTACATAACATTGCTTTGTTTGTTTATTTCATGTTGTTTAACGCGGCACTCAGCACTATTCCAGCTCAATGACGGCGGTCTGTAAATAATCGACTCTGGACCAGACAGTCCAGTGACTGACATCATGAGCATCGATCCATGCAACTGGGATACGATGACGTGCATCAACCAAGTTAGCGAGCCTGACCACTCGATCCCGTTAGTCGCCTCTTACGAGAAGCATAGTCGCCTTTTACGGCAAGCATGGGTTGCTGACCTATATTCTACCCCGGATCTTCACGGGTCTACGAGCTGAATATTTTTGTACGCCCCTCAACATTCGATCTAGTTGTGTACAGTTTATTCAGATCGAAAAGCCACCACACCACGCTGGGTGAACAGAGGCCCATTTGAACTAAGTCACATGCCCCGGGTGACACCACAAGGTTCGACAATTGTGTTTCTGGTGTATGTAAATATTCGTGTGACACATGTAACTCAGTATTAGCCTGTAAATGATGAAAACCATCGATCATACGAAATAATATATATAACTTACCATTGATGAAGGCTATCACAATTACCACGAATGTAAAGTCCAAACTTGATGCTAGGAATACCATACCCTTGTACACTATGTAGTTGAACAACTGAAGCCTTACACCGATCACTTGTGAATGAGGCAAACGCTAGAAAACATCATGGTGCAAG
The DNA here is from genome assembly GCF_023055435.1 of Haliotis rufescens. Classification (NCBI taxonomy): domain Eukaryota; kingdom Metazoa; phylum Mollusca; class Gastropoda; order Lepetellida; family Haliotidae; genus Haliotis; species Haliotis rufescens. The sequence continues at coordinate 61,504,655 of NW_025963779.1, read as the reverse complement.
TGTGTGTGTGAATGCTATGTCGCAATGTGTGTGATATTGACATTCAATGACGTCACACTTGCGGCAGTACGAACATCCGAGTTGTAAACACGGGAAACACTCGCTATGTAGATAACAGGATGTTATCACTATAACTCAGTTTGAAGTTGTTATTGGGGAATGTGTGTTACTTGCGTCTACAGTGTACTCTCGGTCTGGCGGAGAACCACGTTATTCGGTCTATACACGAGTGCGGACAAAGTTTTCATGCTATAATGTTTCGTGGGATACTCTTGCGTAGAGACACACAAAATCTTGAATGAGCCAGAGCTACATAAGGTCTATTAAACCAAAATGTAACGGCGGTGAGGAGGGTATCCATTTTGCTGATAAATAGAGAATCTCACCCGAGTGTCTTTTGATATCAAATATATCAACGAGTGTTGATATATTTGATATCAAAAGACACGAGGGTGAGATTTTATTTATCATCCAACATCATTCTTTCAACTTTTTCAATTTGTAGACAGTAATTAGCAGTGTCTTCAGTGTAAAAAGTACTGCAAACAGCTTCAGTAGCAGAGCCATTTGTGATGTCATTTGATTGTGACGTCATGGTAACCAGTGACGTCACAATGGTCTGCAAAGCATTGTGATGTAATTTCATTGCAGCGAGTGTAGATATCGCTTGATCTCATCCAAGCGATATCTCCTGTGGGAGCCAGTTTTGGATGATAAATATATTTCACAACAAGATATGATAGAATTATTATATCTTTGAAGTTTATCTTACAAGTTTGCAGTCGTGCCGAAGCGGAAGTGAAAACAAACTGACATTTACACAAGATCATACTAATCACTGAGGGTGAAATCGAGAAAATATAACTGTTTTTAATGTAACGCGCTTTGCAGAGTAAATATAAAGTTAATATCGCACAGGAAAAACGGCAAAGCGCATCTCAAAAGGATTATGAGATATCACAGCTTAAACAACGAGAAACACGATGGAATTCATTTGTATATGCATTTTATAAGAATGCATGTGTATGTTTTTGTAAGTAGTGTTTACATAGCTACTGATAGAAATAAATATCAAAACGAATAAATGACGTGGTATTGTTAGTTATAAGAGGGGAATAATCAAGACTTCAATCTGTGTTTTAACACTAACAAGGACTACATGTCATCAGAGGCCGTAAAAGCAATTTTAGGGCTCTGATGTCATGGATATTTCCTGACCCACTTACGCAACGTCAGCACGGTCATATGGGGTTTATCGAGGAGTGGTGATATGCACCTGGTGGTCCGGTGACGTAACAGTCATGTGATCGTACTAGTATATTTATAGCCTGGAAGTATATTTATAGCCGATGTCCCCTGCCAATCCCTCGTCACGATATGGCTGATATACTGCCGATGTGACGTTAAATATTAACTCACTCACCCTGCAAATCCATACTGTCCACAGATGTGTGGAGATTCATCAGGGGAACTGTTACAATGACTACAATACTGGATTGGAGTGAGAGAATTAATTATAGCTTAGCTGTGTACACTGTTTATTTCTCTTAGTTGTGAGTTTGTGAGTATGTTTTTACGCCGGTGTTAGCAATTTTCCATAAACCAGCCGGTCTGTGCGGTCATCGTGACGTCACAATGATCAGCATGTCGTTTACTTGTAACGTCGCAATTGATCCTATTCGCACTTTGAGTAAACACATACATCTAGATATATCAAAATATCACACAAAAGAACTTCAACTGAATGTTTTGTGACCGATGAATGATAAATTCGTTACAGGTGTCACGTGTGTGAGGAATATTACGAGCTGAACATTCTTGTACGCCCCTCGGTCTCCGCCCATTAGTAAGACAGACTGACAGACAGCTGCAGATTGTTTATTTGAGTCTCACCTCACAAAGATTATTACATAAATACATATAAAAGGACATAAAAGTGAGCCACCCGTTAAGGGTTACGAGAGACTTAAAAAATATCACAGTATGTACAGCATAAATATATTGGTGTAAAAGGGGTATGAAAATATACTACCCGTAACTAGCCATATAAATTATTTTTTCTTCGTTGGAGAATTAAAAAGCAGGTTTTGGCTGTAAAATATACATAATATTTAAAAAGTACAATAAGTTTATCAGTATTGCCTAACTCTAGAAAGTTGGGATAGCTAAAACTCACCTTTTCGTATAAACTTTCACGCAAATCATCGTACACAGGGCAATCAAGTAATACATGACATTCATCTTCAATACTTTCCTTACACTGAAAACACACTCTTTCATTCACATTCATATTCGTATATCTGCCTGTTTCCAACTTCAGAGCAGCAGTACCTGATCTAAATTTGGAGAAGGCAGAGCGGTAAGAACGAGGCATATACATACTTACATAACTTTCACATCCATACCCATCTTTAAACATTCTATACGTACGTTTTTTGTTACCACCCGTTCTTCCGCCAGGCTTGCATAACCGTTCATTCCAATCAGACACATACTTTCCCATGCATATATCTTGCACACGTACAACTACACTTTTCACGCTAACATTCTCAGAAATATTCAGACCCCATTCGTTCAGCTTTGCCCTCACACGAAAATTCCAGTTTTTCACACGTCCACCAGCATAACGTTCAGACCACATAAAAACATACTTATTTAATCTAAGGGACATTTTAGTAAAACGACAATACTGTCTAACAATACACATCCACTGTCTAACTATCGGAGGAATCCATCCCATATCTCCATTAACAGCAACATTTGGAGCGTATTTACCCAACCCTAAGAAAAATCTCAAAGCACGATGGTGAACGGCATTTACAGAAGAAATGTCACGATGACCCCAGATAGATGCCCCATAACTCAAGACTGGCCAAACCATCGTATCATACAATTTGGAATAAGTAGTGGATTGCATACCTCCAATTGCCTTATATTTACATATAAGAAGACCTAATGCTCTGTTAGCCGATTTAGCTGCTGCTTTTGCCATAGCATTGTAGTCAAGATGTTCCGTGAGCAGTAGGCCTAGATAATTATAACAATCAACAATGTCTAAAACAGAGTTACCAATATTTAAAAAAGCTGTTGTTCTTGGAACACTTACATTTCTAAAGTGTACAATCTTGGACTTGTCATTATTAATAAGGATACTATTATCAACACACCATGTATTCATAACATGTAATAGACGATTCAAATCATCTGCCGGTTCTGCAAGTAAAATAAGATTATCAGCATATGCTAAGGCTGCAATAGTAATATCATCAACACAAATACCAATACCAGTTTCATTTAGCTTGTCAAGCAAATCATTAATAAAAGAGTTAAACAGAATTGGCGAAAGTAAACATCCTTGTTTTAAACCACGATTAACATTAAACCAGGGTGTAAGCATACCATTTATACGTACACTGCATTTCACATTATCATATAAAGATTGAAGTGCTAGAAACATTTTCCCTTTCATGCCAATGTTACATAATTTCTCCCACAGCACACCTCTGTTAATGTTATCATACGCTTTATGAAAGTCAATAAAAGCAGAAAAAGTGTCTTTTTTAATACATTTTCTAGTTTCAATAAAAGAACAAACAGAGTGAATATGATCCGTAGTTGATCTACGCTTCCGGGACCAATTTTGTGCATCATTTAGAGCTCCTGTGCTTTCAGCCCAAGATTGCAGACGGTTATTTAAAATATAACAATATAATTTGTACGTAGAATTGGTGAGGGTCAAACCTCTATATGATAAAGGATCCGCAGGATCTGAAGTAGAACACTTTGGTATAGGGTTAATTATGCCCTTTAACCACAATGCAGGGATTTTCCCTGTGCTAAAACATATATTAAAGATATTGTGCATCGCCGGAATAACATTTTGTGATTTAAGATATTCCATCGGAATACCGTCAACACCAGGAGCCTTGCCACAGTGGCTTCTATCAACCGCTCTGGTTACTTCAAAGAGAGTAATTTTAGCGTCGAACAATATATGTGTTTCACCAGTCTCACTGTCACACTTAACATTCTGCATCCTGACGTCACCATTTAGCAGTTTACAATAATCATTCTTCCACTTATCTAGTACATCACTCCATTTCTCAGACACATTTCCATCCTCTAAAACCACTCTCATGGGGATCTGTCTTCGTCTCTCCCCACCTACCCCAATTTTACCAATCTTCTTCCAGAACTCTCTATCATTATCCTCACACATTTCATCCAACCGTTTTCTTTACCCTGTCGCATACATTCGTTTAGCAATTTGTACTGTTTTGTCAAAATGTTTTCGCTTTTTAACAAACATATGTTTCAGAAACATTCTCTCATTACCAGCCCAGTTGTGAGACACCTTAAAACAACAATGTCATACCTGGTTGCACATGTTAATCAGGTAATTAACCCCTATCATGAAAATGGACTTGTCTTATTATACACAAAAGAAATGACTCAAGATGCTTGATACCCTCTATAACTTTATTTCATTCAACATTTTAATTCATCCATCCCTTAAATCCATTGTTTTAAAATATTCGCCTCTTAGAGTTCAGTTAAAGTTAATATCACAGTTCACATCACAGTTCACATCGAGGTTGTCACACTGACACAACCTTAATCCATCTTCAGAAGTTTGCCACCAGCATCCAAGAACTGGAGTGGTGTCTTGACACCCTGGGATAGCTGATCCTTCAGTCTGGAAAGTCGATTGTCAATCTCCTTGTACACACGCTTTCTTGCTGGTGGAGCTGCACCTAGGTCTAACTGAGATAGCTTGGTCTTTTCAGATTTCTCAATCTTCTTGATGATCTCGATAAACCTGAAGAGATTAGGATGACGATGATTCAGTGATGCATTGAGGCGACTGTGGAAACCCTCCAGGTTGTTGTTGGTCCTTGGGCCGAATGTCTGGTGATGGTTCCACAGCGAAAGAGGGAATCTGGCTTCATAATCCACCCAGTTTGTGACTATGTAGTCGCACCGCCCATTCAGATCGGAAAGCCGCAACACCAGGCTAGTGATACATGTAACTCAACATTGGCCTTTAAATATCGAAAACGATCGATTATACGAAATAATAAATATAACTTGATTAATGAAGGTAAACACAAATACCACAAATGTCAAGTCAAAACTCGATGCTCCGAATACCATGTCCTTGTTAACCATGAAAAGTTTAGTTCCATCCTGTGTCGTTACACACTACCATCCTCTGTGGTTTTGGTACACTACTTGAGGTGCAGTTCGGAAACTGAGGACACTTGTTGCCACGACCCTCACCGACCAGTACAGCAGCAAGGTATAATAACAGTATGCCCATGATGTGATGTGATGTTTGTTGTTTAACGCCGCACTCAGCAATATTCCAGATATATGACGGCGGTCTGTAAATAATCGAGTCGGTACCAGACAATCCAGTGATTGTCACCATGAGTATCGATCCAAGCAATTGGGATACGATGACATGCATCAACCAAGTCAGCGAGTCTGACCACCCGGTCCCGTTAGTCGCCTCTTACGATAAGCATAGTAGCATTGGTTGCTGAAGACTTATTCTACCCCGGATCTTCACGGGTCAGTGTGCCAGTGAGAGGCACTGAAACACCCCCTAAAAATAGGGAAAGGGTCACATTCTTACAAGTTCATTTTAGCAGTTACCTTTTTTGCTGATGAACGGTATGAATTCTTATAATATAACGTTACAATATGATGCAGGAAGTATTGATTGCCACAGTAAATGATATAAATGACAAAAGAAGAGACAACTAGTTTACATTAACGAACTCTGAAACGTAACGGTAAAGGCCAAGTTGGGCCGGGTGGGAAGGGATAAATACGACACTTCTGATCACGATACACGTGTGTCCCGCCTTTCAATGTGCGCGGACAGATGCTCGAGTCACGAACGTCACATGACCTGTTCATGATTCCATCAACAAGGGAGGCAACTCCACGAAGCTGCGTTAGGGTGCGTAAGATTGACCCGATTATCCCGAGTGGCCATTTGTAGTAATAGTGTGGTTGGCACATCTCCGTGGCCATCATCTGCTAGCATAAAAACATACTTGCCAAGAAGATATTCAGTGACATTTCTCTGTCACGAAAACACCCTGAAGGCAGAAGTACGACAATAAGTCTTCTGGGGTCAATAATTGCCAAGAAAGAATTCTGTGGAAATTCTGTCACGACGACAGCATGGAGGCATAACAACGCCAAGAAGACGTCTGGGTGCAACAATTGCTGAGAACATGATCAGTGGCATTTCTCTGTCACGAAGACACCCTGAAGCCAAAAGTGTAACAAGAAGTCCCCTACAGGCAATAATTGCCAAGAAGACATTCAGTGGCATTTCTCTATCACGAAGACACCCTGAGGGCAGAAGTGTGATAAGATGTCCCCTGGAGGCAATAATTGCCAAGAAGAGATTCAGTGGCATTTCTCTGTCACTAAGACATCCTGAAGATAGAAGTGTGACAAGAAGTCCCGTGGAGCCAATACTTGCCTAGAACATATTCTGGAAGGCAGAAGAACGCCGAGAAGTCTAATGGAGGCAACCATTGCAAACTACATATTCTATAACAATTCTCTGTCACCAAGACATCCTCTAGGGAAAACAACCCCAAGAGCTTTTCAAGGGGCAATAATTACTAAGAAGATATTCAGTAGCACTTCTGTCACGAAGACAGCAACTATTCTTAAGAGTGTCAAGAAGACCTCTGAAGGCAATAATTGCCAAGAAGTTATTCAGTGGCATTTCTGACACGAAGACACCCTGAGGGCAGAAGTGGGATAAGATGTCCCCTGGAGGCAATAATTGCCAAGAACAGATTCTGTGGCAATTCTCTGACTTGAAAAGACCCTGAAGACAAAAGAGTGTCACGAAGACATCTGGATGCAATAATTGCCAAGAAGATATTCAGTGGCATTTCTCTGTCACGAAGACACCATGAAGGCAGAAGTGTGACAAGAAGTCCTGTGGAGCCAATAATTGCCTTGAACATATTCTGTGATGCAGAAGAACGCCGAGAAGTCTAATGGAGGCAATCAATGCCAACTACATATTATATGACAATTCTCTGTCACCAAGACATCCTCTAGGGAGAACAACCCCAGGTAGTCTTCAAGGGGCAAATATTGCCAAGATGATAATGACGATATTCAATGGCAATGCCGTGTCACTACTACACGCTGGAGTGCCAAGAAGTTCTCTGGAGGCAATAATTTCCAAGAACATATTCAGTGGTAAATATCTCTCTCGAAGACATCTTGGAGGCAGAAGAACGCCAAGAAGTCACCTGGACATTCTATTCAGTAGCTATTCTCTGTCACAAAGACGTCCTGCATGCAGAAAAGTGCCAAGTCCACATCTCAATGCACAAATTACTTAGAAACAGGGAATTGCCATTTCATATCGTCTAAGACACGCTGGAGTGCCAGGAAGTCGTCTGGAGGCAACAATTGCCAAGAAGATATTCAGTGGCAAATATCTGCCTCTGGGCCATCCTGGAGGCAGAAGAACGCCAAGAAGTCATCTGGAGCCAATATTTGCAAGAACATATTTAGTGGCAATTCTCTGTCATGAAAACATCCTGGTGGAAGAAGAAAGCTAAACGTCCTAAGGAAGCATAAGTGCCAAGAACATATTCAGTGGCAATTCTCTGTCACAAAGTCATCACGGAGGAAGAAGAAAGCCGAGAAGTCCCTTAAATGCAATATTTCACAAGAACATATCCAGTAGCAATTGACATCCTGGAGGTAGAAGAACACCAAGAACTACACTGGAGCCAATAATTGCCAGAACATATTCAGTGGCAGTTCTCTGTCTCGAAGACATCCTGGAGCCAGAAGAAGTTATCTCGATGCAATGGCTACTCAGCAGACATTCCATTCAATGGCGAAGATCTGTCATAAAGACAATCTGGATGCAGAGAGCTTGTCAAGAAGTTCCCTTGAGGCAATAATTGCAAAAAAACATATTTCTCTGTCACGATGACATCCTGGAGGCAGAAGAAGGCCAAGAAGTCCTCTGGGGAAAATAATTGTCAAAAACATATTCAGTGGTAACTCTCTGTCACAAAGATATCCTGGAGGCAGAATTTTGTTATGAAGATGTCAAGAGACAATGACTCTCGAGAGTATATTCAATGGTAATTCTGTCACAAGGACAATCTGAATGGAGAAGTGTTTCAAGTAGTCCCCTGGAGGCAATCATTGCCAACTACCTATTCTATGACAATTCTCTGTCACGAAGACATCTTCCAGGCAGAACAACTCCAAGAAGTTTTCAAGGGGCAATAACTGCCAAGAAGTTATTCAGTGGCATTTCTCTGTCACGAAGACATCCTGGAGGCAGAGTAACGCCAAGAAGACATCTGGATGCAACAATTGCTGAGAAAATTTTTAGTGGCATTTCTCTGTCACGAATACGCCCTGAGGGCAGAAGTGGATAAGATGTCCCCTGGAGGCAATAATTGCCATGAACCGACTCTGTGGCAATTCCCTGTCATGAAGAGACCCTGAGGACAAAAGAGTGTCACGAAGACATCTGGATGCAATAATTGCCAAGAAGATATTCAGTGGCATTTCTCTGTCACGAAGACACCATGAAGGCAGAAGTGTGACAAGAAGTCCTGTGGAGCCAATAATTGCCTTGAACATATTCTGTGAGGCAGAAGAACGCCGAGAAGTCTAATGGAGGCAATCATTGCCAACTACATATTATATGACAATTCTCTGTCACCAAGACATCCTCTAGGGAGAACAACCCCAGGTAGTCTTCAAGGGGCAAATATTGCCAAGATGATAATGACGTTATTCAATGGCAATGCCGTGTCACTACTACACGCTGGAGTGCCAAGAAGTTCTCTGGAGGCAATAATTTCCAAGAACATATTCAGTGGTAAATATCTCTCTGCAAAAAAACATATTTCTCTGTCACGATGACATCCTGGAGGCAGAAGAAGGCCAAGAAGTCCTCTGGGGAAAATAATTGTCAATAACATATTCAGTGGTAACTCTCTGTCACAAAGATATCCTGGAGGCAGAATTTTGTTATGAAGATGTCAAGAGACAATGACTCTCGAGAGTATATTCAATAGTAATTCTGTCACAAAGACAATCTGAATGGAGAAGTGTTTCAAGTAGTCCCCTGGAGGCAATAATTGCCAAGAACATGTTCTGTGGCAATTCTCTGTCATGAAGACATTCTGGACACAGAAGAACCCAAGGAAATCCTCAAGGGGCAGGATGCAGTCACGAAGACATCCTTGATGCAGAGGAACGCCAAGAAGCCATCTGGAAGGAATGACTGCCAAGAGGATTTCCAGTTGCATTTCTCTGTCAATAAGACACCTTGAAGCCAGAAGTGTCCCAAGAAGACGTCTAGAGGCAATGATTCACAAGACCATATGCAGTGGATATGCAATGTCACGTCATGAAGGCATCTTGGAGCAATAAGATTGACAAGAAGACCTCTGCAAGCAACGGCTGCCAAGAGGACATGCAGTGGCAATTCTCTGTCACAAAGACACTCTGAATGCAGACGTCTGGAGGCAATGACTGCCAAGAGGATATTGAGAGGCAATTGACTTTCGCGAAAACGCCCTGGGAGCAGAAAAGTCCACTTTAGGCAATGATTGCGTGCAATGCATTATGTGGAAAGAGACTATCAAGAAGCGCCCCAGAGGCACAAAGGTTCACTAGAAACCCCCCATGACCAGTGGTTCCCAAAGAAGACCTCAGAAGACCTCGATCCAAGCGTCGGGTATGCTTCTAATGGGTGTTAGATTCATTGACTTAACACTGCACTAACCCCATTAACCCCACTAACATCTAGCACATAGGTGCATGATTTTATGAAAAGACACTTTCAAATTCTGTAGAGTTAGGTCCAAAATCTGTTTGGTTCTCTGGGGCAGTGTCGGCCTCATTTTATCTGCCTGAAGCATGCCCGACCAATGGATTACAACGGTCAAACCCTGAAAGCGGAAGTTTGCCAAGACGACCTTCAGGAAGAAATTCAGTGGCATTTTTTTAACAGTCACGAAGACATCCTGAAGGCAGAAGAACACCAAGAAGTCCTCTTCCGGAATTAATTGCCAAAAACAGATTCAGTGTGAATTCTCTGTCAAGAAGACACCCTGAAGGCACAAGTGTACGAAAAAGACGTCCAGAAGGAATGATTCACAAGAAAATATGCAGTAGATATTCACTGTTATGAAGGCATCCTGGAGACAAGAGTGCCAAGAAGATCTCAGGAGGCAACTATTCAGTGGCAATTCTCTCTCACAAAGACACTCTAGTGAGTCAAAAACACCTCTGCAAGTCACTGACTGTCAAGAATATATTCAGTGGCAATTGACTGTCACAGAGACATCCTGGAGGGTGAAGAGTGCGAAGAAGACCTCAAGATGCAATTCTTGCTAAGAACATATTCTGTGGCAATTCTCTGTCACGAAGACACAGTGGAGGCAGAAGAACGCCAAGATGTCCTCTGGAGGCAACAATTGCCAAGACGATATTCTGTGGCAATTCTCTGTCACGAAGTCATCCTGGATTCAGAAGTGTGTATTAAGGACGTCAAGATACAGTGACTGCCAAGAGGATATAAATTGGCAATTCTGTAACGAAGACACCCTGAAGGCAGATGTGTGCCAAGACGTCCTCAGGGGGCAATAAGATACCCAGTGGGAATTGATGGTCACGAAGACATCCTGGAGGCAGACGAACGCCATGAAGTCCCGTTGAGGTAGTAATTGCAAAGAACATATTCTGTCGCAATTCTCTGTCACAAAAACGCCCTGGGGGCAGACGAGTGCCAAGAATACATCTGGAGGCAATAATTGACATGGAGATATTCAGTGGCAATTGACTCTGTCATTAGGCGAGGGCAAGTTGGCAGTCATAGCCAGCTAGATTCAAGTAGTAAATACATCACTTCACTTTTCTGCTAACTCAGTGTTTATGATGATGATGCACAGCAATCTAAATTTACACATAGGCAATGTCTGAGTTTCATTTATGGCACTTTTAGGTCTAGACCTCGACTGAAAATAGGCACCAGACCATGAAGCATTATCTCCCTGTAAAGGAAGACTCGGTCCGCTGTCTGTCATCAAGTTTTAGTCAAGGTCCAGATGTTATTATCAGTGTCAGTGTCTCACGTCTAATACATAAACTAAGAGGCAAAAGAAAGCATAGGGTTTTATTTTTCCATATTTAATAGACAATGAACTGGTTCACCAGAATCGTCCAACTACAGATAATAAAAAACACATCGCTTAAACACAAAACAATATGTGAAGTGTTTGACTTCCTCATTGATGACATACATATGTGTAAATTTGGGGGGAAAGACATTTAGGCAAGAAGGGGCCATCCCCAAGGGCACCAGTTGTGCTCCCCTTTTTGGTGATGTTTCTTTATGCATATAAATCGAAATTTCTGCTCGAATTGGCAAAATCAAAACACAGTAATTTGGCCAAAAAATAAATGAGACTAGTGAAACCGTCTCCTCTGTTCCACATTTAGATGTATGAAGAGTGACAAAAAAAACTTCTCCACAAGCCTGTATGACATCACAAGAGGAATGACTGCAACTGTCCAATAGTCAGCTTATAACAACACAGCTCATAATTCTTGAGATCTGGACCCACTTGCACAAGCGCTAAGATGATCGTAACTACCATACTTTAACATAGGCTTACAATAGTCGTAGCACTAAGATCGCTTTGTGCAAGTGGGCACTGGTCTGGGTACTGCAGCATGTGGAGTACTCAGCAAATGGTTTTGGTTGTGTTTGGTCTATTGATTCTCAACCCTTTTGTAACACTATTCCGTCCTGGGCCCAACGTGTACAAAAATCAGTTTGGTAACGTATCTCCATCGCCCATCATCCATAATCTTAGTAATTAACAAAGTCCTAAAGCAGTTGTGAGTGCAAAATGTCAAGTTGACCCGCACCGACGTTTAAAGTTTTATCTGGGTCCATTTGGCTTATTCTGTTACCTACACACTGCATCGATACGACGCATTGCATTTGAGGAGCCGTGCCGTTGATGGAAGGGAAGTAAATGTAAATCATGTCTAGCATTTGCTAAACAGACTTATCTCCCTTCGGGACAAAGGATATAATTCTTAATTTGTTGTACGCGATTAGCTCCCTTTGATTGAGGACACATGCTCTGTGTGACGTTTGGAACGAGACCATTTTAGTTAGTGAAGGGAGTTAACTCTTGTAGAACACGATTGCCTCCCTTTGACCATGAACACAACTTTGAGAAATGTTTTCTACGCTAAATCCATTTTAGAAGAATATTCAAACGTGCACGTAACTGAACCAGCTTTGCAAAGCTTCCAATCCCATTTAAGTGTCGAAGTTCTTGGCTTTAGAGCCCGGCGTCCAGGGGCATTAGATTAAATTCCGGTATTTCCCGTGTGAGACCAACATATAGTGTTGTGTCGTAAACACAGCGGTAAAAACTAACATTTTTAGACTACTAGTCCTTATAATGATAACATATTGCCGTAGTTCGAACCTACTAGGGACGTGTTACGACGTGGTGCAGTCGAACCTAAATTTCAGTACGTGCATGTGCACACCGACCGGATCGACTTCTCTTTGGAGGCATGATGTGTACAGCTCGGAGCCCTGAACTTGAATGAAGACTGACTACAACGCGCTCGGTATCCATAGGCGTCGGGCCAGGACGCGAATACACACGCACTTAAATTTGGACGAGATGAGGACGTACTGCGAACGAGTTGGTCGGGTTAAGAATTAGTTAGAACTGGCTTGGACGTATTGTGATCGGGGTTGAACTGGTTAAGAACGGTTGGTTTGGTTGGTTAGTTTGTTGGTAACGCCGCACGCAGCAATATGACGGCGGTCTGTAAATAATCGAGTCTGGACCAGAAAATCCAGTGATTAATATCATGAGCATCGATCCACGCAATTGGGATCAATGGCATGCATCAACCAAGTCAGCGAGCCTGGCCACCCGATCCCGTTAGTCGCCTTTTACGACAAGCATAGTCGCCTTTTAGGGCAAGCATATGGGTTGCTGAAGACCTATTCTACCCCGGATCTTCACGGGTCCGGTTCAGAACGGCTACGGGCGTGCTCGAACTGCTTCGAAACGTTGTCGGGATGAGGTGAACGGGCACTTTTACACGATCTCAACTGGATACAAACGATCTGCAGACTGGCTAAGAACGAGATAGACATATTGAGGACTGCTTATGAACGAACTAGCATATATAGTACTCTGTTTATGCCGAACTACGCGTTCTACCGAACGGGGTAGAACGGGATAGAACTACTTTGGTGTGATGGTAGCATACAGGAATAGTGCCAATTTCTAACGCTGTACACATAGTATAACATGAACACTCATATAATATCCTCTATTTATTTATGAGGTCTGACGTCCCTACAAGCCAACCGACTTTATGTTGTTGGTTTTTTCTAGCCAATCAGATTGCTGTATTTTATTACGGGTATTTAACAAAACTTTGTAAACTTCACAAAGTTTACGCCAGTTATATGGGACGTTTTGTCTTTTTGTCGCGTGTCCAATATCATAGCGCGTGACTTCTCACAAGAGTTACAAAGCGATATGGCCGGGAATCAGGTCACTTGACATCAGTGATAACCTATATGTATGGACATAGTCTGGGTGTACGACACCATTTCGAGTGTGATACCAGTTAAGGCCACAAAACATCATTATTTGTTTTTTTGTTATCCCCCGTTCACTCATCTATTAACCACTTGTAATGCACACCATCACGGTTTCAGAAACCCATGTCATCTTTTCTGGCCTATAAACTTAGAAATTGGTCTTCTGTATCTTCACTTTCGATTTTTCTCCGTATGAATGAATCAATGAGCGCTGTTTTGAACATTATTTTAGTTTAATCACGGCGTGTCAGTTTCAGGAGGAAAGCATGTTACAAATGGCAGCAGTCCGATCTCGACGTTATTAACCCATATTGGTGCAGTTGTTTCGAAGTAATTAACTGAAAGGCTATATAAGTATTTACGAAGAGAATTTATGGATGTCAACTTCTTTATTATGACGAACACAACATAAATTCTCTTCCTGATGTGTATCACTTCTAAATGCCATCCAAAGACTACATTTCTGGTGTCCCCCGCCGTGATGTTGCTGGAATATTGCTAAAAGCGGCGTAAAACCATACTCACTCACTCACTCACTCCAAAGACTAAATATTTATAGTATTGCTTTCCGCTGCATCAACAATTTTGAAGGAATACTTATTAACCTGTGTTATTTCGTGGTGAGTTTTGTTGGTTGGGTGGTTGGTTGACGCCGCACTCAGCAATATTAGAGCTATAATGACGGCGACAGTTCTTTCTTCTTTTTGTAGATATATAATTTTAAATAAGATAACTTTTGTTTCTGGGACTGGAATTAAGGATTGTTTTTGACTCCATTTGGATTTTGTAAATTATATTTTGTAGAAATAAGACTAAATGTCTGTCCACTGTTGGACGTGTCGGCCTAAACTGGTACGTGCTCGATTGATTACAGAACTCCGTTATACAGTTTGATGGGGTAGCCTCGTGGTTAGGGACCAGTTCAAACGTTCGATGTCGGATAAAAAAAATCTATTCCTTCAGTATTCCATAAGTCGCCTCTTACGGCAAGTATATAGTTCGACATTTCAAGTACGACAAGCACGGGTTCCGAAGTCTTTTTCTAACCCGGATATTCACAGGTCCCCTACATGTGTACATGTATGCAGTGTGTGAATCAATTGAGTCCCCCGCTGTGGTATTGCTGGAATATCCCTAAAAGCGTCGTAAACGTATAATCTCTCACTATACAGCTTGAATATTGCGTACTACGGCATAAATGATTTGCGCTGTCAAATCAACACTCGCTCAGCTATAAATTAAGACATTGTATTACAATGTAGTGATATTTGAAATTTGTTAGATTCCAATTTTAGTTTAATAACAAAAGAAAGAGATATTCTTATGCAAAACATGTTCCTGCCCATCACTGTCAACCGTTTAGTTCTAATAATAACACGAGGTCAAAATTTGCTTCTGAGCTCAACAGCGAGCGATCTTGTTTAGACGCGCGTCAGGACGATACAGCTGGTTGTCGTGAACTTTGACACAGGCAAGATGGCGTCTCCAACAGTAAACCCCGATTTGGCTCGTGAGAGAAAGAGAGCTACGTTCGATCCCATACAACTGACTTATGTCTTATATAATGGGCCGGAGAGGGTCAGAAGAAAGCGATATTTACGTGAGTTATTTTTTTATGAGTTGTCTTTTCTTATTAACATTTATATCGAGTGAATCAAGTTTCATGTCTGCAAATGACACAGTGACTGGACAATTTTCGGTGTGAGCAAAGTCCACTCTCATGTGATACCGGCACTTGGATCTTATTAGAAATTATCACCGTTTTATATTGGAAGTGTGGATTTATTTTGAATAACACCAAGTTGTAAATAAAGGTGAAAAAAAAATTCAAAATGATTTTGACAGTCATACATCTATATTGGTAACAGATATATTGCACAAAAACCGTCAGCACAGCTGTGACACTGTTTGTGATTCATAAACTGCAGCCATGTCTAAAACTAGAACTATGGTGCGTTTTATTATATAGACAATTAATGTCCCATTCAGTGTTAGTATATGGAGTTCTATCTAGCTGTAACCTTACTAGGCCAACAGACATTAATTTTTTAACCTTAGTACAAGTGCCATAACTGTATGCAAGGTATGGGAGTTACGCTCACTTGCAACTCATCTTAGCGCTATGATTGCTTTGTACAACAGCACCCAGGCTTCAATCTCATCATAATCACATCTTAGTTCTCGCATCTGCGTGACTTTGTGTATAGGTAGTACATAAGCACATACTGATTTTTAATGAGATTGACCAGACGTTATTTGCTTAGGTTTAGAGATGGTGAGTAGGGGATAAATGGCTCTGCAAGTTTTCCGTCCGACAAGATCAACTTATCTGATTTCTCAATGTTTTATACAGTTACTAAACTCAGCAAAAACTCGGATCCTATTTTCATTCATATGCTGTCAGGAGTTGGCATTGATAAGTCTGATCTCTCCACAAGATAGGGCTTAGTTATCGCTGGTACTCGTGGGAAGTCCTTCTAGTGCAATGCATGATAAAGAATTCATTTTTATATCCGACTTCAAACTTTTGAACTGGTCCCTTAACTGCTAAAGATTCAGACTTACAGTAGATTTGGTAAAAGATATTCTGTTCTGAAGTGCAGCAATGCATTTGTGTTTCTCTTTCTTGTCCTATATATTCAGATATTAAGTGAACCTCATATTTCAATTCATGAATTTTACTTCCCATCCATTACCAACTGGACCGCCTCCGTGGTCTAGTGGTAGAGCGTCCGCCCGGAGTGCGGAAGGTCCGGGGTTCGATCCCCGGCCACGTCATACTAAAGGACCTTAAAAGATGGTACTTGTTGTTACCTTCTCTGGCGCTCTTAAGGCGCTAAAACAAGGACTGGTTGGCTTGGAGTCAGTATACTGTAGCTGAGTGGGGTATTTATGTTAAACTGTGGCATGGTATCTCAGTGTGCTAACACTATAAATCGGCATCATTCCGGACTAGTACAAGCAGCCACACACACACACACATACACGTGCATGCACGTCGCTATATAAGTGCAATAATCTTGGACGCGACGTTAAACCCCATTTCACCTCACCATTACCAACTGTCATAAACTTTATGAAGTTTGACATCTCTGAAACCACATGGTAAGCCTTTAACTTTATACTAGTGGTAACAGGCTATTGTTTCTTCATTGTTTGATGGTAGAATGAGCAGGGCTTGTGTTGCAATAATGAGCTGAAGGGTGTCGCTGAATTCGCATTGCTGGCTGCAGTAATTTGTGTGTATAAGAAGTCTGTGAAGTTATTATAGTTGACATATCTATAAAGCAGTGCGCACGTGGAGTAAATCCACTACACAGATGTGCCCATAGGATTTACGCAGTATGCACATCCATGATCGGTTTTTACATTTATACCTAAATTAATGCAAAAACTATTGAAGTCAAAACTTTCATGTGACCAACCATGAGATCAGAGACCTTATGGGTAAAACATCACATTTTAACTTCTCATTATATTTTAAAACTACAGTATCTTAGGAACTCAAAAAGTACAATTCACAAGCTTCAATTCATATTTTTTACAGAGATACATCTCAACTAATGTTTGGACTCATTTTCTGCAAAGTCCCATTTTTAGACTTATAACTGTTTATGTAATAGTTGGAGTTTTTAGATATAATGTCAGATTAATTGAATGCAGAAATGTATGCTGAAATGTTTTTCAATAATGTTTTTATTACTTTACGAACTAATGCGAGAAAATAAGATATAGACATGTTACAGAAGTAAGTTGAAGTCAAACGTCTTTCTTTAAGACATCACAGCACAATTGTATTCTTGCACGTATAAGGTCCCTCTTCTCCTCGACGGTCACAAATAATGAATGTTGCCTCAACAATTTTCAGTAGGATAGAGTAATCATGGTAACAGAACCAAGCAAAATTTTAGATTTTGGGGTTTGAGGAACTGAGAGGCTTTCTGACATTACCAAAGAACACTTGCAGTAAATGAGTACCGGTAATTGAAACAATGATCTTATCAAACGTTTGATGCATTTTACTCAAATGTATTATCATTTAAATCAATGCTAATCCAATGTTAAAAAATCTTTCCCTCACTCACTCTTAAATTTTCTTGAAAATATTTGTTTAATCATTTCACGCAAACATATACGACAAATTGCTAATCATGAACTATTTGTTTATCATGTCAATTTGTCTGTCAGAATCGTTGGCCATCAATGATCCTGTGATTGCAAACAGCCCTGACTGGCACACACTGAGTCGTGAACAGAAGTACGAGGAGGTGATGCGCAAGACAGTGTACTACACCAACAGAGTACAGGAGCTCGGACTGACCGACCCGGAAGAAATATTCAGCTACTGGGAGTAAGTGCAGTACAAGACATAGCTGCAACTGAAATGGTGGTCAAGTTGGAAACAGAAGTCTGTGTATTTAGACACTAGTCTAGTAAAGTTACGTAGGAAATGATTTCAAATGGAGTGGCCATTGCAGGCCTACTGATATCTTTTTCTGAATGATATGGAAACAATAACACAAGTTGAGGAAATCTGACAATAATACTCATAAACACTTCTCATATGTCAAGATGCTGTTTTTGCACAGTCAGCACCAATCAAGTCATAATCAAAGCTGTGGTGTTTTATGATTTAGAACAGATTTTTTTAAAGCTTCAATTGTTTAATTTTTGTGTGAACTTCCTCTTTAACGTTGCATTCAATCAATCAGTTTATTCGGTAATAAGGCCTCAGGCCCACGTACAGATATATACAATTTAGTTTCACATCAAGTGCTGCATGAAATAATATTTACAGGTAAGAAGAACGAAGACAGATAGCATTTTTAACGTAATTGGCTAAGTTCTTAAGGCTGTTTACATCAGAAGAGTTTAACATTCTAACCAGTGTGTCTTTACGATTTTTACCAGTAATGAAGTCTAAGTATGGGAAATATTTTGAGCGAAAATCTTCATAAATAGGGCAAACAAGAATGAAATGTATTTCATTTTCAACTGCCCTTAACTTGCAAATGGACAAAAACGGATGCCATCCCTCCTTCCTGTGTTATGCATAATTCCCAGTTCTCTAATACGTAAAAGGGTAAGCGTACATCGCTTTTCTTTTGATAATACATTCAATAACATTGCATTCAATGTAATAATGTAACAGCTAAAGGCACTTTTATTGGTCCTGTTATCAGTGAAATGCAAATCAGCTGTACAAAGATATGACTTTAGTTATGCAAGGAACTATTTTAACATGAGAATGGGGATTTACCTGGATTATGTACTTTGGGGGTCCAGAGGACACAAAGCCTTTAATTGGAGGCTTCCCAGGTTAAGAGATGAGGTTCCCAGAGAAATATCATAATTGAATACATTACTCTACCACTAGTGACGTAACATTGCGCATGGACAGGCTGTTAGTTAAACAATGATATGGAGTTTCCCAAATGAACCATGCATACAAGAGCTTGTGCTAGATCATGAAGCATTTGACTGTTGTGTATTTCTTAAATGACTGTGTATAGAAATTAATTTTAAGTACCAGGGTAGTACCAAATTATGAAATAACAGCATTCACTTTTTCTGCATCTGTTTAGAAATTGTATGTGTTAAGAATACAGTATTTCATGTCTGGTGACAGATCTAGATAAAATCCCTGGATAAGCCTTGGGATAATAGTTACAGTTCTTCTCTGAGGAATGAGGGTATGAAATTTTGCCCTCCATACTTCCAATTTCCAATATTTTTGGGGGGGATAGCGTCCGTAAATGAGTTGATCTTTTAGCATATAACTTATTCCTTGTTGGTGGAGTGAAACAACCACTGCTTTAATTTAGGAATGGGCTTTTTAACAATTCAATTTTCAGGAGTCGGCGGATCTGTAAACCAAGTTTGATAAATAGTCTGGCCTTATATGTGTAGGTGGGCGGTTAACGAGAAAATTGTTCACATTGGGTTAAAAGTACTAAACTTGGCATATGTTTATACATTGAACCATTCCATACATTTCTGGATATAGATCCAGTTTAGCAGTTGTGGTAGAAAATCCAAGATGGCCACCAACATGGCTGAAATCTCTAATGATATCAATCAGTTCTCAGTATGTCATAATTATCTGGTCAATTTATACAAATTATTCAGGATTAATAGCAGCAATGATGTATATAATTCAAATCTAGTATCGAGCAACCCTAATGGTGATGAAAATCCAAAGTGGATGCCAGACCAACTTAACTTTTAGATATTGTCCATTTCTGCTGCAGATATCTATATTTTTTTATATCGTTTGTTCTTTCAATAAGTTGATAAGTTTGATATGATGACCAAAACACATTTTTACATGCCATTGTATGAATGTATATGTATTGTGTATGATCTATTCGTATTATTGTACAGTTGTCTGTCAACCAATTGACATTTATGCCATGAACCTCTGATATCAACTTACTTACTTATCTACTTACTGTGACAACGAATATCAGTCTAGTGCATGTGTTTCCAGTTCCTTAATTCAGTTACTGGAAACTAAAGCTTTCCTTCATAGTGGCACAGAGCAGTGCACTTTACATGCCTAGGAATGTCTTTGTAATATTTACAGTCTGTGCAAGACTTCTCACAGGTGCAGTATATAAGTCCCTATCGTTGTTCTTGTACCTGACCAAGAGTGTCATCTTGGATATTCACATATTACTACATGTCCTCTCCCAATCCATCTGCAGGACTCTGTAATGTGGGATGTTTATCGAGCAACTGTCTCCATATTGTTTTAGCATTTGCATACAGAAGTTGATCCATGGCAAGCACAGGTATTTGACCTGGATTCATTCGCTCAACGGCCTGTTTAACCACATTCATTGAATGCTGTATCATAGCAACATAGTGTGCTCATTCTGAAATATTGGCATAAGGGCAATTGTTGTTGGAAGATCTGTTTGTGGGGATTATGATGACACATTGAATAACCTCTATGCCTGGATTGTGTGCTCTCAGATCTGATGTCCTGACAAGATTTGATTCCTATGTCTGTCACTCGACACAAGTATAGATTCTGCAGATCTGCCATATGGAATACATGCCTTGTTTCAAATGAATTAATTTTAGTACCAAAAACTAAAACATTCAGTAACACTGTACTTGGAAATGTTTAAATCCAAATTTATTGGAATTAAAGAAATGATACTAATTTTGTGAACAAACATTTTCGACAATTTCTGAAGAATAAAGGGACAGTATGTCGACAGTTCTGTGTGATTTTAAATTTAGATTAAATAATTTCCGAAAGTGACATCACATGCCTGATTCAATTCTCAAACCAAAACAATAGAGCTCTGTACAGCAAAGCAGACAAACACAAGCTCTGCGCAGAGTAAACTGGCTTTAGTCTTATTTCTTCTTATTAGAGGCAAATTGGCGTGTTTTTCTTACAAATGAGTTACAAAATACTAATTGCTAGCTTGATTTGATTAGAAGCCAGTGTTTATCAAAGCCTAGATTACAATATAAATATGCCTCAGTCACATGAAGCCAATCATTTTCCTACTCAGACTTCCTTGCGGAGTATGTGTGTCACGTCGTCACATCTTACACAGTCGATTCATGGTTTTTTTACATCTGTTTCATTTAGGATTATCTCATGAAATGTTTAACTTTCTTTGAGAAAACATCCTAAAATGTGAAAAACTATTTTCATTTGCATATTTATTCTTCATGTGCAGTCATCAAAGCCCTTTGGAGAGCTAGCGATACAGTCACTTTGTGCAGAGACCATCAAATAGAATCTGTTATGGTCTCTGCTTTGTGTAAAGATATGGACCTCAGTGTCTCAGTTGTACTAGTGTATTTATATACAATTATGCAAAACAATATGTAAAGCACTGAAAGGCATAAGGAAAAA
The DNA here is from genome assembly GCF_023055435.1 of Haliotis rufescens. Classification (NCBI taxonomy): domain Eukaryota; kingdom Metazoa; phylum Mollusca; class Gastropoda; order Lepetellida; family Haliotidae; genus Haliotis; species Haliotis rufescens. The sequence goes on along the minus strand of NW_025963779.1, from coordinate 61,483,092 downwards.
GTGTGTCTGTTTACAAACAAGATAAAAGTCCAGTCACTTGATCAGCCTCGACCCGCAGTGATGTCACTGGAAAAAAATGCTATTGTTCACAAACAGAGATTCAGAACGGTCAACGTCCTGTCCCGTTCAGTCATTTTGGCAGCCATATTGGATTTTGTCAGCACCAGGGGATGCTGCCTGCTACATTTGAATTATATATAGCAATGTTGCAATTAATCCTGAATAAATTACTAAGGTTGACCAAATAATTATGATGTATTGAGTATAGAATGGTGTCACTAGAGGTTTCAGCCACATTGGTGGCCATCTTGGATTTTCTACCACCAGGAGGCGCTACTGAACTGGATCCATATCCGGAAATGCAAGGAGTGGTTCAATGTAGAGGTGTTTCATGTTTGGTGCTTTTAACCCTAAGTGCACGATTTTAACTAAATCCTGCCTTAAAAACCGCCCAACTGATAAGGCATAAGTAAAGTTTTTATTTTTGAAGTCCTATATATCGGTATACTAACCACATGCGATCACAAGGCATAGTCTCACGTGCTGATGGACATTCCCCTCACCTTGCATTTATCCTCCTCAGGGCTGGGATGGCTCATGAGAACTCGGCCTTTGGTCTCCATAGCAGCATGTTCATCCCGACCATTGAGAAGATGGGTACGGAGGAGCAGAAACAGGCATGGATCCCCAGATCCCTGAGTTACGAGATCATTGGGACGTATGCCCAGACGGAACTCGGACATGGTAAGACACTATGATTTTATTTGAAAATCAGACAACTGTCCATTTCAAGTGCAAGATCAGATTTACAAGTTTGTTTGTTTTTTAGACCACACCAATTGAATTACTTCTTATGCAGACCCGACCGTCACTTTTAAGCCATTTTGAAAAAAATATATAAAATTCTGTAATGGGGAAATAATCATGTCTAGTAGATGCCACCTACTATCTGTCTGCATCCAAATAGACAAAAATCAAAGTTTTCCTTTTGAAATTTTCTTGTGCCATGTATAATGAAGAGATTTCACACAGGTAACATTTTTATCCCAGGTACATTTGTACGAGGCTTGGAGACCACAGCAACATATGATCCAAAGTCTAAGGAGTTTGTCATCAACTCTCCGACCTTGACCTCCACCAAATTCTGGCCAGGGGCATGTGAGTACAACCTGAGAACCCTCTTTTCCCTGTTACGTCATAAACTATGACGTCAACAACCAGCATGACGTCACAATGACACCACCGGTACAGCCTGACAAACTGTCACTCATCTGCAAAAATGTCCGACAAGCATGAATGCAATGTATGCAACAAGACATACACCAGAAGGGACAGTCGCTTGAGACACTTCCGAGGCAACCACCTCCCGAATAGTTCAAATGCACCATTTGTTCGAAACTATACAAGAGAAAAGACGACCTGGCCAACCACATCTCCTGAATCCACGGGAGATACCTATCGGGCGAGGCTCGTAATTTTTTTTATTCGGTCTCGAGATGTACAGCCAATCTCGGCCAACACATCGACCTAGACAACAACAGTTGTGGAAAAGAAACCTCCACAACTATTGCACACTAACGGGAGACCGCAAACATCTAAGTCTCCGGACACTCAACCAAACAAGGCCCCCACGTCCCACAAGACGACACGACCACTGTTGCAAGATGATGCAACCAACCAAGAGAGACCCTCATCACTGAACATTGGAGGGTTGTCCGCCCACAAAACAGGCACAACGTGGCTGACCCCCAAACCGCGGATCCACGAGATCCAGGAAGAACTAGACAAAATTCTTAGAGAATTCAACCAGACCTTCCCTGTGACCACCCAACAAGACATCCAACGGACATCCATGCTTCTCACCATTACAGACATAACCCTGTAATTTCAGAGATATATAACTCCTTTGCAGTCAAAGAATTTTTGTGACCCTTTATGTGAGAACCAATCACACTAGAACACACCTCTTCTATAGGTGATACACACAACTTGTGCCAATATCACCAAATAATGACCAAAACACACACTGTCATTATAAGATTTTTTTCTGTCTTAAATACAATATGTTTGTCCTCTATCGCTTAACTAAAATCAGAGTTAAAGATAACATTAAGACAATATCTCAACTAGGATGTTGTTTATACATTAAATCCTTTTATATTTAATCACGACTGCCACTGGCAGCTAACCCTGATCAAACACCGGCGACAATAACACCACCGGTACTCACTTACGTGTCACCATTCAGGACACTGGGGAGCAATCACCGGCGACAATAACACCGCCGGTACTCATACGTGTCACCATTCAGGACACCGGCGGCCCCTTGATCTTGAGGAGCAATCACTGGCGACAATAACACCGCCGGTACTCATACGTGTCACCATTCAGGACACCAGCGGCCCCTTGATCTTGAGGAGCAATCACTGGCGACAATAACACCGCCGGTACTCATACGTGTCACCATTCAGGACACCGGCGGCCCCTTGATCTTGAGGAGCAATCACTGGCGACAATAACACCGCCGGTACTCATACGTGTCACCATTCAGGACACCGGCGGCCCCTTGATCTTGAGGAGCAATCACTGGCGACAATAACACCGCCGGTACTCATACGTGTCACCATTCAGGACACCGGCGGCCCCTTGATCTTGAGGAGCAATCACCGGCGACAATAACACCACCGGTACTCACTTACGTGTCACCATTCAGGACACCGGCGGCCCCTTGATCTTGAGGAGCAATCACTGGCGACAATAACACCGCCGGTACTCACTTACGTGTCACCATTCAGGACACCAGCGGCCCCTTGATCTTGAGGAGCAATCACCGGCGACAATAACACCGCCGGTACTCACTTACGTGTCACCATTCAGGACACCGGCGGCGCCTTGATCTTGAGGAGCAATCACCGGCGACAATAACACCGCCGGTACTCACTTACGTGTCACCATTCAGGACACTAGCGGCCCCTTGATCTTGAGGAGCAATCACCGGCGACAACCTCCCTATTGTTGTCATAACAACAGCTCACCAAACCGGTGACCTGCCTCTTTGTAATCTCAGACCACCGGTCCCATTAAGCCACTTGATTGGCTAAACAAGCGTCACTATAGTTACAAACACACCAGCGACAAGACAAAATATAAAGGTTCACACAACAGCTAGTAATCAGTCTGATGAGTTGAACTCGACGAAACTAGTAACTCTAGCTATAATAACGAGTATACCACCGGTGCAGCCCTGCACTCTATTTACAAAGTCCTCAGCTAGGCTGGAAATTGGCACCATATTGAGGAGTATGGTCCCCCTTTAAGAAACGGTGTCTTCAGAACATTACTTCAGTGTGTGACACTGACCCGTGAAGATTCCGGGGTAGAATAGGTCTTCAGCAACCCATGCTTGCCGTAAAAGGCGACTATGCTTGTCGTAAAAGGTGACTTGGTTGATGCATGTCATCGATCCCAATTGCGCGGATTGATGCTCATGATGTCAATCACTGGATTGTCTGGTCCAGACTCGATTATTTACAGACCGCCGTTATATAGCTGGAATATTGCTGTGTGCGGCGTTAAACAACAAACAAACAACAACAAAAAACACTGACTAGAACTTATTGATAAGCCAATACTAAACAACACACCCAAATTTATAATGTTTTGCTGGACCACCATTTAATATATGCCATTGGTTCCGGAGAAAAGTTAGGAGACTTGGGACCAGCACTAGTGTCAAACACTGTGTATATGTTGTGTATTCCAGTGGGCAAGACATCTAACTACTGTATCGTGATGGCCCAGCTGCTCACCCAGGGTCAGAACTGTGGGATACAGGCGTTCATCGTGCCGCTTCGTCGCCTTGACAACCACCAGGCACTGCCAGGTAACAGGGATTTTATATCTTGTACTGTAATATTATTAATTGTTTGAAACTAAATGTATTTAATGTACTAAATGTGACTTGGTTGATGTACATCTCATATCCCAAATGCGCAGATGGATGCTCATGATGTCAATCACTGGATTGTCTGGCCAGACTCCATTATTTATTGACCATGGACGTAAAGTTGGAATATTGCTGGGTATGGTGTTAAACAACAAACAAAGCTGCTGCTGCAGCTACTGCTGCTGCAGCTACTGCTGCTGACAAGATGTCTTCATTATTGAAGTGTATGTAATGCTTGACTTGTACACTCACATACTATTGACAAACTGTGGCTTCTTCTTACTGACACTTTGTGTATATTTTTGATGCACCTCCACAAGTTACTGATGTGTGTGTATTGTTTCACTAGGTGTGACAGTGGGTGACATTGGCACCAAGTTTGGCTATGAGAGTATAGACAATGGCTTTCTGAAGTTGAATCATGTCCGTGTCCCAAGGATGAATATGCTTATGAGATATGCAAAGGTACAACCTTGTGAAGTCACATGATGATTATTAACAGATAGCTGTATAAGGCTAAAAAAAATAATAGTCTTGGTTCTCAGACACTGCCCACATCATCATAAAGTTCATTGCACATGTTTTGTTTCCATTTTCGATTTTGTTTGTGCATTGTGTTCAAGTAATCAGATTTTTTTTTAGATTTTTTTGAAAATGGAAATAAAAACAAAACGTGAGGCAGACTTTATGATGATGCGGGTGGTGCCTGAGAACCAACACTATTAATTGTTTTAGCCTAAGACATTAAGGATGAGAAAAAGCAGCGATGTAGAAGCAAAGTAGTTAACACTGGTTCGAGTCCGAATATGGGTAATTCCGTAAATGTTTAAAGTCCTTTTTTGTGAAAACGGCAAAAGGAATATTGGTAGATAAGTCACTCTATCAAATGTTGTTGTTTTTAAATAACAAAATATCAGATTGTTACTTTTGATATTATTTATGATAATATAAACATTTGTGTAACAGAGTACCACTTAATCTGTCAACAGTACTGACAAATTCTGAACTATAAAATTTGATTGTGACAAACTCACTTCTATTTAACATGTTATGTCAGCATAATGAGGTGGAAATGGGGACCTAGTTGTGTGTTCATGTCTGCCGGGATGTGTGTTGCCAGGTGCTGGAGGATGGGACCTTCATAAAGCCAGACAACGACAAGCTCGTTTATGGGTCCATGGTCTTCATACGCTCCGTCATCACAAATGACGCTGCCCGCAGCCTGGGCCAGGCCTGCACCATTGCCATCCGCTACAGCGCTGTGCGCAGACAGACTGAAGTCAGCCCCAAGTGAGGATTACAACATAACAATGCTAGTTCCTGCTAGTTCATCTTGACAGTTATGTTTGCAGACACAGAATAACAGAATGGGGTTAAAGAATTGTTTTCTCTGGAGTGTTGGAGTCTCCACAAGGGTACTGCAGCTTGTAAACAACGTTCACTCACTCTGAGCATGGTCCTGTGTTGCTGATGTCTTGCTGTAACCATGGTTACATGGGTCTTTGCATTACCATAGTTACAGAAATGTTTGTGTTGCCATGGTACTGAGGTCTTTATTTGCTATGGTTACAGAGGCCTATGTGTTGCCATGGTTACAGAGGCCTGTGTTGCCATGGTTACAGATGGCTTTGCATTGCCTTGGTTCAAGAGTTTCTTTTGTTGCAGAGGTGAGGAGGCACAGGTCCTAGACTACCAGACCCAGCAGCACCGAGTATTCCCAGCCCTGGCTACGTCCTACGCACTGTGGTTTGCTGGGAGGTACATGGTGGACGTGTACCTGCGGGTCACGGAGCAGATAGAGAAGGGGGCCCTGGAAGAACTGCCACAGGTGAGATGGAGGACTGTCGGGTCACATCAGATGGGAATTATACTTGTCATAGGTGGCAACTAACAGGACTGGTGGGCTGACTTGGTTGATGGAGGACATTCGGGTCACATCAGATGGGAATTATACTTGTCATAGGTGGCAACTAATGGGACTGGAGGGCTGACTTGGTTGATGCATGTCTCAGATCAATGCTATTGGTGTCAATCACTGAATTGTCTGGTCCGGACTCGATTATTTTCAGACCAGCGTCATATAGCTGGAATATTGAAACAAACAAGATGGAAGTTTAGTTGATTTATTACACAGGGCAACGGATCTTTGTACAGCTGGGTCTTGATTCCTAATATCTTATGTCTGTCAGCCTTTCTGACACATTTCATGTATTTGATATTTTACCGATACATAAATTCTATGTGAACCCTACAGTATATAAGTTTAATATCTTGATGGGTTCAACTGATGTCTCCACTTTTCAAAAGTTAGTTATCTTTAGTTATCTTTAGTCAGTGTGGTTAAAACTAGTGTTTCATCTTGTATATTGTACATTAAAACTCTCTCACACTGGGTGGCTAATGGCCCACACTACTTGTTGAATAAGAATATGTTGAATACTGACATATCTGATCCGGTTCAAGTAAACAAAACAGTAAAGTAATAGTTTGTGTATTTAGATATATTTTTATTTCATTTGGGATGTCATTATCTGCCCGTTGTGCAGGAAAAATTAAATGCTTCTTATTTGTAGGAGATATTTACAGTACAGTATGACGAACAAGACAAACATTTGTCCCTCTTATCAAGTGTAAATAGATGCTAGGTACTAGACTGCTCTTTACGATCAATTATTAAAACAAATCAATTACAGTGAAAGCTTGTTTAGAAGCGCATGAAGAATTAATATGGATTATTAGGTTTTTGTAGGTGGCTTTTAGTTCACTTTATTAGAACAAAAAACAATAACATTTCTAAAGTGCCACCTTTTGATATCAGATATGTAAAAGTGTAAATTCTTCTTGATGCGATACGGAAACATAGTTCTACTTAAATCAAAAAGTTAAATGTCTTTATTATTTTGACCATTGACATTATGATCTTTAAGCCCTTTCTATTCCTCCTATAATATCTTCCACCTGTAGCTCCATGGCCTTTCATCAGGTCTCAAAGCCTTCAGCAGCTGGGCAGCCTCTAGGATGCTGGAGGAGTGTCGCATGTCCTGTGGTGGCCATGGTTACAGCAACGCAAGCGGCTTCTCCAAGATCTATGTGGATCTGACTCCAGCTTGTACCTACGAAGGGGAAAATATGGTCATGATGCTTCAGAGTGCAAGGTACATCAGTGGTCTGTCAGGGAAATGCATCTTCCCCAGGAAAGGGAGTTAACTGACTGTACAAGTCCAGTTTTCACCCTTGCCGAACTAGGTTGGAATTTCTGTGCTCAATTGCAGTGGAACCAGTCCCATGTCCCTTCAGTGTCCCTCCTATTGACCAATCAGATTCCACCTCTCATATCACTTGCATTTGCTTCAAATGAAATGGCGCCCCACAGTCAAGACGATCTGATGGATAATCAAAATATACTTTCATAGTCAGTTAACTCCCTTGCCTTGGGAAGATGGGGAAATGTCATGGACATTGTGTAGGGTCGCAATCCTTCAGGTTGCAAGGTACATCAGTGATCGGTCAGAGAACTATTATTGACATTTGTTTAGAGTAACGATGCTTCCGAGTTCATAATGGTAACATCAGTTGTCTGTCAGGGAACTGTCATGGACATTTATTTTGGGTGATGATGCTTCAGTGTGCAAAGTCAGCAAGTGACATAGCAATTGTTAAAGAAATGTCTGCCCTTTCAGGGATGCAGCTAGGAACTAAGCCAGATTGCCTGATTAAGTTTGTTTAATATCAAAGTATCCCAAGGACAAGTTCACATTTTTAGCGGTGTCCATATATGTTTTCACACTATGTGGGCAACTAAGTGTTTCAGGTTAGGTCATAAAAAGTCAGTTCTGTATCTCCAACTCCCACCTCCAACTTCCTACAAAGAAAACTGCTGTCTGTGTTCCTTTCTTTCACTACTTGATGGAATACACTATCTGCTTCATGTGTTTCACCACTGACATTTAACACCTTGTATAGTCCGTTCAAGACACACCAAACTTTATTGCCAATGAGTCATATGTTTGAAAATTTGGGATACAAAACTTAAAAGTTATTTATCAAATTTGTTAGAAGGAAACTGAGGTTGGCAGTTTGCTTGATTTTGAGAGTTGTTGATAAATGTGTTCATCTTTCAGGTTCCTGTTGAAATGTTTTGCTCAGGCCAAGTCTGGGGCCAAGCTGCCTGGCCTGGTGTCTTGTCTGAACAGACCCCTACGGGGCTCCAGCTCCATCGACAGCAGGCTGGACCTCACAGCGCTGTTTGATGCCTATGAACACAGAGCTGTCAGGTAGGTCCACTAACTGTTCGGGAATCTTCTCTGTAGTCATCAACTGATCATGTTTAGACCAGTGTTCAAAGTAAGGTCACCTGGGCTATCTTATGACACAGACATCTTGACTTGAATGCTTAATTTTGAACAGTGTCACCATCTGTTGTCTACCTGTGTGTTTACCGGTATGTTGTCACTAAGTGTTTACCGGTATGTTGTCACCATCTGTTGTCTACCTGTGTGTTTACCGGTATGTTGTCACTAAGTGTTTATCGGTATGTTGTCACTAAGTGTTTACCGGTATGTTGTCACCATCTGTTGTCTACCTGTGTGTTTACCGGTATGTTGTCACTAAGTGTTTACCGGTATGTTGTCACCATCTGTTGTCTACCTGTGTGTTTACCGGTATGTTGTCACTAAGTGTTTATCGGTATGTTGTCACCATCTGTTGTCTACCTGTGTGTTTACCGGTATGTTGTCACTAAGTGTTTACCGGTATGTTGTCACCATCTGTTGTCTACCTGTGTGTTTACCGGTATGTTGTCACTAAGTGTTTATCGGTATGTTGTCACCATCTATTGTCACTAAGTGTTTATCGGTATGTTGTCACTAAGTGTTTATCGGTATGTTGTCACCATCTATTGTCACTAAGTGTTTATCGGTATGTTGTCACCATCTGTTGTCACTGTGTTCTGTTACCACGTGTTGTTACCATCAGTTTCTGTATGTTGTCACCATTATTATGTTGTCAGACTCATCACAGAGGCGGCAGGTCGAGTGCAGGGATTGGTCACATCAGGGAAGACAGGTCAGCAGGCATCCAATCAGGCCTCAGTACAGCTTGTTGCTGCAGCCAATGTGAGTGCAGATACTTACAGAGAATCTTCGCACACCATTTGATGTTTTGTGGATTTAAACTACAGAGATAAATTTACAAAAGTTGACAAAGGAATAAAATCATGGTCTGCACGAACTTAAACACAATAAGGAAGAAAAGAAGTTTGAAAATCCTTATTACTGCCAAAGTTAAGTGATTTGTTCCAAATACTACAGATCTCATAATAGAAGAATTTCAAAAGAAATTTTGATTTATTTGGAGAGGCAAACAAGACTGAAGAAAAAGAGATACAATGTCATATCCACAATGTTATAAATATTCCCAAAATAATGGGGACAATCCTTTCATAAGATAGATCATGGATAAAGGATATAATTGATAATTTATTGATTATATCATGATATCAGATTTAAATAATATTAAAGATATAATACATTCATAATTTTAAATATCCAGTGTAGTTTGGGAAAATGTTTTTGAATTGTGTATATTCTTACCGTAACGTGTGAATTTGCTTGTCATAACGGGATCAGGTGGTCAGGTTTTCTGACTTGGTTGATCATCATATCCCAATTGCGTAGATCGATGCTCATGATGTCAATCACTGGAATCTCTGGTCCAGGCTTGATAATTTACCGACTGCCGTCATATAGCGGGAATATTGCAGAGTGCAGCATTAAACAAACAACAAACATAAACACAAAACAAATACTAGTACAGAAGATATTATGGAATAATGATGGTGTATTTATAGAAAATATACATGTAGCCCAACTGGTAGTTTTTATCAATGACCTTGCTGATGAAAACAGAATCTATGTTTTTTAACATTTTATTGCTAAATATTAAATAAAAAATAAGTTTTAGTTTTCAAGGTTCACAAAATGCAGTTATATCGTATTGTAGATCTTTTAACTGTGTTCACTGTACAAACACCTTGGACAACCCAATACTCCCTTTCAACATGTTTCATATGCGGGTTAGAAGTGGTCTTCAGCAATCCATGCTTGTCGTAAGAGGTTCACTAAGGGGATCAGGTGGTCAGACTCAATGACTTGGTATATAGATGTCACCGTGTCCCAGGTCGATGCTCATGATGTAGGTTGGACGTTTGGCTCGGACTCCATTATTTATCGACCTTTGTGACAAAGTGTTCGACAACAAACATACAAACTTAAATCTGTGATTGTGTGGTTATTGGCTGTTGTTTATATTACAGGCATTCTGCCATGCGTTTGTCCTGAAGACATTTATGGACAAGCTGTCGGTGGGTGTGTCAGATGCTGCAGCGAGGTCCGCCCTCAACACCCTGTGTCAGCTGTACGCTGTGTACGGCATCGTCGACAACTTGGGAGAGTTTATGATTGTGAGTAACAAAGGACCCTTATAATGACTAAGATCACCATTTACAGAGGAACGTCAACAAGGTGTTTGTTGTTGAATTTTGCAAATGTAATAAACATAATGGCTTGAAAGTTTTCATCTGAGCATTTCTTGGTATGTTTTTCAGTCTGCAAATTGCATTTTAACAGTTATGATGAATAGCCTGAGACAGTCTTGAAGTGTTGGATAGCATCATGGTTATCTACAGGGGTAATATAGAATACTAAACTCGCTCCCGTGTAATACCAATTTTATGAAACTCGTGAATAGTTGTGGTATCGGACTCGCTTTCGCTCGTCCGATACCACAACTTTTCACGAGTTTCATAAAATTGGTTTAACACGGGAGCGAGTTTAGTATTTTCTTTATTACTTGCCATTTATAATGTTTTTTTAATTATACTGTTGAGTATAAATAGGCTGATACCAACACGATCCACGGCATAGTCCAATTGAGTTTAACAGAATAATACTTCAAACACGTCAAAAGTTGAAACGTATGAATTTAATACCATACAACGGTCCACCTTTAGAATTCACAAAATTATCGTAGGGCTAAGACTATCGCAACTCACATACTTTAACAGACTAACGACTGTCGTTGCGCTACAATACGACCGCCTTGTGAAACGGGCCTTGCACCTCAAAGTTTACAATAACGTCACAATACCCGATGACGTAATTTGTGGAATTTTGTTGCAAGATCCATCAGCGAAACAATGCCATGTGACGTCAGCCTAGCAACAAGGTTGCTGGGGGTCATCGAGTGTGCATAGGCTCCTCTGAGTGATCTATCAACTCCACACGCAATGTCTATGAATAAGCCAAGGGATGTTGAGAGCTTTCAATATTTGTTCGTGAAACGTGTTCCGAGAGTACATAAGCACGTGTTTCGGTATTACACAATGTGTATTACAGCTGTATGTTTATTAAATGGGTGATCTATTCACGGGCAAGTAATAACTACAGTTATCACTGTAGAACTGCAATAGTAAAGACCCTATTGCAATGCTTTTACTAAGTGTTGTGCCACTATTTCAATTTTATTTTGACAATATCATGAAGACTGTTATCTTCCAGTTGTGTAGATTACCTTGCAGTATTCAACATGATATAAAGGCCTCATATGACTGTATTTCTTAGAATTGGTAGAATAGGACGGAACTTGCAAACAAGGGAGATAACTCTGATTATCTTATATGAAGTAAGGGACCAAACATATAATATTCTATCAGACCGCAGCCCCCTCCTCCAAATATCAAATTGTCAGCCCCTAGTGAATGTTTTCTTGCTAGGAATGAGTGGTGAAGTAAATGTTTAGTCATACTTTTCAGTCCATTGCTTCTTTTGATTTTCTTGATGTTGTAGCATGGCATTGGTAAAATCAAATGATATTTTACATTGTCATTGATATATTGGCATTGAGGCATATGGACAACTGCAAGGCATTGATGGTTTGATTACTCATAAGTAGCTTACTAATGGTTAAAGCATTCTTTCACCACACAGAAGACTGGGAATATAGACTGGGAATATAGGTACCATGCATACGCAGATCCAGAGGGGTAACGCAGAGGTGCTCATCCCAATTGTTCACTTATTTCTCTGTATCCTCTGCATTGATATTGCAGGAATATGGTGTAAAGGGGTATAAAAATACAGTTACTCACTGACTCACTCACTCGCTCACTGAAGTTAAGGAAAGTTGACTGTGTTATTGATGTAAAAGGAGAGACATTACTATGTTCAGGATGGCTACGTCAGCAGCAAGCAGGCGACAATGCTGAATCAGCGACTTCTGGACCTCCTGGCTGAGATCAGACCCAATGCAGTGGCCTTCGTAGATGCGTTCGACACCCCTGATAATGTCCTCAAGAGTGCCCTGGGTCGCTTTGATGGCAACGTGTATGAGGCAATCTTTGAATATGCAAAGAATTCCAAACTGAATGAGAAGGATGTAAGTACATGCTGGAAATAAGAACATAAAACATAGCATGCAATATCACACACAGACCCTGTACCTTGCAGCACAGTAACTAAGAACTATCAAGGCTGACCCACAGTATGTGTAGACTGACAACTGTATGTGTAGGCTGACAACTGTGTGTAGGCTGACAACTGTGTGTGTAGAGTGACAACTGTATGTGTAGACTGACAACTGTGTGTGTAGGCTGACAACTGTGTGTGTAGGCTGACAACTGTATGTGTAGGCTGACAACTGTATGTAGGCTGACAACTGTGTGTGTAGGCTGACAACTGTATGTGTAGACTGACAACTGTATGTGTAGGTTTACAACGGTATGTGTAGGCTGACAACTGTGTGTGTAGGCTGACAACTGTGTGTGTAGGCTGACAACTGTGTGTGTAGACTGACAACTGTGTGTGTAGACTGACAACTGTGTGTGTAGGCTGACAACTGTGTGTGTAGACTGACAACTGTATGTGTAGGCTGACAACTGTATGTGTAGGCTGACAACTGTATGTGTAGGCTGACAACTGTATGTGTAGGCTGACAACTGTATGTGTAGGCTGACAACTGTATGTGTAGGCTGACAACTGTATGTGTAGGCTGACAACTGTATGTGTAGGCTGACAACTGTATGTGTAGGTTTACAACTGTATGTGTAGGCTGACAACTGTATGTGTAGGTTCACAACTGTATGTGTAGGTTGACAACTGTGTGTAGGCTGACAACTGTGTGTGTAGACTGACAACTGTGTGTATAGACTGACAACTGTATGTGTAGACTGACAACTGTATGTGTAGGCTGACAACTGTGTGTGTAGGTTTACAACGGTATGTGTAGGCTGGCAACTGTATGTGTAGGCTGACAACTGTATGTGTAGACTGACAACTGTATGTGTAGGTTGACAACTGTATGTGTAGGTTGACAACTGTATGTGTAGGCTGACAACTGTATGTGTAGGCTGACAACTGTATGTGTAGGCTGACAACTGTATGTGTAGGTTGACAACTGTATGTGTAGGCTGACCCTCAGTATGTGTAGGCTGACAACTGTATGTGTAGGTTGACAACTGTATGTGTAGACTGACAACTGTGTGTGTAGGCTGACAACTGTGTGTGTAGGCTGACAACTGTATGTGTAGGCTGACAACTGTATGTAGGCTGACAACTGTGTGTGTAGGCTGACAACTGTATGTGTAGACTGACAACTGTATGTGTAGGTTTACAACGGTATGTGTAGGCTGACAACTGTGTGTGTAGGCTGACAACTGTGTGTGTAGGCTGACAACTGTGTGTGTAGACTGACAACTGTGTGTGTAGACTGACAACTGTGTGTGTAGGCTGACAACTGTGTGTGTAGACTGACAACTGTATGTGTAGGCTGACAACTGTATGTGTAGGCTGACAACTGTATGTGTAGGCTGACAACTGTATGTGTAGGCTGACAACTGTATGTGTAGGTTTACAACTGTATGTGTAGGCTGACAACTGTATGTGTAGGTTGACAACTGTATGTGTAGGCTGACAACTGTGTGTAGGCTGACAACTGTGTGTGTAGACTGACAACTGTGTGTATAGACTGACAACTGTATGTGTAGACTGACAACTGTATGTGTAGGCTGACAACTGTGTGTGTAGGTTTACAACGGTATGTGTAGGCTGGCAACTGTATGTGTAGGCTGACAACTGTATGTGTAGACTGACAACTGTATGTGTAGGTTGACAACTGTATGTGTAGGTTGACAACTGTATGTGTAGGCTGACAACTGTATGTGTAGGCTGACAACTGTATGTGTAGGCTGACAACTGTATGTGTAGGTTGACAACTGTATGTGTAGGCTGACCCTCAGTATGTGTAGGCTGACAACTGTATGTGTAGGTTGACAACTGTATGTGTAGGCTGACAACTGTATGTGTAGACTGACAACTGTATGTGTAGGCTGACAACTGTATGTGTAGGTTGACAACTGTATGTGTAGGCTGACAACTGTATGTGTAGACTGACAACTGTATGTGTAGGTTTACAACGGTATGTGTAGGCTGACAACTGTATGTGTAGACTGACAACTGTATGTGTAGGTTTACAACGGTATGTGTAGGCTGACAACTGTATGTGTAGACTGACAACTGTATGTGTAGGTTTACAACGGTATGTGTAGGCTGGCAACTGTATGTGTAGGTTTACAACGGTATGTGTAGGCTGACAACTGTATGTATAGACTGACAACTGTATGTGTAGGCTGACAACTGTATGTGTAGGCTGACAACTGTGTGTGTAGACTGACAACTGTGTGTGTAGGCTGACAACGGTATGTGTAGGCTGACAACTGTATGTGTAGACTGACAACTGTATGTGTAGGCTGACAACTGTGTGTGTAGGCTGACAACTGTATGTGTAGACTGACAACTGTATGTGTAGACTGACAACTGTAACTGTAGGCTGACAACTGTATGTGTAGACTGACAACTGTGTGTGTAGACTGACAACTGTGTGTGTAGGCTGACAACTGTATGTGTAGGCTGACAACTGTGTGTGTAGACAGACAACTGTGTGTGTAGGCTGACAACTGTGTGTGTAGGCTGACAACTGTGTGTGTAGGCTGACAACTGTGTGTAGGCTGACAACTGTGTGTGTAGGCTGACAACTGTATGTGTAGACAGACAACTGTATGTGTAGGCTGACAACTGTGTGTGTAGGCTGACAACTGTATGTGTAGGCTGACAACTGTGTGTGTAGGCTGACAACTGTATGTGTAGGCTGACAACTGTGTGTGTAGGCTGACAACTGTATGTGTAGGCTGACAACTGTGTGTAGGCTGACAACTGTATGTGTAGGCTGACAACTGTATGTGTAGGCTGACAACTGTGTGTGTAGGCTGACAACTGTATGTGTAGGCTGACAACTGTGTGTAGGCTGACAACTGTATGTGTAGGCTGACAACTGTATGTGTAGGCTGACAACTGTGTGTGTAGGCTGACAACTGTATGTGTAGGCTGACAACTGTGTGTGTAGGCTGACAACTGTATGTGTAGGCTGACAACTGTGTTTAGGCTGACAACTGTATGTGTAGGCTGACAACTGTATGTGTAGGCTGACAACTGAGGGTGTAGGCTGACAACTGTGTGTGTAGGCTGACAACTGTGTGTGTTGTTTGACAACTGAGATATATTTTGGCTAGACTAACAAGTTTATGCATAAGTCTAATCAAAGTTGTGTATGAAAATTGACATCCTGTTTGTATTTGTAAACTGCTTTGCAGATTTCATTTTGATTGCAGGATTTTCAAAGCATGTGTACCGACAGCTAACCATCAACATTTAGTTTCCAAATTTGTTCATGTTTTTAATCAAGGTGCTCACGTGATTTGATGCACTTCGCAAAGTAAACCCTGTCTTCACTGGGTGATGCCATTTTATTTGAAGCAAATACAAGTGATATGAGAGGTGGAATGTGATTGGTCAATAGTAGGGACATAGAAGGGACATAACTCATGATAACCAGTGGTGGTGCTACGATAGAGCCCAGAAATTCGGTTGGAAACTAGACTTTCACAGTCAGTTAACTCCCTAGACTCAGTAACATGTACACAGCAGCAAGTCCAAGGGTTGAATTCCATGGGATCCACTGGTCATGGATTTGAAGCCTGTATGGTGCGGATAATTAGTGTCAGCACCACATCCATGTTCGTCTGTTTCAACTAGCCACGAATAGCTGGAATATTGCTGATGCGGCTTAAAGCACCACTTACTCACTCACTCGTCTGTTTCAGTGGTATTTGTCTACAACTTGTGTATCTCTTGTGTGAATTGGACAAATCAATATTACTAAGATACAGTTAAAACAACAATAAAAGCAACTCACTTCAAGACGGCTTATTCCAAAATGATATGATAAGTTTTAGGGCTGGCAAAAACTATCAATAATCGGAATTATCGTCGATGGAAGAAATATTATTGATTATCGATATGAAAATTGTGTCATCAACAATATCTTACATAAACTATTGTGATGAAAAAAAGTTGAGATTTAACAAAACAGACTTGTCAATTATGTCAATTGCTGTAAATGGAATGTAACTGTCTTTGTTATGCCTTTAATGTCCACAAAGTAATTCCTGCACAAATGTGCCACAATTCACCAGTTGAGTGAAATAAGATTTTTTGTGTATTGGCTCAAAACTACTTCTCCGATATTTATTGATAATTAACAGATATTTAGTTTGCAATTATCCATCTCCATGATATGTATTAATAGCCAGCCCTAATAAATTTATCAATATTGTCCCTCCTGTCATACTTTTGATACTCTGTTTCATTGTTCCACAGAAATAGATGGCTGTGAAGGGGATAGTGGATAGCATATTGAGTACATAATGTTTATTTCAGGTCGCAGATGCATACCACAAGCACATGAAGCCTTTCATGGATGAGATGAAGCTCAAAGCCCCACGCGTGGCAGCCCGCTTGTAGAGAATGATCTTGGCACAAGGCGGTCCGGCATGTTCAGTGTTCTGTACCAGGAGCCTACAGGTTGGGGGTTCAGTGTTGTAGCATCATAATGAGTTGACTTAGGGGACGTTTAACTGTAACAAACCTAGTACCTTTATCCCTTGCTCTCTGTGTCAGCTCTTTTCTTTGATACTGCAACTTCGCAAGACCCCCATAAGTAGCCATAAGAAGAAAAAGGAGACCAAAGTTTATTTCATGAACATTTTTACTTTATTTGATTGTTTGTATTAATTTCTGACGTTTTTTGGTTCATATTTACATAGTTTATAAGAAACATTTTGAACTTTGTCCCGGGTCAGTATCTACTCAAGATTTTCTTGTTGTGAAGATGAGACACCTTCTATTGAAGACTCCTTGTCTTTACAGCATAATGTCAACTGTTTTCTAAAATATACAACAAAGATGTTGTTATAAGAACACCCGATTCTTCCATTTTACTGTAGTTAATCTGTCATGACAGTTTAACGAAATCATATGAAAGAATCAGGTGTAGTATATCCCAAACAATACATACCACAAGGAGCCACCTATAGGTTCAGCAGACCCATTTAACCACTTTCTAGTGTTGTACGACTGTGTTTGTTCGTATTGCAGCTTACATCGTTAGAGGAGCCAATTGTTCTTGTGAAAATCATTTTGAACAAATAGAACACTGAAGACATGTACGACTTGAAGGAATTGTACATGGTTGTTTTGAAAATACATTGTATATTTTTGTATACTTGGTGTACTATATTCACCATATTTAGCCAGACAAAAGTTAATTTTTACAAGTATACAAACGCCAGAAAGTTTCAGGAGTTTGTAATTGCTTTGTAACTATTATCGAAAAAATGTTAGTTTTGCTAGATCACTGACAAACATTTAGCTCACTGTGTATGGTGTTAATAAGCATCCCCCCGACATACACACCTTTATCAATTTCAAGGTGCTTATTACAGCTAATAGTACATGATTAATTTTTACAAGTAATTACCATAAGGGTTCATATTGATTTATTATAGATGTGTGTAGTTTTGCTGTTTAAACACAACTTCATATAAAATTAGATCTATCAACATTATTTATACTCTAAGTTATTGGGTTAAATTAAGCACACACATCAAGTTGACCTCAGATTGGGAAGAATATGTCAAGTTGAACATTTTGAATATTTTGAATGAATGAGATATCCTTTTAAATAACAGATCACCAAGTTACTATTTGTAAACAGACTGAGAAAACTCATCCAACTAAATAATACCTCAGGAAACAGTGGAGTTGTGATATTGAATGATTTCATTGTAATCTGCATGATACCAGATCCTGCAGCATTAAGTTTTGTTTCATGGCAACCCAGTATGATATTAAAGTATACAATTTGATATGGATGTTTATCAGAGCCATGACTGCTGCCAGAATGTGTTGTCTCTTGTGATGGTCAGTTCAGGTGTGCTGAGAATACCTCACAAAAGTAACCTATGAGAACAAATAAATCAGCTCATTCATGTTGCAAGCACACGTTAAGATGGGATTTCTGATTGCTCTCTCTATAACAATAGAGATATGGAAAGTTCTGCAAATTTGTTACCAGTGGTGAAATGTGACCACATGTGATAATTTATTTCTGCAATAAAAATCAAAAGTGATATCAGTGATAGTTGTTTTGATATCTGTTTGTGATAATTTTTTCATCATATGCAGATGTGAATTTCGTTTGTCTGTTCTGCAAGCCATTGTGGAGTCAACTGTACTTTGTCTAAGGTTTTCTGAGCTGGTTTAGTAAATTAACATCTTGACCCAGTTGATACCCAGATTACTTTTTATAACCCCAGGCACATCAGCTTATAGGACATGAGACCTGACCACAGCAATTTGCCATCAGCTGTCTTGACTAAATATCTCTATGTAATTGTAATCTTCACTATTTCTGTGTTTCTCCCGTATGTGTCCAAAAGAAAAAAAAGATTCAACAAATTCAAACTGTCAAGCAATGTTTTATTAACACAGAAAATTTAAAATGTCTGAAAATCATATAAAAATATAATCACCTGGACATAAAGATGACACAGAATGACAAGGTTTGAAAACGAGTATCCATCTATTAGATATTTTGGCCCTTTTCCCACACCAAATCATCATCATGGCACACTGTATATTGTCTGAAGCATTAAGATGGCAGATTATTGGAATGAAAAACGTAGAAATGTCTTGTAGGGAAATTGGACATCTACTTTGACGTCACTAAATTTAAATTTCAAGACCCAGGTCAGGTCAGACATCCAGGAGAGAAGATGCAGCATTATTCAGTTTTAAAGGCAAGGCACAGTGGCTACCATGCAAGACCAGTTAACCAGTACCATCAGAAATCGTCTGGAAACTGCTTGATACAGGGCCAGAAGACCAATCAAATGTCCCTTGTTAACTCAGGGCCATAATGGGGCTCTTTTGGTATGGTCTAATCAACGTCTAAACTGGAATATTGCATCATGGCGGAGATTCCATTTTTCTGATGACTAAATATGTACATGTGGTTTTCATGTAACTATACAAGACATGGCAGCAGAATTACTTTAAATGTAAAAAAGTAATGGTTTAACGGCAGAAACATGACACATTGGACACCTTGCAAGAACTTTCATCACTCGCACTTCTAAGCACTCACACAAATAATTACTTCGAACTTGCTTTCCTCCACAACACATTATCAGGCCACTCACTATAGGTGTCAGTTGGATATCTTTCTTTTGTCCGATAAGGATTGAACGGTACATAGTTTCTTTTGGCCATCCATTCTAATATTTTCTCCCCAGTTGAACCCTTCCTATAAAACCTCCATTCCATGTAAATAGCTTTTACATTCAAAGTACTGAAGAATTTTTCTCCACTACTGAGGACCTGGTATTCATGGCCTTCAACATCCATCTTTAAAAAGGCATTCTGAAATTTCGACTTCGCTTCTGGTAAAAGGTCATCAAGACGAACTGTTTGTGTGACGTCAGGGTTAAAGAACCGAACCTTGCTACCATGGTGCGAATCAACAATGCCAGTTCCACCAATATTCCCTGTTGCACGACTGAACCTAACTTCTCTGTAACTATTAGAAATAGCTGTGAAAAAAATAGTCACTTTTTTGGTCAATCCACCATGTTGAACCGACTTACAAAACCTGAGCACATTCTCCACAAGCGGGTCAGCTGCTACAACCTCGTGCCCAGCACGTGCAGCCATAATGGAGAATGTTCCCACGTGGGAACCGATGTCAACAAATCCAAGTGTCCGATCTTCTGCCAAGGTGTCTTGGATTACCTTTGCAGACTCCGCCTCATAAACACCCAGGTAGTATATGTCTCCAGATACATACTTATCATCCTGAAGATCATGGATGTATATAGGTGTATCACCAGCATCTGTTTTGAGGCTTACACACTCAAAGCTATCTGTCCATGCACAGAAGCTGTGTAGTTTGATCCAGGCATTGCCATCCCAACGGAAAACACGACTTTCAGGTGAACCACTATCTGTCTCATCCATAGGGGAGTTTGAGTACACAATATCTGGATACGGAAACACTCTACATTCTTGCTTCTTCTTCCACACTTCATATTTACACATTAACGGACAGCCCACAAATAACACAATCACCACAACAGAAATAATGCCAGCTATCTTCTTCCAGTGGATGGTAACCGGCCGTGCCATTTTAAGCTGTATAATCCCGTAGAAACTAAAGTAATAAAGGCGTCTATATCGATACAGTTTTCAGTCTCGGTGGTCCATCAGATCTCTTGTTCCAGCTCTTTAGCATGTCTGATGTCATTGTGGATTACAATGTGGCTGGCGTCTAGACATTCTTTCAGCTCCACCTGCAGCAACCACCTGGAAGTAAGGAAGAATAAGGATATATATTAAACATCTACAGCAATATCACGGCTGGCTATTAATATTCCATTCTTGATCAGACTTTTTGTTTGTTTGTTTTTTGTTTAACATTGCACTGGGCAATATTCCAGCTATATGATGGCAGTAAATAATCGAGTCTTGACCTGACAATCCAGTGATTGATATCATGAGCATCGATCCATACAATTCGGATACTGAAGACATATTCCAGCCCGTAATTTTCTTATGTATATTCTAGCTGTCCTAAAGGACACTTTACATGTGTGTCTAACTTTCTAAGAAGTAACAGCAACAACAAAATCTATCTGTAACAGTAGTGACAATCATGGTAACAGGAAGGACCTTTGAAAAAGAAAGAAATTTATCATTTGTTTTTTTGCATCAGCTCATAGTGAAAATGTCAATGGTAGGACATAGCTTAAAATAATTTCTGGGATGTTAAGAAACTTTCATAACAATGAAGTTATGACAAAAATTGTGATTTTAATTGCCTAGTACAGGTAAACTAAAATTTGATTAACATTATTAACTAGCTGAACAAAGTTTGATGTCTTGATGACATTGCCTTCATGCAAAATCGATCAATTGCTAGTTCTTGACTTCTCTTATATTCTCTGGACCTTATTCAGCAAAGTAATCAGGATCAATGCAAAATACATCAAAATAAAGTCTAATGTCCATATCATCATAGGTCAGTCATAGACGAATTCTGAGATTACCCTATCACGGAAGATTTGCAGAAAATGTAACTTACAGCCAAATTGCATAAAAATCGATGAATTTGTTTTTTTATCAAAAAATCAATGTTCATTATTTTCAAGCTTTGCTTTCTAATTTTGCACTGGATTAATGCGCAAACATTTAACATGGGATTCAAACATACAAAAATATCAATCATACCATAAAACGAAATTTCTAATTCTTATTTTTTCTTAATCTTAACTATGTTGACATCTAACCATAAATAATTATCAGACACTATGGATATAATTTTGCATAATTTTATGTCTTGAAGTGTCTAAATGCATACATGGTCAACTTTTGAATGGTCAAATGTATCATATTAAATGTACATATGATAAACTAGAGTCCCTATAGTTACACATGTCTTCTGATCTAAAGTTAGGCTTCAACAACTGTAAATATCAAACAAGGCAATCCTTGGTGAAATAACCCGTAGGAATATTTTTGTAGTCAGACAATTAAGGGTAATTAAGTATTGGATAAAGTTACTTAGAATGATGTCTGATAGATATGATCAGTGTTACAAAATGTACTTATGATAATGGTAAAAATAATTGGGTTTCAGATGTGAGAAATCTATTATTTGTTAGTGGCTTTTCATATGTATGGATTTCCCAAGATGTGGGAGATCCACAGGTTTTTCTTATATTCATTTAAGCAAAGACTAAAGGATATATTTTGTCAACAGTGGCACAAAACTTTATCTTAGCAATTACAGCAAAGTAAAATCATTGTTACAAACTGAAAGATATTTAACTTGTTTAACCAATAAAAGTTTAATCAGAGCTTATTGTAAACTTAGAATTTCTTTTCACAATTTTAATGTAAATGTATGTCGCAGGTCCAAAGACAGTGATATTGTGAACTCTATTTGTACAAACTGTTCATCCAGAGAAGTAGAGGATGAATACCATGTCTTCGTTACATGTGAAACATATTCCCATTTAAGGTATTTTTAAAGACTGTCAGTTGATGATAAATCTGCTAAACTCTGAAAATCCTGATATGATCCATGCTGTTTCTGTATATTTTAAACATGTCTTTAAAATGAGAAATGTGTAACTTGATTTAAAGTCCAATCATGTACATCACGTGACAAAAGTTAATATCCAATCTGCATTGTACTATGGGCCTTGATGCCTAAATCACTGCATAAACTGTCTGTCCAATGCATGTTATGATATATAAGATTATTCTGTTGAAGTTGAGTAGTTTGCTAAGTCTTTAAAAGTTCATATTTCATAATGCACAACTCTCACATTTCGAAAGTATATAATTTAATCAGCTAGGACTGTCCCTTCTGTTACACTGCCATCAAATGAAAGAGCTGTTAAAGAAGTTAAACAATTCAGCACCTTTCAACTTTGAGAAAAATGTATCACCATCTATCTAAATATTCATTAATACATTAATATACATCATAAACATTATTAATTAAACATGAAAACACAAATACTGTTACTATTGTCCATACTGTCAATACTGTTACATAACGTGTGCCTACTGTTATCCGTCCTGTCCTTACTGTTAGACCCGTGAAGATTCCAGGGTAGAATAGGTCTTCAGCAACCCATGCTTGCCGTAAAAGGTGACTATACTTGTCGTAAAAGGCGACTAACGGGATCGGGTGGTCAGGTTCGCTGACTTGGTTGATACATGTCATCGATCCCATTTGTGTGGATCGATGCTCATGATAACGATCACTGGATTGTCTGGTCCAGACTCGATTATTTACAGACCGCTGTCATATAGCTGGAATATTGCTGAGTGCGGAGTTAAACAACAAACATCACATCACATCATGGGCATACTGTTATTATACCTTGCTGCTGTACTGGTCGGTGAGGGTCGTGGCAACAAGTGTCCTCAGTTTCGGAACTGCACCTCAAGTAGTGTACCAAAACCACAGAGGATGGTAGTGTGTAACGACACAGGATGGAACTAAAATTTTCATGGTTAGCAATCAGCAATATTCCAGCTATATGACAGGTGAAGATATGGAGACAGATGTGTAGATATGTAAGACATTGTAGATATCGCTGCAATGAAATTGCACCACAATACTTTGCAGACCATTGTGATGTCATTGGTTACCATGATGTCACAATCAAATGACATCACCAATGGCTCTGCTACTGAAGCTGTTAGCAGTACTTTTTACACTTAGACACTGCTTATTACTGTCTACAAACTGAAAAAGTTGGAAGAATGATGTTGGATGATAAATAAAATCTCCCCCAAGTGTCTTTTGATATCAAATATATAAACACTTGTTGATATCAACTTGTGTTGATTTTTTTTATATCAAAAGAAACTCAGGTGAGATTGTCTATTTAATTACCTGTGAATTCTCTTTTATGTAAGCTTTTTAATGCAATCTTGAAATTTCAACTTAGTATCTTGATGCTATGTTGAAATTTCAAGATAATAAGATAAAATTTCAGATAGTATCTGGAAATTTCAAGTAAATAGATTCTAACTAAAAATTGTCATGTCATGCTAAAAGGCTTCGGTATGAAAATCTACATAACAATAAATATTTATAAACTTCAAAATTATATTGGTCAAGAAGATCAAATCTTTACTCATCTATGCATTAATAAGCTCATGACACCTTCGAAATGTCCAATTTTTCGATGTTGATGGGGAAATATGAGTGTAAATCTAATGATATTTTCCTCCAAATTTGTGCACGCATCGATTTCCTCATCTAGTCAAGGAGCATTCAAATAATAACGCATACCTACCGACTTAATTATGTAAAACAGTGTCTGTATAATATTGCCACTTTTGAAATTAATATGTATTACTGAGACATTCCATTAATGCTTCTGAATCTCAAGTTCTGCGAATGCTCAGAACTCGTACAGCAACACAAAATGGCGACCGAGGTTCAAGGTCACTGAGCGAGTCGGTAAGGGATGCTGGGACCCGCCTGGAGATTAGTGCCAGTCGCGTCAACACAGGGAGTTGGGTTACATAGACTGGCGGCAAGTTTCCCTCGCCAGTTCCCTCATTCCCAGGCTGTGATTGAAGGTAACCCCCACACGCACCGATCTCATCACCTGTCATCAGAACTCTCACGCCGAGTTCTTGTGATAATTAAAATATTTGTGCAATGTTCTGCACTTTTCATATCATACTTCTATTAATTCTAAGTCGATTACATGGTTTGTTTACGGTAGATGAATTTATGTGACCATAGTGTCATTGCCAAACCTTTTAGTTCAATATTCAGACTGCACAATATCTGGGGAAAACATCACCACATCACTGGTTGTATAGTTTACCTGAGGCGTGTTCAGTATAGTGCGACCGCTGTCTCGCGTTGCCTGCTTCACGCTCAAGTGACTCTCGCTTCACGATCAAACACTCCCTTTTCGGTCTTATGCCCCACCACTCTCCTACCCAGAGTTCCATGCGGCCGGCAGCCAGCTAGCATAGTACCTCTGCCACAGGCCAGCGCCATGTGACGATTCGTCACATCTTTCACAGTCCATTCAAGATATTGCATATGATTTTCATCCGTTTCATGTTTGACAAGTCTACACATTTTCATAAACAAATGTCAAAGAATGGTTAACTTTCATTGAGAAAGTATGCAAATACGTAAAAATCTACTTGTTTTCGCGTAGTTATCCTATGTTTACATTGGTTGTACGGCTCCACGTGCTGTCATCGAAGCCCAACGGAGAGCTAGCGACACGGTCACTTTGATGCATAAATATATATTGTCATGCAACTCACTGTCGCAGTTGTAGTAGCATATCTATATAGTTATGCAAAACAATATGTAAAGCGCCCCCAAATACTTGCATTAGTCCGTTCTATACTGATTTCTGAAAAAGCGCGTTTGTTTACAAACAAGAGAAAAGTCCGGTCACGTGATATGCAAATTAGCCTGTGGCAGTGGTGTTATGCTGAGTCACCACTGCGACGGAGTGTGATGCCCCACCCTTCACTACGACCACGAATATCCCGAATCACCCTGAATCGGAAACTTTCGAAATTCGGGATGATTCGGCCAATAATGCAAACTTTCGTGGAGAATCGGTAGGAGGTACGAAGCAGTTACGACAAACGTACGACGGAGTTGAAAAATATGAAGAATGCCAGGAATGGATTAAGAAACATGTACGAATTACAAGATTCATGTACGGATCATGCACGAATTGTAAGAATTTTTTTAATCACCTACGACTAAGTTACGAATATGCCGAATGCAGGACGATCGCAACGAATAAGATACGACTAATACGACATATGTACGAGTAGTTTGCGAAAATCGGTACTTTTCCCTACACTTCGGCATGTTGTTGGGTCCCGAAAACTAAAAAGTTCCCAATCGCAGGCCAACCCATCATTTCCACCATCGAGGTTCAACGGCTCCGTTTCTTGGGGAATCGTGTTGTTCTTATTTAATTCTTACATGATTCGCAGTTGACTCGGGACATTCGTGGCCGTTTCGGGATGTTTTCGGGTTGAGGACAAGAAATTTTGGGAGCCACGAATCGCCAAAGAATAGCCAGGAATGCAAAAGAATCGAATACGAAGCTGTTACGGAACATAAGAATTAATTACAAATGGATTACGATACAGCCACGAAATTGCAATTTGGTGACCCTTCCACGAAAGTTTTTGACAAACAAAACCTTATTCGCCGATTCGACGAACTCCCGCGAACTGTACGAATGTTTCGGAATCAAATAAAATTCATTTAAGAACTTCAAGAAATATGATTGAGATTTATCTACGAACATGAAAAAATTCCTATTCGGGGTGATTCGGGATATTCGTGGTCGTAGTGAAATGGGGGCATTTGGGAAACTTACACGTCTTTACGATCGAACACCCCTTTTCGGTCTTAGGGAAACTTACACTTCTTTACGATCGTACACCCCTTTTCGGTCTTTGGGAAAGTTATACGTCTTTACGATCCTACACCCCTTGTCGGTCCTTAAGGTTAGCTTGCTTATGGCAAGGGTTGGGCATATATTCTTACCCCTTTTCAAGTGTCCCCACTCTGTAACTATTGTACACATGGTTGTCTTGTCTATCCAATAATTACATTGTTTACATTATTACTTAGAATGAGACCGCGAGCAAGAGATGACCTTCACACCACTGCCGTGAGGCTAAAGTTTCACAAACACTGGTCAAGGTTCGTTACACCATAGACTAACCTATCCAGTGAGTGAGTCAGTCAGTTGGGTTTAACGCCGCTTTTAACAGTTTTACAGTTATATCGCGGCGTGTCACCTTAATGTGGGAGACAAAGCCCGAAGTGTTGCATGTCTCAGACGTTTACCACTTCGGTGAAACCCACGAGCACGGGTATGGTGCTGACAAACCTAGAAACATAATCGGGGCGAACTGGGATTGGAACCCACAATCATAGGTTTCTGGCGTGCCCAAGGGACGCAACTCTGCACAGCGAATCGCGGCGCCTTAGACGACTGGGCCACCCGTGCCCCCCTCATATAACAGAATAGGGTCTTTTTTTTAAACTTTTAACTTGCAGATTTCGTTCGACTGCAGGATTTGATGTGTACCGCCAACTTTGCAAATCTTCTCATGTTTTCAGTCAAGGAGCTCAAGTGATCTGATGCACTTCGCTAGGCAAGACTCGTTAATACAATATAGATCTTGATTATCGATTAGATCGTCTTGACTGGGCATCGCCATTTTGTTTGAAGCAAATGCAAGTGATATGAGAAGTGGAATACGATTGGTCATTAGTGGGAGACAAGCTCCTCACATCGATAGCCCGTTCGCTGAGCTCTCTATACTATCGCTGCCACCAGTCAAAACTAACCATGCTTGGAGTTCAACTCGCAACCGACGGACCCACACTCCGTCTCAGTGGTGACATAGCATGGAGCTCTGGGTAATAGAGTGCGACGGACTGTTATGCTTACAAACAAGCATGACTGCCGTGACGCCGAATACTCTTACCCTAACTAAATAATTTACTTTGTTTGTCAATTTTAAATTCTATTTCCTTTCAACTTTCACGTAAATGATATAGTAAGAATGTAAGGGGGGTTTTAAGTGATTTTCCGTTCGTCGGCAATCTCGAACCAATCTGATCAAACAAACAAAAAGTTAAATTCATCTGGGAAATAAGGTCAGTCGAAAAACCTTATAAAAAATAACAGTATTAGTATTCCCAAAGACATAAACAAAAGTATCAACGTTACTACATTTGGGGTTATAGTGCAAATTTCAAGATTCTTGCAATGGCCGCGCCCACACTGCTAGCAGCGATGTTGCCGAGAGTGTAACGAAGGTGTCACGCGCTGGGAAGGAACGTGTAGGGGAGACATAGAAGGGACATAACTCGTAATAGCATTGGTGGCGCTACGATCGATTCCAGCCTAGTTCGACAAGGGTGGAAACTGGACTTTTATGGTCAGTTAACTCACTTGCCTCAGGAAGATGTTGATGGTGGATTGCATCTTGTTGTTTCAAATTACTCATGCAAGCTCTAGCATACACAATGGCGCGCAAGCTCTAGCATCATGATGGAGCCAAAGTCCAATTTAGAGCGGATTAATGATCTGTATATATAAATGAGATTTGTCTGATCCCCGCCCCACTGGTCTATTATTAGTCGCCAGTGTGTGAAAGTAGATCACCAGTGTGCGAAACTCGGCCGCCAATACACGAAAGACAGAGGCTTCTCATTTCATTGGAGGGCTATCTCATGTAATGGTACTGCAAAGATCTGTTTAATAATTTTCTAACATACTCTAATATGTGTATGTTCAATGGTAGCCTTGGACATCAGGAGTCCACGCAGAGGTAAATCAGTTGTATATTAGCAGCTGTCCCATACGAACAAGTATCAGACTGTACAGACGTTTAGGTACATTTTGCTTTCAAAGCTCATCGGCAATTCTGACATCCCGCTAAGCTGTGAAACCTCAGACCACAGTCTTCTTGAGTGTACTATAAGATTTGAAGTTGATTATAATGATTCTACTTTAGTTATGGATGAAATCAGAAGAGAAAAACGATACTATACATTAAACATGTCTACCAAGTTTTTTCTATTAATGAAGATGCTCATAATAAAGTACAGGACACATTACTTATCCTGTACGGAACAAGCCCTTAAAGGCAATGATGTTGACCTGGGTGCCGTTGTACAAAACAACCTTAGCGCTACGACTGTCGTAAGTCTATGTTAAGGTATGGGAGTTACGATCACCTTAGCGCTAAGATCGCTTTGTAGAACGGCACCCTGGTGTTTATTGTATAGGAATAAACGCTCCTCCGACGTTTTGGCTGAAAATGTAAAACCGCGAGCGAGGGAAAAGTCTAAATGCAAGAAATTCAAGAAAAAAAAAAGATCGACACACATTGTAGTGAAAGAATACAGTGTATCGTGTTATAAAAGGAATTCGCTCAAAGCATGGGAGAGAAAACCAACGTGCAGCATGGCCTAGCTGGAGTCATGACATGATAAGCAGACCAACCTCCCATCAACTGAGTGAGTGAGTATGGTTTTACGCAGCCTTTAGCAATTTTCCACCAATATCACGGCGGGGGACACCAGAAATGGGCTTCACACATTGTACCCATGTCGGGAATCGAAACCGGGTCTTTGTTGTGACGATCGAACGCTTTAACCACTAGGCTACCCGACCGCCCCGGGATGTTTACCAACATTTTGAAAAACCTTCTGTTACTTAGTGTGACGTCATCAGAGGTTTATAAGTCTGGCAACATCAGTTGAGATGAGTGATAAACTGCCAAGTGGAATACTTTATGCACAGAAGTGTACGCGTAGTGTGTGTCTGTGTGAGAGAGAGAGAGAGAGAGAGAGAGAGAAGGCCTTGTTGAAATTAAAAGGGAATAAACAGTTGAAACGTGGACCAATGGATATTTCTTTGATAAGAGTTCAAAGAAAGCTGACATAGCATATCAATCTACAGAAAAAAAATCGATAGCCAGAGTCCATATGTCAAACCTATCACAAATATTAACTGAGGGAAATTTAGAAAAGTTGGAACTAGTAACGAGAGGAAGACTATTATTCCTATGAAAATTGTTGATATTGAAGGGTCAGTGAATACTGCTACAGATGCGGTCATAAAAGAGGGATGATAACAAGACGATATATAATCCTACACAGGATACTGCAGGCGATGCCGATGACGAATATCTTGCAGGGACTACATGCAGACCTGACTCAAACCAGGAAGAGGAAGGCAATGCTTCACATGTGTTACACGTCCAATTATAGCAGGGTTGAAAAATTGAATTTGCCACATACAAAGCAAAGATTGGGAAAGCAACAGGACTCTATAATACTCCAAGTATCGTGTGAAAAATGATGTATTTACTGAATTAATGTATAGAATTAAATCACACATGTTCGACATAGGACCTAGCATCTGGAATCGAGGCAAGCTTAAACCAATCTCGAAGCTAGGTCCAGACGCGGACAGCCCTCAAGTGTTGATAATCATCCTATATGTAGGTATGCGGAAATAGACACTGAGTGACCTGTAGTCACGTGACAATCGACTTACCTCGGGCTGTGGTTGCATGTTCTAGTGATATGCTACATGGTCAAGTGGTGAAATCTGCATCACGAGCACTGGGTTTCCTTAGCCATACGGGATCGGGCTCGCTGATTTCGATTTCATGTCAACGTATCACATTTGCGTGGATCGATGCTCATGATGTCAATCACTGGATTATCTGGTCCATACTCGATTATTTACAGACAGCCGTCATATAGCTTGAATATTAAGTGCGGCGTTAAACAACAAAGAAAACAAAACAAAGATTCTGCCATTCGTCACCACTCACCCCTTTCCATAGCCTCGCTATTCGGCTTGTCCCGGAATAACACGGGTTGGTCACGAATGAGATTCTGCATATTTTGTGACCCGTGAAGATCCGGGATAGAATAGATATTCCGCAACCCATGCTTGCAATAAGAGGCGACTATGCTTGTCGTAAGAGGCGACTAACGGGATCGGGTGGTCAGACTCGCTGACCTGGTTGATGCATGTCATCGTATCCCAATTGCATAGATCGATGCTCATGATATCAATCACTGGATTGTCTGGTCCAGACTCCATTATTTACATACCGCCGTCATACAGCTGGAATAGTGCTAAGTGCGGCAAATCAAACAAACAATCAAACGGTAAATCTTGTACTGAATCTGTGCAGAATTACCAACCTTATTGCACCAAAACTTTACTACTGATATGAATAATTTATTTAATGACAGCAACCTAGTACCTGCAATAGCTACCATGTTTTTTAAAACTTTTTTTTCGTCGAAAACTGTTTCGCAAATCACTACTCTTGTATTATATCATATTATTTTACTGTGCCTAAGCCCATTGCATGTTAATAATTACACTGGTATTCAACTTAGTCATGTATGCATGTATTCTATAAAATATGAACGTGTGTTAATATGTTTGTATGAACCTGAGTAAGTTGAGTGTATATGTTTGTGTGCGTCTGTGTGTGTGTTAGTGCATGTTCGTGTGTCTGCCTGGTGTGCGTTTGCGTGCGTGTGTGCATGTGTGTCAGTTGTTTTCTGATGTTCGTGTGTGTGAATATGCGCGAATATGCGCGCGTTTGGATTAATAATATTTGCAGGTATGTACTCATGTATGAGGTATGTATATTTACATCTGCGTTCTTATATATTTATAATGAATGAATCTATATACTTCTGTCTGTATGTCTCTGTGATGCTGGCACATAGTGTATGTTTATATAGATAGATACATAGATAGATAGATATCCTCCAATGGAATGAGTGAGTGAGTATGGTTTTACGCTGTGTTTAGCAATATTCCAGCAATATCACGGCGGGGGACACCAGAAATTGGCTTCACACATTGCTCCCGTGTTTGGATTCGAACCTGGGTCTTCGGCGTGACGAGCGGACGCTTTAACCACAAGGCTACCCGACCGCCCCTCCAAGTGAATGAAGATTACAATATGCAGAGATAATATGGTTGCATGTTTGACATGGACTGGGGGTATATTTAAGCATGTTCAACAAACACGTTTTCTGGCAGGTATCGCCATTTCCTTAAAAAGTGGCTTACATTAATGATTACTTCTGCCCACACATCTCTTTCTAATTCCATAGTATATTCTATTGGACATCCACCAAGTAAAAATGCAAGAATTACAACATCATCTTTCTCCCAGATCCTAATAAAAACATTTACATCCAGAATATCACATATGGTGTTGAAGAGTAAATGTCGGTCATTCATATTGATCCTACAAGACATAAACACGTGCTTTACGCTATCATTGGCAAGGGGTTAAAAATAGCATTTTCTGGAAACAATTTCCGCTGATACACACAATACATCATGCATTGTGGTATTTGTTGTTTAATGCCGTGTACTGTACAAACGGCGATTCTATAATAAACTGTTATGTATTGCATTGCATTGTATAACATTCACTGTAACAGAAGTGCGTCCAGCCATAATTGACTCACGAGACACAAAGGACACACAATGTCGTATTCTAAAACTAAATTACAGCAAAATCTACTTACTTAGAGTCCTGCGTCTGTGATCTGTTAGAAAGTGAGTTAATCCATGCGTGGCAAGCACGTGTTACAACATTGGGTTGATTTATGGGGGTGGCGAGGTTGACGCTGGGGTTTATCCTCGGTGGTGTATCCTTCACCGTCTATCCTAAACAATAGGTGGGCGAAACAAACAGACCCCTATCGGAAGGTGCTCCACGTCTGCAATGGACTGACAACAGCTCAGTGGTCCATTATAAAACAGATTCGCTCCAGTCAAGTGTTGAGCTGGGAATATGCCAGAAGATGACGCACGCATTGATGGTCCCCAGGCCCGCCCCTTGGTCCATGAAACTCATTAACTTATCACGAAATTCGCTCGTCAATCAATACATGGCCGATCACGCCCGAGGATACTGTGCACTGTGCAATCGTGTCGAAGTAAGTTGATATCCGAGCAGTCCTTATCAGTAACATAAATTGCCATAGAACAATCGCAATGAAATAATGTAATGAAGAGCATGTATTTCTGCACGACTCCGAGGTAAGGCGAGGGGTTGTTAGACTCGAGGAAGCAAAGCCGAGGGAAAGTAAGACCGATGGCGAAACCCGAGGGGTCACTTTCCCGAAGCTTTCTTTCCGAGGATCTTCCCTTCCCATATCATCCTAGGCATAATCAGGAGGGTTATACCAGATGACGATCAATATATGTCAAATATCAAGCAAAAACAAATATTAGCTGGTTTGCCAACCCTATACGGAAGTGGACTCGACCGGCGCTTGGCCCATTTCGCCCATTTCCACCTGATGCTATGTTGTGTTGGCCGTCATGATCAGTCACGATCACAGGGCACTGACGTAGTGTGTTCGCAATATGAATATTAATTGTATTATGACTGTGGCTATTATAAACGCGGACGTATGGCGTTAATATTTTGATACTCAGCACGTCAGCTCAATCTCAAATATCTTTCCATTGGCAAAGGCAAAATTGTCATGGCAATTATGTGAATGGGTCACTGAAAATCGGTGATGACACCGCGAAAATGGTAGGCATGTCCTACCGGATGTGATTACTTTTGATTATGTTTACCTCTACTTTGCTGTATAACAAATGGGGGGAAACAAATGGACGTATGACTAATGGCGTATGGCCGTTGAGACTGATACTTGACAGGGGCTATCCGAATTAGCATGGGGACATTATTGAAATGAAAACCATAACACTGACCAGGGAATAGACCTGGGCAGTTTACACTTTACCTGCGCCTGATACACATCAGACGTGTGGTCTAAATAGAAGTTAATACGTGTAAGTTTATGCACGACACTATAATACACACATAATTCACTCTAAATAGATACATGCACCAATTAAAAAACACCAAACCGGTAAATGCCCCCACTGCAACTTAAAAGAAACTCCTGAAGACGTAATACTATATTGCACACATTACCAGCAACACAGAACAACACTCCAATCCACACTAAACTGCAACAATCAAATGCCACTAGCAACGCTACTAAACCCCCTAAATGACTTACATACCTATAAAGCACAAGGTATCTATCTAATCAAAACAGGCCTACTCGACCGCATCAAAAAAACAAACAAACATGCTGTCAATGACCCTAAAATTCTAAATCTATAAAAACACACAGCCACACAACCTTACAAAAACTCCACTTTGTCCACCACACCTTCTGCATGGCATATTTCAAAATTCAAAATTTGTTCTCCAAAATTAAGTAAGCAACCCTAAAAGCCCCCTAGGTTGCCTCACCTTTTCGGACATACCCTTTTCGACCAATCACTATATGGCCTGGCGGGCCCGTGCGCGAAATACGCATATGTCGGAAAGCGCACGTTAAATTCCCAATTGAAGTAAGTCTAAACAGACGTTGTGGAGCCACAAATAAACATGTGTTGTTTACCCCGAGCATCGCTTAGATCATCCTATTCTAAGTGTGGTATCAAGCAGTTGAGACATGTAGACACTATAATCTGGAGCTGATGGTATATTTCTCGACATGAAGGGGAAATTAACGCTTGACTGACATAATAGAGATGATAGTGTTCAAATTTACTTCTTGTATTCAAACTACAAAGGATGTTACTGTATGAGCATCACTTATACCATCACTAGTTTTGAAGAAATTATTTTCCCTCTTTGGATTCACAGCTATCTGTATGGCTTTTAGTGTAAACCCGACATGGGTACAATGTGTGAAGCCCATTTCTGGCGTCCCCCCGCCGTGATATTGCTGGAATATTGCTAAAAGCGGCGTAAAACCATACTCACTCACTATCGGTGTAAACATGTATGTACGAACATTAACCTGTGTAGACACCCTTCGTACGGATGCCTTTTAGGGCCATTTTTTTTTTTTTTTTTTCGATACTATCTTGAAATTTCAAGATACTAAGTTGAAATTTCAAGATACTAAGTTGAAATTTCAAGATACTATCTTGAAATTTCAAGATACTAAGTTGATATTTCAAGATTATTCACTTCAAACGTATTTTTACATCTTAGGATGTTAAAAACTTATTATCTTGAAATTTCAACTTAGTATCTTAAAATTTCAAGAAAGTATCTTGAAATTTCAACTTAGTATCTTGAAATTTCAAGATAGTATCGAAAAAATTTAAAAACAAATGGCCCTAAAAGGCTCCCGTACCCTTCGAGATACCAAACACATAAAGACATGACGAATATTACCAACTGTCTTCACTGTGTGTGCGTGTAGTGGAGTATGCACCTTCAGAGAGGGAGAGCCATGATATATGAACGTCGAACCATGTAACATATGCAAATGCACATAGCCAAAACATAATCCATGTCAAATCTCAATCTGTGGTCTGTTGTTTAGTTTTATATTTTGTCAGATGAGAGGCCTCTGTGTCAACTTGATGGTTAAACTATGCCTATGTATTCTCGTTCCTACTGCGATCAAATGTCGTGTTGATATACTTACCTTTGATAAACCTTTGAACTATTGTAGTAATATATGGGATAATTGTACGATAGATCATATTCAAATATTAGAAAAGCTCACCTGAATGCTTGAAGAGTGAGTGAGTATGGTTTTACGCCGCTTTTAGCAATATTCCAGCAATATCACGGCGGGGGACACCAGAAATGGGCTTCACACATTGTACCCATGTCGGGAATCGAACCCGGGTCTTCGGCGTGACGAGCTAACGCTTTAACCACTAGGCTACCCGACCGCCCCGAATGCTTGAAGAACAATTTGCGGGGTTCCCAGAAGTACTAGTCATGAAAAGATATAAGAAAAAATAAAGTTTAAATCTCTCGGGAAAATTATTTTTAAATGATGCTCTCCTATAAAATGGTAAATACGTTAACTCCCGATTATCTTTCTGATCTCATCTGACAGCACCATTGTTTGTTCCTAATACAAAATACTGAATTCTGTTATGCAGGGTCTAACGTATAGTCTAAACGTATAGTCTAAAGGACCGACCATTTAATGTTCAAATGGATGTGACGGGTAGGGGTGTTGATACTTGTAGTAGTAGTAGTAGTAGGAGTAGTAGGAGTAGTAGTAGTAGCTACATATATCACGCTTGTCAGCTTGACGTGGGAGGAAAGCCCGATGTGATGCAGGGCTTAGACGTAAACATAATCGGGGTGAACCGGGATTCGAACCCTCAATCGTAGGTTTCTGCGTGTCCAAGGGAAGCAACTCTGCACAGCGAATTGCGTTGCCTCAGACGACTGGGCCACCCTTGTAGCAGCAGCAGTAGTAATATGAGAAGTAGTCGTTGATGTCAAGGATGCTAAAGCTAAGAGGCAAGTAGCTAAACATCGTTGGCGACTTGAAACACACAGACAAATCTTCGACTCGTCAAGGTAAGCTGTCAACAAGCTGATTCGGAAGACAAAAAGGATCATGAAAAAAATCAAAAACTGTTCTCAAGTCTTAACCCTCTGCCTGGGAAAATCTCTGACTTAGTACTTCCTCATGGTGATGACATTAAAAAGAAAGAAACATCTCAAAACAAAATTAATCAATAATTTAACTTGCCATGAACCTTAGGAAACGGACGTAAAATATCTCTTGCTGGCTCACTGTCGAGGTACAAATACGATTGGTTGGTTGTTTTGTTGTTTAACGCCGCACTCAGCAATATTGCAGCTATATGACGGCGGTCTGTAAATAATCGAGTATGGACCAGACAATCCAGTGATTAATATCATGAGCATCGATCCACGCAATTGGGATACGATGACATGCATCAACCAAGTCGACCACCCGATCCCGTTAGTCGCCTTTTACGACAAGCATAGTCGCCTTTTACGGCAAACATGGGTTGCTGAAGACCTATTCTACCCTTGAATCTTCACGGGTCTACAAATACGAAGGCTGCAAGTTCAATCCACTGAAATAAAACAATTGTCGTTTGATTTCACATCATTCCGCCCATCTTGTGTGTCAACTGCAAAATATATCCCTAGCGAGGTACATTCATAGAACATCCCTGAGGGAGAGGCGGAGGTTCTGGAGGGAGTTTGGTGGCGAGTTGCTCGCCCGTTTTCCCTCGATATACTAGTATATGGTGCATTGTGTTATCCAGCATTGCTGTATCTTTACAGATTTAACTTATGGGTTGTAATTCTATTTTTCCCAATTTATGGTTTAAGGGATGAAATCGCGAATGTTTTCGTTATCTGATCGACTAGGTCGTCGCCTATGGTAGTCACTTGGAGCACTGTCCCACGATCGCCGGATCCTTGCAAACCTAATGTACGCAACTCTGCACTGCACAACCATCACTGGGCTATCTGGTCAGAGAGTGATTGGTGTTATAATTATAAAAGTCTGAATAAGTCATTATCAACATTTTATGTACGCCAAAGAGTTGTAAGGTATTCAGTTGCTTTGTGGGTGGATGTCATCAATGATGCACGAAGAGACAAATAATACTTAAATGGTCATAGCTCTCTAATCTAAATCAATACATTTCGTTCTTTGTTATGTTTGCTTTGTGTTACTGAACGATATGCTTCACGGAATTCAATACATTGTAGACCAATTTCAGCCGAAACATTCCGCCACGTGCCAGGCGAGCTCCAGAGGACAATCTGTTAATGTAGAGGCTCTGTTCATCACGTATAAATGAATGTAATATATATAATGCGACGTCGTTTCGGTGTAAGGAGCTTGAATTGCCGAGATTACACAGATCGGCACAATGTCTGTTGCCAGGCAGTGGGAGCCAGTGACATTTACCAAAATGTCATGGACCAAAACATTTCAAATATTGCAACTTTGACCTTGACATATGACAATTCCTCAAGGACCACGTGACTAGGGGCGTTACATGGCGCTACTCTATTCTCATTTAGTTGTTAAAGTGATTCATCCGCGCTAGAAAGAGCACACCCGTCATCCATGCTTTTTTTAATTAGCATTATATTCTACATAATGTTTATGACTGAGGTGTTTGTAACGTGGCTCCAGAGATTTGCCAGTCACAAGAGATAAGGTTATCACTGCCATCTAAGTTCCAATAAAGAACCAGAGCGATTCTGTTGATTCTTTTCACCCCTTTGTAGCATTTTAAGTAGTAAGGGGCCATTCAAGAAGCATACGAAACAAAAGAGCAGTTTCAGGCATGTTGGAAATATCTTTGGGATTATAATCGGCAGCTGCTAGTGAAGCTTGTTTCAGGCTTTCATTGATCAAGTTCTTATCTACACGAGCACTTGCTCTGGATATTACATGCTAGCCAATGGTGTGTCTAGACGTAAAACCTGATGATATTAGAACATCCGCTTGAGTCAGGCAACTCATTTGTAAAAACATCACCAGTGAAACAAGTTCAAACGATTGACCATTAATCAGATTAAGGAAGGATTAAACAACTCGCATGCCTTTGCACATCAACTGAATAATCCCCTAATCATCATCATCATCACCATCATCATTATCATCATCATCATCATCATCATTATCATGTGCTGAAGTTGACACCTGGCATTACAACCAGGGAATTTGGTATATATATGTATATATATAAAAATTAGGTAAATGTTCACTCGGTGTACATGTAATATATAATAAAATAATAAAGTCCACGTTAGTCCATCATCTTCTTTATATCAGTTTCAGACATAGTACTTTCGCTGTCTCATGACAGCTCTTCAGTGTAACTGACAATGACATATAATATGACGTCTTACTTATATGTCATTGTCAGTTACACTGAAGAGCTGTCATGAGACAGCGAAAGTACTATGTCTGAAACTGATATAAAGAAGATGATGGACTAACGTGAACTTTATTATATATATAAATATTATATTACCTAGTAAATTAGAAATGAATGTTGATGTTTATTTATATATAGAATATATTTATATGGGTGTGATTGTCGGTTGGATTGAAGAGATACGTTACCAGAGTAATATCTCCTGCAGGAATATTTTATATTTTGACCAGGATGATAGCTGGAATTCATTTCCAACAACAATCACACACTTTAAATAAAAGTTCATTCAACTGAGTTTTATTCCATCTTCAAGTTTATGTTGGCAAGCGGTGACAAGATGTCCTAAAGAATAGCATTAATGGGGTTGGTTGGGGAGAAATGTTTATTAAATATGTTCCCAGTTCGATTTTGATGAGCATTTACTAGAGTTTGAAATATCCGAATGTCAAGTTTCCCAATATGTATCAGAGAGACAGATGATTTCAACCAGGAAGATGATATAAAGCTCTGTGATACCCTATACATCGAACATATTTCCAAAAAGAGACATCCATTTTTTAAATCCTTTGATTTACAATTGAGTATTTGTACAAATTTGAAAACAATACATACGATAGTTTGCTACATTTTTCTGACATAAGCATCGACCAAAAAGTTAACATTCTTAACTCAACACCAAAACAAAGTGGGATTCTACTAAGTTCGCCAAAACGTAATGCAAAAGGGGTGCTTTTTTTCACTGCTTATAATTTTCTAAGAAATGTTTCATGTACCTTTTCAATTAGTTTACCATGATCACAACCCTATATTACACATCCACAGAATAGTATTGGTTTTGGTCAAAAAGATAGATTTGACATTTTAAGGAGAGATTGTGTAAACGTGCTTGATGGAAGAAAAATACATTGCTTTTGTTACTTGGTCACAGATTGTAACAGATTAGGAAAATTTATTTTGACTTTGGAAATAAATACAAAGATACTAAAATTCATCCACAAATCCAAATAATTGTCATTCAAAATAGATTTCCTTTTTTGTCAGTTTAAGTTCCACCGAGAATACGGACCTTCGTTTTATCAGTGTTTACAACTAATTCCACAAATTACAATACGTTTCAAAGCAATCAAGTGCTTTCTGAAGCCCAACAGGACAAAGCAAGATCTCTCACTTGTGTTGTACACCAGTTTCTGGCCACAAACAACGTCAGTGTATAGCAAAGGCCAGGGCTTTCGCCAGCCATGTCACCCACAAAACACATTTAGGATCATCTTGACCAGAGTATCCGACGCCGTCCCAATCC
Organism: Haliotis rufescens; assembly: GCF_023055435.1. Classification (NCBI taxonomy): domain Eukaryota; kingdom Metazoa; phylum Mollusca; class Gastropoda; order Lepetellida; family Haliotidae; genus Haliotis; species Haliotis rufescens. The sequence continues at coordinate 61,443,498 of NW_025963779.1, read as the reverse complement.
TCAAATGAACAGACAGAGATCTTGCAAGCACCGAGAGAGCAATGAAGGGAAATTCCTGATGACGTCATTAGACGCCTAACGATCTCTGTCCGACGTCGTGTGGAAACTCACATGTGGTCCTGAGTGTAATCTGTGAAATCGCCCATTTTACCCCTGGTGCTGTGTGGAATCTGTGATGTTGACACCTGATGGTCAATAGTGTGTTCATCAGAGGTTATATCTCGCCAAATGATTATACTTTCAAATACAACATTTGCATCAACATTGGGTTGGTTTTTTTATTCAGAGTTTTGAAAAGCTGATCGGTATTCTTTCTTATGATCGTCAGTTGATGATGTTAGTCGTGTCAGCATAATGTTTTTGTGTTGATAGATCACTTTGTCTATCAATCAAATTGTCATCAGAGTTAAAGGGGATCCTCTTTGATTTTAGGGAACCTTTTCCCTGTAGGGTAGTACTCCGACACTTTCACCGGACCAAGAATATGCTTCATACCATCTTTTATTTTCAACTTCTTCCCATCATCACCCCTGATGCCAATCCTAGGAGTGTCTTCTTCCTGAGGCTTAGGGTTCTTCCACAACGGAAAATATGAGAAGTAACGTCGATTGTTGGTATGATACATCAAAGGACCCTTCTTCCACTTCTTGAATCCAGCATCTGCCAGAGCCAAAAGGTATGCCTGTCTGTGGATGTTAGGATCTATGGTTGAGGCTGAAGAGTTTGCATCTGACCTGAAGGAGCGTCTGGTACTAACTCGAGACCCACCCCTTTCAACTGCATCTGGTGCCTTGAGTTGATCCGCTCCCGTGTCTACCTTCTTAGCGTTCTTCTTCTTACTTTTCTCGGTCTTTGCCAAGGGACCAGAATCTTCTGTTTTGTCAACTAAGGTTGTATGTTTCCCCGAGCATGTAACAGAGTTGTGGGATGAACTAGTCAGACTTCTTCTTATCTTTGTTGGTGATTTGACGAAAGAGCTGGAAGATTTGATTCCATCCCCTTTAATTGGTTTCCCGCAATCAGCACATATCCCTGTCCGGGAGATACACCACAGCTCATGTCCGCCCTTCATACAACACTCTCTGCACTCGACCATTTTAGCATTAACATACAAACAACTGCACCATTTATCTGAATTCATCCTTGCGCTGTAAACCTCCGGAGAGGTCAGAAGTGTTTCTCTCGATGCAGTTGCTGATGAGGTGATGCTATAAGGCCTACTGATGGGAATATCAACCCTTATTTCAAGACTCTTCTGTTTAGCTCTATACTTCTCCGATGAGCCTTTGTACTTAACAAACACCTCCATGGCTCTCGTTTCTGGGATTTCCCCTTCATTCTCCTCCTCGGACGAATGACCAAGACCAGAAATATCAGTAAAAAAGGTGATAGATTTCTTTTTTCTTCCCAACCCAGCGATTCCATCAGTCAATGTACTGTATTCTCCATCACCATCAGACCCACATCTTCTCAATTCGGTTTCGTCCATAAAATTCTTTGTTTTATCATCCGCATCTGAGTTTCCAAGATTGTTGCCCAGAGAAGGGAGGACAACTCTTCCCATGGACTGCCGTAGTGAACCGGAACTAGAAGTCAATGTCCTGTCTCGAATATAGGGAAGGTATTCCAAGTCTGTGTCTTCTTTCCCATCGAGTATGGATGGGATTACGATCCTGTTTGGCTTTGTGTTCATTAAATGTATGTTCGTAGCGAGCTCTGCATCCTCATCCCGTTCGCCGAGGTAGTTTTCTTCACGGGCATTGTGGTATGGGTTGCCCATGTCTTTATAACACAAGATACAATTGGTCTTATGGGTCGATGTGGATGGAAACTGCAAAAATAAAGAGACTATCTTATACAAAGTGAGTGAGTTGGGTTTAATGCTTATTTCAGTTAAATCAGAGCTTGTCAGCTCGATGTGGGAGGAAAGCCCAAAGTGATGTAGGTCTTGTACGTTTCCCATTTGGGTGAAACCAACCAGCATGGGTATGATGATGACAAACCAAGAAACATAATCGAACGAACCGAAACTGAAACCCACTATTATAAGCTTCTGGTACGTCAAAGGGACATAATTCACAGCGTATGCTCTCACACAAAGAACAAATAACAATACGTTATGTGTCTAATCGTTAAGAAGAAGAAATAAAGTCATTTATTGTGAAGAGCATTTTCCAAAGCCTAATAGCGATATTTAACGACGTTTCTAGACAAGCTACTCAAGACACGACTACTTCACCATTAGCCTGGGGGGTTCCGCATAAAAATAGATCTCCAACAGCGATTGTTGGTCGTAAGGCGCGACGTAATGGACCGCGTCGTCAGGCTCGGCGACTTGGTCGATTGCATATCACTTTAACCCGATGGTGTAGGTCGTTGCTCACAATATCAGTCACTAGATTGTCTGGTTCATACTCGATAATTTAAGACAGCCGTCATATATCTGGAATTTTGCTGAGTGCACGCACGTGCTTACACGTCACCACTACTTATCATTTGATGGTTAGGAAATTATTGTCATCTTTGTATGATTTTACGAAATGCGTATCATTCTCTGTTGCTTCTAATTACAAAAATTATGAGACAATCTGTATTGCCATGTCAAATGCATTTGCACATTCCACTGTTTTTGTAACTACATTGTGAAGACATGGGAGGTATTTGCCGGGCGTGTTTTCTTATGGTATTTAGGATTTGTTAGGTATAAGAATTGTATAATGCGGGACCTTGGCAAGCATAACACAATTAGGAAATGTTATGTACGATTTCTTTATCATATAATCACATTTTACACATAGTTTCGATCATAAAAGTAACTTTATGAATCGCGTAATAATACAAAGACATAGTGAACTGGCCCGTTTATGATATAGTCCCAATTTTTTTGCAGCCATGTTTGTTACACTCACGTTGCGGGAAAGTTTTGGGAATGTATGGTTTTGAGCAAGTGGGCAAAGCATCGATGTATAGTTACTGCATTGTGACCTCATTTGCATATTTATCGGATATATAGTTCACGTTACATCTATGTAAATCTGTATGCCAAGACTACACCATGGGATACAACAATGATGTTCCCTTTCACAGCACCTAAACCAAAACCTACTGGATTTAGAAGAGTGGGCGAGCGAATATGGTAAAGTATGGTGTGGACAAACCAAGAATCAAAATCAGGGTGAGTTTCGGATTCGATCCCACCCATGACAATGGGATCCTGGAATGCTTAAGGGGCGCAACTGTGGTACCCCAGACAACGGGGTCACCTTTCACCCTAAATTAAACATGTTTGGATACACCCACTGAATTCAGCAGATTATTCAGTACAAATGGGATAAATCAACTGAATTTGGAGCGATGTACACACACAGGTTTTAACTCTGTAGTTTCTCTGGATATGATCGGGGTACGCTGGATATGACGTGATGTTATAGATCTTTTCTCAGCATCATATATGTGAGGACACTTCTCTTAACTTAATTTAACTGATGTTTATCGTTTAGGCTGTGTTAATGAACATGACTCACTCAAATAATACGACCGCCTCCTTGGTCTAGTAGTAGAGCGTCCGCCCGGAGAGCGAAAGTTTCGTGGTTCGATCCTTGGCCGCGTCATACCAAAAGACGTTAAAAGCTGTAAAAATCGGCAGCAGTTCGAACTAGTACAAGCAGCCACACACACATACACGTGCATGCATGCACGTCGCTATATAAGTGCAATTATCTTATCTTCCCCTCAACTCATTTAAATTATACAAAAGTGTGCCGTATGTGTAGAATCTATCATGAGAGAAGGTCCCACTAGAGTCTGACCTTTGAAACATTCTAACACCTCAAATAAAACGTTTTCTACTCGGTCCAAATAAAGTTTTAGGCGATAGCTCACATATATCTACTTACAAAATCAGTTGTATCCTCGAAGGACGACCTTTCCAAAACACAGTGCACTGTGACTTCTCAGGAATAGAAGGGCCACTCAATTATATGGATACGTGTTGAGTTAAACATGTTTCATGTGTTACCTTTCTTCGTGCTTACTCAAGGCAGGGGTCGTTCTCTTATTACGTCACTGTGGTAGTACGCCACCCAACCCCACCTCTGTTTCAAGAGAAAATAAAAACACGTTGAGATTAATTGAGACTCGAGGTTAGAGGGTTTGACAAACTCTCTGACGATCCCAAACATGCGTTATCCAGGGGAATACCGGTGTGCTCAATGAAGGACGCAATCAATCTCATTGCTCTGAAATGTCCGTTCGCAATTATCTAGTGGCACTGCGCTCCGAGTTGGAATAAGAAACAAAAACAATCTGTCCCGCTGGCACATCTTTAATATCCGCTTCATAATTGTGTACATAATTGTGTCGTTAAATAATTAGCAGGATTTCAGGATAAACCCATTTACATCAAAGAATGTGATTCAGCCTCAGCATCATACACACGTACTGGCGTGAACACACGCCTTGGTTACATGTAGGTACGGCACTGTCTCGTGTTAATACTGGTGCTGAAAAACTAGTGAAGAGTTTTAGAAGTAAGGTAAAATGTACGAACGCCATTTTAAACACATCAGTCTGCCTGCATAAATAATTCAAGTACGCCATTGCCGATCGTTAAATGAATGGGAGTGGGTGCTGCAACCTGATTGGTTGTAAAACGTTGTTGATAGGGTCCTTGAAACCTTTAGGCAGAGATCATATACCGATATTGTTAGGTGGTATCTGCTTTAGAGTATTTCACTGCGTATAAATACTCGGATTTATAATCAGATTTTAAGTCTGATCTATATTAATTATCAATTTCATATACATTGATTTAGTTCTTTTTTCGACAAACTCTTAACTAGTTAACACGGAAGCATATTCCAGCATCCATTGTGACGTCGCAGAATTTCAGAGTGACGTCATGTCTGACTCATAATTGAAAAAATGGACGTTGAGAGAGAGAAAGTGCTACTTTTACTTATAACGGTTGTATTCTTCCGCAATGTCGATTAACATCATGTGTTGTCAGATTTGCGGGTGTTGTTGATTATTTCACGCCCAGATATTTAACATTTAATATCTCCTAATTATCTGCCTCCACAGTGCAGTTTATATTGTTGTAATGTGAATGAGTTGAAAAATGATCTGGGCCCACTTGCACAAAGCAATCTTAGCGCTAAGACTATCGTAAGCCTATGTTAAAGTATGGGAGTTACGATCATCTTAGTGCTAAGATCGCTTTGTGCAAGTGGGCCCTGGTGACAATATACGCCCTTATAACTAAAATACGTAACCGGATAAACTGTGCTAAATAGCAATAAGACACGCAGATATTTTTCAATAATTGAGGCCGTATTTTAAGAAAACATGTCATGGACACACATGTGGATGTTATTTTGTGCAACTGTTATCAACAAAACCTTGCATAGATTACGTTATATAACTATCATATTGTCACTGTTCACTGGAGTCGTACATGCAGCTGCTTGATAGGGTATAGTGTGCCAATAGATCCACTGCAATATTAGGGGGCACGGGTGGCCCAGTCGTCTAAGGCGCCGCGATTCGGTGTGCAGAGTTGCGTCCCTTGGGCACGCCAGAAACCTATGATTGTGGGTTCGAATCCCGGTTCGCCCCGATTATGTTTCTAGGTTTGTCAGCACCATACCCGTGCTCGTGGGTTTCACCGAAGTGGTAAACGTCTGAGACCTGCATCACTTCGGGCTTCCCTCCCACATTAAGCTGACACGCCGCGATATAACTGGAATACTGTTAAAAGCGGCAATAAACCCAACTCACTCACTCACTCACTCACTGCAATATTAGCACGAGTTACGTAGTGAGAGAATATGCCTCGATTGTCATTGCTCCTAGCACATGCATAAACAAAGATGTAGTGTCCCATGTAGGCAGATTTACAGCTAGATTTACAGCAGATTTTGTATTCATCAAAGAGATTTTTTCAAGTTGAATCTGTTAGCCGCGGAATGTAATTTTATGTTGAAGCAAAATCCATTTGTGACTTCTCAAACACCTCTGAATCAATACTTTTATTTAGGTCCACATAAGATACATGGAGAGTGAGGGATATTCATCATAGTCAAAGTTTCATCAATAAACACGTCCATTACCAACATCTTAAACGAGGTTATCTAAGGTAATGATATAGAGAATATCACGCTAGTGTATTTTGATATCAAAATATATCAACACGACTCAATAAAAAAATTAAACTTTGAAACTTTTAGCGACGGGTGTTGATGTACATGTATGTGATCTCAAAAGACACAAGTGATCATCCAAAACCTTTCTATCAGTTTGTAAACAGTAATAACAAGTGTCTTAGTGTAAAACCAGCAGAGTACAGAAAACCAGCCTCAGTGGCAGAAAGATTAATGATGTCATTTTATTGTGACGCTATGGTAGCCGATGACGTCGCAATGATCTGCATAGCATTGTGACGTAATTTTATGTCCTCATCTGTGTGATGCTCATGATATAGGGGTGGTCGGGTAGCCTAGTGGTTAAAGCGTTCGCTCGTCACGCCGAAGACCCGGGTTCGATTCCCGACATGGGTACAATGTGTGAAGCCCATTTCTGGTGTCCCCCGCCGTGATATTGCTGGAATATTGCTAAAAGCGGCGTAAAACCATACTCACTCACTCACTCATGTTTTAGCCGGAATCGTTCAATGGACTCTGCTTCAGGATTTCGTCGCCTTTATGTACATTACAAACCCGTGAGTGAGAAAACTTATAAACATATGTATGACATCGAATTTCAGGTCCGTGATTGGCTACTCCATGGTGATGACCTAAGGTCAGATCATACTCTCCTGATTGTAAACGATTGATAGGTTTCTCGTGATTCGGAAATTGTATGGCTTTAGACGGGTTAATAACGTTTTGGAACAACTGGTTGTAAGATCAATGGAATCTGACGGACACTCGTGTTGTAATCTTTATCGCCGCGATATCTCACGCGGGCGATATCTCCTATGGAAATCTTTGGATGATACAAATCTACATTTAGCATCCCGCCATGTTATACAATACACTCGCTCAGAATACATGAAACACGTTCAGTTTTTCACAATCGGCCATGTTTTTTACCTGCAGTAGCGCGACATACTTTATAAGGTGTATACTATTTATTGGTTTTCGTCGCTTCTCCCTTTTCAACAATCGTTTGGACTGGTGGCTTTGGAAATAAGGCACGCGAAACAAACTCTACTCATCATATGAAACATGTAGTCAACATTTCGTATTTAACAAGTCAACATTTCATATTTAATAATTGCAGAAAGACAAAGAACACTTCATGCAACTATGCATGTTTGGTGATACTTATTATCTTTGATGTGTATACATGCTCATGACACTTTCTTGAACAACATAGAGCTATACATCTCATATCATACATCCGTTCCTCAACCACCCTATATAAGTGTGTTCATATTTTTACACAAAGGAATGTTCCACGTGTTCAATGTTCATCACACCCATTTCTGGTGTCCCCCGCCGTGATATTGCCTGAATATTGCTAAAAGCGGGGTAAAACCATACTCACTCACTCAATGTTCCTCGCATTAAGTGAGATAATTAGTGTCTTCCTGTTTTGCTGCATGTCATTATTAGTTATGGTTTTGTTGTTGTTTTGTTTTGTTGTTTAAGGATTTAAGGTGGATTTCAGAATAAACAAGTGACTAATAGCATGAGCATCAGCCCGTACCCCCAGGGTACGATGACACGCAATTCCTATTGTTTGTAAATGTTCTTCTCTTTTGTTTGATTCTATGGGAATCCTTTTTATTTAAGATAGTTGAAAAATTGAGTGAGTATGGCTTTACGCCGGTTTTTTTAGCAATATTCAAGCTATATCAGGGCGGGGGTCACCAGAAATTGGCTCCCCACATTGTACTCATGTCGGGAATCGAACCTGGGTCTTCGGCGTGACGTGCGAACGTTTTAACCACTAGGCTACCCGACCACCCCTAGAAGAGAAAAGAAACAAAGCTGGAATCATGGACGGCTGATGTTTAATATACAGCACATTGTTTGGTATCTCGCGCGTAGTGACGTTGACACCCCATTGTTACAGCCTATTAACCAATTCCTTATTACATGTAACTAACCATATCCTAGGGGCCATTGGTGACCCAGTTGTTTGAGGCGCCGCATTTTGCTGAGCAGAGTTGCGTCCCTTAGGCGTGCCAGAAACTTATAATTGTTTGAACGAATCCAGGTTCACCTGGATTATGTTTCTAGGTTTTTCAACACCATACCCGTGCTCGAGGGTTTCACCAACGTGGTAAACGTCTACGACGTGCATCACTTCGTCCCGTCCTCCCGCATCAAGACGTTCAAAGCGGCGCTACATTAGTATCACTCACTCACTCACTATATCCTACTCACCACTGAGCCTAGTCCGCCCTTGGGGTTGGTGATGTTCATCAATGCTGCCACCCGTCTCTGTGTTTTCCGTAAGTCCCCCAGGTCGAGGGAGAGGGAGGGGATGGGGACCGGGGGGGCCGGGGGGAGGAGAGGTTTCGGGGAGACGAAACTTGTGGGAGGGACCAGGTGTGTGGAAAAAACAAGAGGGATTGCTGAGTCAATAGACTCAGCCACCGGGTGTCTGTTATGAGACGGCATGGTGTAAAACCTGGAAGAAAATAGACAGGTAAGTTTTGTTTGTTTGTTTGTTGTTTAACGCCGCACTCAGCAATATTCCAGCTATATGACGGCAGTCTGTACATAATCGAATCTGGACCAGACAATCCAGTGAGTAATATCATGAGCATTGGTCCACGCAATTGGGATCGATGACATGCATCAACCAAGTCAGCGAGCCTGACCACCCGATCCCGTAAGTCGCCTTTTACGACAAGCCTAGACGCCTTTTACGGCAAGCATGGGTTGCTGAAGACCTATTCTACCCCGGAATCTTCACGGGTCGACAGGTACAAGTCGGTAAATAGACAGGTAATGATGCTACATTGCCTCGGGAAGATGATAAACTATATTCTGCCCTACTAGTTCCTGTCTACCCTGCACACGAACACATCGTCTATCAGGGAACATTTCGAACATTAGCTTAACATAATCCTAACATACTACTGAAAAAAGTAAAGGACCTCCCGATTCTTTCATATTACTATTGTTAACCTGTCATGTCATGGTATATTAACCATAATAATATGAAATAATCGGGTGGTCGTCAACATGTGTTGAGTAGAATACATCAACCTTTTAAATAATGAAATGCTACCAAGAACAACAATGTAACAGTGTCGCAGATCACATTCTGGAGCAGGAATATTTTGTATGATGAGACAGTCAACAAAGGAACACACCGCATTTGATCAAGTTCGTCAATCTTGTTAAAAATTCATAAGTGAGGTTAGGTGAAATGGGGTTTAACGTCGCGTCCAAGATTATTGCACTTATATAGCGACGTGCATGCACGTGTGTGTGTGGCTGCTTGTACTACTCCGGACTGATGCCGAATTTTAGGGCTAGCTCACTGAGATACCATGCCGCATGAATAACATGAATACCCCACTCAGACACAGTATGCTGCCTCCGAGCCGATCAGTCCTTGTTTTAGCCCCTTAATGCCGAGCACCAGATAGGGTAACAACAAGTCAATCACAACGGAAAATAATTTCTCCGAACGAACCAACCTACCAATGGTATTATAAACTATATCTGAGGAAACGGATGACCAGTAATCAAAGCACACACACACACACACACACACACACACACACACACACACACACACACACACACAAACACACACGCGCGCGCACGCATCACCATGCCCGTGTTGCACCAAATAGGTGAACGTGACCGGGTGACACGCAAGATACAACTGAAATACTATTTAAAGCAGCGTTAAACTAAACTTTATCTACACAATCACTGCCTACTTCTCCCTTGATCCATTGTCATCCTATTTTCATGCACGGAACCCCACTGCCACGTACTCATGTACACTTGCAATAACAGACACGCACTCGCATGTACATATGCAATCAGACGCTTTCAAAGTGGAAAGTATACTCAAATAATTTTGTTCATGTTTAACCTGAGTTCACCGACATCGATCCGTATCGAATTCCCTTTAGCATGTTGTACACAGGTAATGCAAAGAGTTCCTCTGAGATAGCGAGTAAATATGCAATGAAGCTGACCAGGTGAGCTCGTCACACCACCAGTAACACGCGAGGGCTTAACAAAGTGTCATGTGCCCTATTTGACGCAAGGTGGGTTGGTTCATTGCCCCGACTCAATATTACCTGTTGTTCGATTATACGTTATCGATGGCTTGCTCGTGAGTGCTTTGCTGATTGTTTAACGCCGCACTCAGCAGTATTTCAACTAGATGTCGGCGGTCTGTAAATGATCGAGCCTGGACCAGAGAGTTCAGGGTTTGACATCATGTATTTCTATCTTGGCAATTGCGATACGATAACCGAGTCACGGAGCCTGGCCATCCTTCACGACAAGCATCGGTTGTAGAAGGTCACTTCTATCCTTGATTCTTCCTTGATCTTGTTCTCGAGTGTTGTAATCATAGTTTATAGGTAATGCTATTTTATCCTATTACTTGCCCGTGAAGAGATCACCCGTTTAATAAACATACAGCTGTATTACACATTGTGTAATACCAAAACGCGTGCTTATGTACTCTCGGAACACGTTTCACGAACAAATATTGAAAGCTCTCAACATCCCTTGGCTTATTCAACGACATTGCGGGTGGAGATGATAGATCACTGAGAGGAGCTTATGCACACTCGATGACCCCAACAACCTTGTTGCTATGCTGACGTCATATGGCATTGTTTCGCCGATGGATCTTGCAACAAAATTCCACAAATTACGTCATCGGGTACTGTGACGTGATTGTAAACTTTGAGGTGCAAGGCCCCGTTCCACAAGGCGATCGTACTGTAGCTCAACGACAGTCGTTGGTCTAAGTTAAAGTATGTGAGTTGCGATAACCTTAGCGCTACGATAGTTTAGTGGAACGGACACCTGAAGTCCGAAGGTAGACCGTTGTATGGTATCAAATTCATACGTTTCAACTTTTGACGTGTGTGAAGTATTATTATGTTGAACTCAATTGGATTATGCCGTGGGTCGTGTAGGTGTCAGCCTATTCACACTCAACAGCATAATTCTAAAAAAACGTTATAAATAGCAAGTAATAAATAAAATACTTAACGAGCTCCTTTGTAAAACCAATTTTATGAAACTCGTGAATAGTTGTGGTATCTGACTCGCTTTCGCTCGTCAGATACCACAACTATTCACTCGTTTCATAAAATTGGTATTACACGGGAGCTCGTTTAGTATTCTATATATCCAAAACTGGCTCCCACAGAAGATATAGCTTGGATGCTTTGCAGGCCATTGTGACGCCACTGGTTACCATGACGTCACAATCAAATGACATCACTAATGGCTCTGCTACTGAAGCTGTTAGCAGTACTTTTTCAACTGAAGACACTGCTAATTACTGTCAACAAATTGAAAAAGCTGGAAGAATGATGTTGGATGATAAATAAAATCTCACCCTTGTGTCTTTTGATATCAAATATATCAACACTCGTTGATAAAAGTGGCAAAAATCCTCGGCAAGCCTCGGAATATTTCTTCTTTTATCAACTCGTGTTGATATATTTGATATCAAAAGACACTCGGGTGAGATTCTCTATGTCTTGATGCGAATATCAACACTGTATTAGTAAGAATCATTTAATATTGGGTTGGTGAGGGAGGGGTGTGATAGATTTATCAGTAACACTGTGTGTTTCTCAAATGAGAGTCCACACGTCCACCCTAACCCATCCCTAAACATCTTGCCATCAGTCGCCCGCCCATCCCGAAAGTCCCTGCAATCTGTTTGGGGTAGCAATTAACTGTGACTGCAAGGTATGCATATGTCATAAGGTGATAGCCTTATATTTTATATTTATTTCTGGATAACTTGTTCCAGATAATATTAGAAAATAGAAAAACATAATTTTGCCACAGATTTTACAACAAAAACCTTTATCTTTTAGATACAAAATAAATCACAGGATTCTTGGCAGTCAAGGAGAGGTGAGGTGAAATGGAGTTTCAGTATATTTCACGTTCCAGTATATTTCACTTCCATAGCCCCGTGTATGCCCGTTTGTGTGTTTGTTGCCATTAATGCCTGTTTTATAGTGCTAGCCCACTGGGATACAATGCCACAGTTAAACATGGACACCCAAGTATGACACAGCATACTGACATCACTACAGACAGTCCTTGTTTTATCCCCTTAATGCCGAGCGCCAGGAATGGTAACAACAAGTACCACATTTAACGTCTTTTACAACTGGTGTTATCGAAACTGACTCGACTACAAATGTACTTTTCGGTATGTGGTGTAGAACAACATTCATCCACACACACGTGTGTTTGGTTCTTTATAGTCAGGGATAAACTATACCTATCTATCGTATGTCCCTTGCTTCCAATTATTTTCCAACACAACTGTGGGTCCCACCACGGAGGGTCTGAAACATACATCCCTTAGCGACACTATTTGACTTCATTCCGACCAATTCCAAATTTATAGTTTTCAAGGTATAAAATAAGTATTGACTATGTATATTTTACATTGTCGTGTTCTGCCATTAACCTAAGCGCAACCCTACCTTGTGCGTATCTCTGCCTTCGCGCTCTCAAGTTTGTCATGTTCCTTAAAACATCGGCATATGATCCAATGCCATAGATAAGTAAAACCGGTGTCGATGGAAATAGCTGCCTCTTTGCCATGAGGTCAAAAGTACACATATCATTATATAAATAATGTATAGTAAATATGTTGCATTAACCACACCCCAAAATAGCATTAAGACGTGATATCATGTATCGGAAATGTATCGCTAGAATAATCGCCGTAATGATTTAAACAGCTTTAGTCGCAGTTTGGGTGCATTAAGTAAGTGAACACCGGTTTGTAGCGTGGACTGGACTGGACTGTCAGTGCAAGTTGTATTTGATCCGTCACACAAACATGCAACAGTTGATTAAGCACCAACAAAGACATTTAAGCCTATCTTTACGACCCCAACTCTCAACAGAGCTTCCCTTTCACACCAGCTGTAAACTGTACATTGAGAGGCGAATCTATTCTTTTCATTGCTGAAGAAAGGCTTAGGTTTGAAAAACCTTACAAGCCTTAATGGACTCTGACACAGGGTGAGACTTGTACATTAACTGCTTGTCTGTGATACAAAAGTAGCTACTGCTCGAATACATATAGCAGATTATTGGCTAGATATAGATTATGTCCCCCGTGAGGATTCCGGGTAAGACGAGGTCCCCAGTAACCTAGTATGCCGGTCGTCAGAGGAGACCAAATAGGTTGGGATGTCAGGGCGTGTCCTCGTACCCCGACGTCATGGATCGCTGCTCACAATATCGATCACTGGATTGTCAGGTCCAGATTAGATTATTTAAAGACCGCCGTCAGATTGTTGTAATTTTGCTGAGTGCGGCGTTACACAAAAAACAAACAAACAACAAAGCTGAATAAAATTTGGTATATGTTTTGTTATTTGTAGGATTCGTGTTCCGTTTTTCGCAATAATATAAATTTTGACTTTGGTATTACCATTGTATTTTCTCCAAATGCCTGTTTGGCTCTGTAACTTTTTATCTTAAATTCAGGAGCTAAATTTGGGCACTATGTTCTTCCTTATGATGGATTTATCTTAGTTCATAGCATTAGATTCCGGTGTTACCTTTTAGTTTTCAGTTATTATACAGAAAATATTTGGATTATCAACGCTGACAGTTACTTTCGTTAAATGTCTGTCTTTGTTGACGTTTTAGACTATTGACTACATATTCAGTTGAGCTACAATGCCGTGGCACTATTTTGTTTTTGGCATTTTGTGCCTGAGTCTATCGCTCTGTAGCCAAGCAAGTGTCGATGCTCGCCCATGTTGTCAATCACTGGATTGTCTGGTCCAGATTCGACAGCGAATGGCCCATCTGATAAATATGCATAGTTCACAAGCGTTTTTGTGTTCTGTTTTTTTTTTCTGCGTGTTAGTTGTCCACTAATTATCGGCAAGTCAATGTAAATAGGTAGTATTTGTTTGTTGGTTGTTTAACGCCGCACTCAGCAATATTCCAGGTATAAGACGACGGTCTGTAAAATAATCGAGTCTGGACCAGACAATGCAGTGATTGACATCATGAGCATCGATCCACGCAATTGAGATCGATGGCATGCATCAACAAGGTCAGCGAGCCTGACCGCCCGATGCCATTAGTCGCCTCTTACGACAAGCGTCGACTTTTACGTGCAAGCGTGGGTTGCTGAAGACCTATTCTTCAGCCATACCAAATGTGAAGAATTCAGCTGATAATAATTAGAACAGTCCTTCAGACGAAAATATCTCTAGCACTGCTGGCAAACTTAATGTTATGTTTTATGTATTACAGTTGGGGTGACGCAATTATATACATGGCCCCGTCCCACAAACTGATGTTAGCTACTGCTTTTGTTACTCACATACTAAAGACTGATAGTGGTCCATTCATTTAATTGTCACAACTGTTTTGCCCTTTACACCAAATGTATCTGTTATGGGGGATACAAGACTAGTTATTCTCTTTCATTGACGTTTTACATTTACGATAGTCTTATCGCTATTGTCGCTTTGTGAAACGGAGCCAATCAGAGGACAGCAAATATGGCGCTGCGTGTGACGGAAAGTGCCGACGAAGACCGAGCAACCAGATGTACGGTACAAGAGGTGTGTAAATGAGGAGAGGCATTAAACCTGATAACACTGGATCAAGCAAAAAAGATATTTCAAAAACACGAAAGATGAAAAAACAGGTTTGAAGAAATGACGTTTTTCCGCATGACTTTACCGATACAGTTTGTAAATATTTATATAGTAGCACAATATTGATATGATGCCATCTCGGTAATGGTGGGCGATCTTGGTGGTTGGGCTCCCGGGATTGACCAAGGGTGGCTATATAGACAACTGTACTGTGTACTGAATTGGTCCGTATTCAAGTAACCCAGGTCCCAATATACTCTGGTTGCCTTGTCCGGAGGCCATCTATCGGTATATGGTCAGTGCCCAGTCATTCAGTGAGTGAGTGAGTGAGTGAGTTTGGTTTTACGCCGCTTTTTACAATATTCCAGCAATATCACGGCGGGGGACACCAGAAATGTGCTTCACACATTGTACCCATGTCGGGATTCGAACCCGGGTCTTCGGCGTGACGATCGAACGCTTTAACCACTAGGCTACCCGACCGCCCCAGTCATTCAGGCGACGACGAGAATGTCTCCCACACGGAGGAACAGTATTTCTCCCATTTATTCATGCTAGGAAATTAACTGTAATTGAAAAACGTTCAACATATACGTATCACATGGCCACCACATGTTCGAATACTATGCGGATCTTTTATAAAGTAGACAGTTTAATCCAAAACACCCGGTCTTATTTTAGGGATTACCTATATCAGTTTCGATTTGGTTCACAACACACGGTGTCAAACACTGCCAACTATATCTACAAGTGAAAAAAGTTCTGGTGGCTATCAATACATCATGTCATTAAATGACTTATAACAGATATGACGTCGTTATTTGGCTGAATTAATGCCGATACGACGTTAAGGTATGCGTCACTCACTCTAATGGATATGAGTGAGTTGGGGTTAACTCCGCTTTTAACAGTATTCCAGTCAAATCACTGTCGGTCAACTTAATGTGGGAGAAAAGCCCCAAGTGATGCATGTCTTAGACGTTTACCACTTCGGTGAAACCCACGAGTCCGGGTATGGTGCTGACAAACCCATGAAACATAATCGGGGCGAACCGGGATTCGAACCCACAATCATCGGTTTCTGGCGTGCCCAAGGGACGCAACTCTGCACAGCGAATCGCGGCGCCTTAGACAACTGGGCCACCCGTGCCCCCAAAACATTTAAGGATAACAACTTCTTTATTGTTTGTTACTACGTTTCAGGGCTGCTTCTTGTCCCTGCATCGGGTGAACGAATGTCCCTGCTAACCATTACAGTTGTTATCCATAATAGTTTCATGTCATCATGTCCTTTAAACCTCTAAATGCCCATCACAGACCTGAGGTGGGTCACCCATCTTCAAACGCGTTTACCAGTCAGTGGTTAATTTCGGTGTAGGTGAACTGTCTAATATAACAATGCATTAAGATCAATCACAACACTGTTAGAGGTTAGGGTGATTTAATGCCGCGTTAAATAGTACACCCCCAGTACCGCGGAGGGACACATATAGCCCATGGGGAAAAGGATCGAGGGACCCTCAGACTTAAACTATATGGGGCTTTGTGATCGCGACGACGTATTGAATGATGCGGTTGTAAAATATCCTAAGCTAAAGGTTACACACAACCAAATGTTTTCCCATAGGCTTCTATAGTAACGTTATATATAATTTTTTTAATAACTAAGCATTCGACAGCTATTACCTGTACGTGTGTGCACAGTTTGGCCTTAGAGCATCAATAAAAAAATATAAAATGACCAGCTTAGCCAGCTCCTTTTCCGAGTACAGGAAGCTAAACACACCACCCCCAGTTTCGCACCAAATGTCACCTACTTGAAAATAGCTGCGATCACATTCAGCATAAGTCATCATGTTGAAAAAGACAGTACTAAATACAGAAAAACATGGTCAGTTTTAATAACTGGATGGATGTACATTTGAAAGACATAAAAATCTTACAGAATATCCTCCAATCACAGCCTGCAGATATCTCTTGATCTGCACTGAAAACCGCACTGTCGAAACTGGTTCTCATTTGGTGTAGTAGAACCTAAAGTAACCATGGCCAGTTTTTTTTTATTTATTTATTTATTTATTTATTTATTTATTTATTTATTTATTTATTTATTTATTTATTTATTTATTTATTTATTCATTCATTTATTTATTTATTGTTAAACGCCGCACTCAGCAATATTCCAGCTATATGACGGCGGTCTTTAAATAATCGGGTCTGGACCAGACAATCAAGTGATTGACATCATGAGTGAAACCCACGAGTACGGGTATGGTGCTGACAAACCTAGAAACATAATCGGGGCGAACCGGGATGCGAACCAATAATCATAGGTTTCTGGCGTGCCCAAGGGACGCAACTCTGCACAGCGAATCGCGGCGCCTTAGACGACTGGGCCACCCGTGCCCCCTCAAAAGATTTACCTTCACTGAACCTAAAATCTATTCTCTACCTGTAAAAGAATACCAGCAATGTAATTTGAAAATCCAATCCAACTTTTCTGTATAATCTGAATGTTCATTGTTCATGTACATGTGTTTCGTTAACATTATTAGAAAATTTGTACTCTCCGACACTATTGGAGGAAATAAAGCGCATTCTTTCATTTACTTATGATCTTTTATCAAAATCACTTCAACATTAGACAACGATGTAGGTGATTGAGGTTACAGGGATGGCTCGTGTTCTTTATGACTTTTTGCGTCAACATACCAACTGTCAGCACATTAATCTGAAGATGTTTCGAAATGTCTCAGTTGTTTATCTTTTACTATACTCTGCACAAAAAGAAACGCAAAAGTGATTTAGATGTATGTTTTATATACTAAATTAATAATCAATTAATGATAAAGCGATTGGTCAAAATTGGCACACATCTACGTCATTGACCCAGGCTCCATATTGCACACATGAAACAGTAGATTTACAAGGTTAAGGTCATGTTCTAAAAATCTTGTATTATAGTCCCAATTTGACTGGCATCCGCGACCCATGGAAGCAATCCCGAATTGTGGCCTGGAGAATATTCACCCACTCTGTCTGCAGTGCTTGTGCCAACTGTCGGGGGTTCTGTGGTTGTTGCTGACGTGCTCGCAGTCGTTGTTCCAGTGCATCCCATAAATGTTCGATTGGGTTTGAATCTGGAGACCTGGATGTTGTGATTCCTGAAGAAGGCTGCTGGCAGGCCCACGAATCTCATCCATGTAACGTTGTGCCGTTAAATTCCCCAGAACTTGCACCAGGTCTGTTCTATCACTGTAGGAGATGGCTGCCCACATCATCACACTACCACCACCAAATCTGTCCACTTCCTGTAAGCATAACGTTCTGTTCCAGCGACGCCTGTAAAAACTAGCATCCGCACGGCGAATTATAAAACGTGACTGGTCACTAAACCAAACTTGTCTCCATCGCAGTTGTGGCTATACTCCGTGACCTTGACGCCAATGGCGTCGCAGCCGACGATGCAGATCTGTCAAAATGACACCCTGAACTGGTCGTTTAGTGCGAAAAACTTCAGCGAGTAAATAGTTCTGGGCTGATATCCTACGCAATCCTGGTATTGCCGTAGTTGTAGAGGTGGCCGAAATGGTTCTTTCACGTAAGTGACGTAGCCGTAGGATTTGTCCTGTGCTCCAGTAGTCATACGTCACCGACCGGATCAGGGAAGGTCCAGTGTTGCCCCGTGACTTTGATAAGGGTTCCACAGTTATGGTGCTTGGTGCTATGTTGAACAAATTGGCTACAGCTGAAGGTTATTCTCATATTTGCAGTCGGCCGAAGGCGTTGTTGCGTTGGGCTTCCGCCAGTCGTGAGATGTTTTCGCTAATCACTTTCTGTAAGATTGTGATGGCATGCAAATTAAATAAAAAACAACTTGTTTGTAACCCAACGAGTGATGATGCACGTGCATGTCATGTTGGTGTGGGTTTGTTCGCGCCAGGCTCTCCTGTGCTTCTGTTTTTGAGAGTTTTCCATCTTTTCATCAAATTTCTGCGCTACCTCATTCTTTACATACAAATCAATCCCAATCCATGCAGAAATGACCAATTTATTTTTGGTATTAATTTTGTATGGATGTCGACAACACACACAGATATATACGATTTTACTACTTTTGCGTTTAGTGAGTATATAAAAATAATTACCCTTTTTACGCAATCGGATATATATATAGTTGAGTCACGTCCTTGATCATGATGGTGTGACTCACAGTCGTTGTGGATTGGCTATTTGTAAACCACCGACAGCAGATCTGATCATAAGACGCTTCACCTTGAACTGTGACTATTCATTTCGCTTCACCTGTTCCTGCATTATCAGTACCCAGGAACACTGACACAAGCTTCCCGGTAAGTTCCTGTTCAAACTGTATACTGCACACTGAACGATTCCCAAACGTCAACGCTGGGAAAATAATCAGTCTTGATTGTCTTCCGAAACAGATTCCGCTGGGATTCAAAGGCAATATAGTGGAATTATATGAATGGATCACTAAAAATCATTAATGATCCCTTGGGCACGCCAGAAACCTATGACTGTGGGTTCGAATCCCGGTTCGCCCCAATTATGTTTCTAGGTTTGTCAGCACCATACCCGTGCTCGTGGGTTTCACCGAAGTAGTAAACGTCTGAGACCTGCATCACTTCGGGCTTTCCTCCCACATTAAGCTGACACGCCGCGATATAACTGGAATACTGTTAAAAGCGGAGTTAAACCCAACTCACTCACTCACTCATTAATGACAAAAGGTGTTCGCGACAGGAAAAGTGTATTTTTCTACCTGCAGCGATTCACAAAGACCATGACGAAGTTAGTGAACTTATTTTATTGTTTTATTCAAATACAGGAAAGACGATTTATCATATATTGGTCCTCATACGTGTTCAGTTATGACTTCTGTCATAGTAGAATATTTGATAACGTGTCAGCTTGTATTGTTTACAGGATACACTGACAAGATTGTTTTCTAAACCCATGCCACAACATGTAACAACATTAATGCTGGATGTCCGTGCATGAAGAATCAACCTATATCTCATCTGAGTTTATTATGCATGTCACACCTGACAGAGGACTAACGTTGCATAAACTAAAGAGTGATCAAATATGGTTGTCTCAACAATATTCTGGCAATATCACGGCGGGGTACTCCAGGAATGTGCTTCACATATTGAACTAATGCTGGAAACCGAACCCAAGGCTTCGTCGTGACGAGCAAATGCATTAGCCACATGGCTACCCCACCGCCTCATTAACTATAGAAAGTTTCTTGCCGGACTTAACGTTCTACTGCTTATGCTAGTTTTTGAACCCATTACTTTGAGAGGCATTTAGAAGTTGGTGTACTAAGTAAGGATAGGATATATGGATGAGTTGGAGTACTAAGTAAGGATAGGATATATGGATGAGTTGGAGTACTAAGTAAGGATAGGATATATTGATGGGTTGGAGTACTAAGTAAGGGTAGGATATATGGATGAGTTGGAGTACTAAGTAAGGATAGGATATATGGATGAGTTGGAATACTATGTAGGGTAGGCTATATGGATGAGTTGGAGTACTAAGTAAGGATAGGATATGTGGATGAGTTGGAGTACTAAGTAAGGATAGGATATATGGATGAGTTGGAGTACTAAGTAAGGATAGGATATATGGATGAGTTGGAGTACTAAGTAAGGATAGGATATATGGATGAGTTGGAGTACTAAGTAAGGATAGGATATATGGATGAGTTGGAGTACTAAGTAAGGGTAGGATATATGGATGAGTTGGAGTACTAAGTAAGGATAGGATATATGGATGAGTTGGAGTACTAAGTAAGGATAGGATATATGGATGAGTTGGAGTACTAAGTAAGGATAGGATATATGGATGAGTTGGAGTACTAAGTAAGGATAGGATATATGGATGAGTTGGAGTACTAAGTAAGGATAGGATATATGGATGAGTTGGAGTACTAAGTAAGGGTAGGATATATGGATGAGTTGGAGTACTAAGTAAGGATAGGATATATGGATGAGTTGGAGTACTAAGTAAGGATAGGATATATGGATGAGTTGGAGTTCTAAGTAAGGATAGGATATATGGATGAGTTGGAGTACTAAGTAAGGATAGGATATATGGATGATTTGGAGTACTAAGTAAGGATAGGATATATGGATGAGTTGGAGTACTAAGTAAGGATAGGATATATGGATGAGTTGGAGTACTAAGTAAGGATAGGATATATAGATGAGTTGGAGTACTAAGTAAGGATAGGATATATGGATGAGTTGGAGTACTAAGTAAGGATAGGATATATGGATGAGTTGGAGTACTAAGTAAGGGTAGGATATATGGATGAGTTGGAGTACTAAGTAAGGATAGGATATATGGATGAGTTGGAGTACTAAGTAAGGATAGGATATATGGATGAGTTGGAGTACTAAGTAAGGATAGGATATATGGATGAGTTGGAGTACTAAGTAAGGATAGGATATATGGATGAGTTGGAGTACTAAGTAAGGATAGGATATATGGATGGACAACTTCTTTATTACTATTAGGAGCGACGTTTCGGTGTAGGTTCTGACATCGTTATCAGAGTATGGTTGACAAGTGTATATATATATACAGGACAGGAGGCAGTGTTCATATAGTTGGGTAGGTTAAAGATGCAGTACACTGATGGAGTCGAGAAGCCCGTGATGTACATATTATTATTGGTGTCAGTTATTCATCACAAAGTCATCACGATACATGAATGTCATACACAAACCCTCCGCCTCTGTAGTCTTGTGGTAGAGCGTCCGCCCGGAGAGCGGAAGGGTTCAATCCCCGCCCGCGTCATACAAAAAGACGTCCAAAGATTGTACTTGTTGTTACCCTGTCTGGCGCTCAGCATTAAGAGGCTAAAACAAGGACTGGTCGGCTCGGAGTCAGTATACTGTGTCTGGGTGGGGTATTCATGTTAAAATACCGCATGGTATCTCAGTGAGCTAGCACTATAAATCGGCATCAGTCCGGACTAGTACAAGCAGCCACACACACACATACACGTGCATGCACGTCGCTATATAAGTGCAATAATCTTGGACGCGACTTTAAACCCAATTTCACCTCACCTCACCTCATACACAAACCAGCTGGTAAAACGTATTAAGTGCCTGCCACTGATACACGGGCCTTACTAACATAAGATGACAATCTCATCTCAAGGAAAGAAAGTTTTAGATGCTTGACATTACCAAGTTACGTTGAAAATGCTAGGTTGCGATCTCTAGATTATCTTAAGAACGCGTGACATTATGATTTGGACAGAAACCGCAACGAATGACGCAATAAAGAGTAATATAAGATAGCTACGTGATAACTCGCAGAAAACTTTAAAGAACGAAGCCTGGTTTATATCACGATAAAACATGTTCTGTCATGACGTTATGTCCTCGCAACTTGATGACGTCATGTATTGGACGACGTTATTCTTCCCCGCCCAAGGCGGGGAAGTATACGGTAGGAGTTAATTTTGGAGCATGTAAGTCGAGATGTTGGTTTCTTTGAAATTTCAAGCCACACAGTTACCGAAACGAAACATACAAATCATGTGAAATGTGCGTGAAATGTTGATGTTTATCTTTTCCAGCAATAAGAGATACTTCAAAATCGTCTTGCTAATTTGAGACTTAGTCACTTTTCGTAATGCTGATAACCCATGAAATTTGTTCATTTTGTTTTTAAAAGAGCTAAAATTGATCCCATTTTGCTAAAGTTAACCGGTCTATATTTTGTAAGAATAAACTATTGCGCATTGAGCGATTATCTCCTTTAGCTATAGGCGTAGTATAGAAGTGATAAATTCACGCACTGACCTTGCATTGCTGAACCTCCTATCTTATTCAAGCTGTATCACTGAGAGTGAGTGATTATCTCCCTTACCCGAACAGTTCAATTGCGCACTACCTTTGCATTGTATTGTATGTTATTCAGGCAGCCATCGAGAAACGTTCCAGGAAGGAATTTAGGCCAAGCCTGTCACGCGCACTCAACTTTCACACTGCTATTGCAACATATTGTTCAACACGATTAAATAACAGGCTTCTATAAAGTATGACTTTCTTCAATAAACAACACATGTAAAACAACGGGTTTGATATGAGAAATTTTTTATTAGTTGTCTTCATAATCATGGCGCTTGCTGTGCATAGTTGAGCACAGCATCGTTTTAAATACTTCAGTGTATGTAATGTATGGTACATACCGTTTCATGCGGCGGTTTACGTTTCTGCATGGTTTATTGCTTTGACAAAAAAAATTAACTTCCAGCAGAGATCATACACCCGTATATGTTCTTTGCTTCTGGATACATAGGAAATCAACAGGTTGGTCTGTAGTTTGCAATTATTTTCCAAAAAGATAATACGGTTGCGTGATATCTTCACGATGATTGTGTTGAACATAGTAACATTCTTCTAAACAAATTTCCAATCTAAGCCGGAAGCAATCACAACACAAACCCAGTTAACCAAACGGAACCATACACAAGAGTGAGTGAGGTAGTTAGGTTTATCGCCGTCTTGAATAGTATTCCGTGTCAGCTTTATGTGGGATAAAAGTCTGAAGTGATGCAGGTCTTAGACATTCACCACTTTGGTGAAACCAACGAGCAAGGGTTTTGTGCTGACAACAAAATCGGGGCGAACCGAGATTCAAACACACTGTCATAGGTTTCTGGCGTGCCCAAGGGACACAGCTCTGCATAGCGAATTGCAGCGCCTTCGGCGACTGGGCCAACCATGCCCCCGTAAACAACTGTAAGAAACTATTATACAACAAAGATGTTTTAGATGAGATATGTATTGCTGAACATTCCATGAAGAAACAGTGGCAATATTGCACAATCACAAACTACAAAATACATGCACAATAAACGACAATTAAAAAACACAGGAACATTCAACATTCAAAAGAGGTGGAATTTAATTTCTAAAACAAGTGTTTTATAATGATATGGAAACAATATGAGAATTGAGCAAAACTATGGTAATGTAGTACACACATGTACAAGGAATTTGTTTGTAATTGTTGATATGTTAACAGATCTTGGAAGTTGTTTCTGGATAACTGTTGGTAAACTTATTAAGAATCTGCTCCTTTTAACAGAGTGTACCAAATTCTTTATCATGATTGGGGATTATTTGTGATTCTCTTTTCTTGGTTGTATTATGTAAGACAGTGCGTAATGTTGTTCATCTTCTGAGACATCACATGTTTCACAGAGACGTTGTTCAAATGGGGTTGGTGTTTTTGTATATCTACAATTTTTTCAATTTTTAGTTTGTGATTACTTAAACGAAGTTTTGAGAAAAGTGACCTATGGCCTTTGTTTTTACAATATGTAAGATAATTCTCAATATTTATAGATAACGTGACCAAACTGTATGTTCCTAACTTGCTGCTAGATAAATGGGAATCCATTAATGATTGCGTGAATTTTTACATTTGAACTGAAGTATATTTAGAGTGTATTCATTACATTTTTTGTGTTTACTATTTTAAAAGTTTGCTTTATTTAACCCAACCAACATTTTGACCAGAAATATTGATATTTGCTGCAAAAGCATGCTTTAGAGTGACATTTGTTGTTATCTATATAGGATTTTTGTTATTGGTACTAATAGTGGTTATACATCAAGTTTTGCCTGACAGGCCTAGTTTTCTTGCCTGGGTTTTCTTTGTGCTGACCAATTAAAGACACTGCTTCTTTTATTGTGCTTTCAAAAGATAAGTACATTAATAACAACCAATTTGTACTTAACACAAATTATCTCCTCCCATAGCTTACACTTCCTTCCTCTGCACATAACATTATATGGCGGGAGCTATTGATGCTCTGCAGCAATCTCTACTTGTTTGTTAGAGGGAAGTGTCTAGTAATTTGTCCCCCATATATGTAGTTTGGCTACGCAGATGAACGCAGTGGCCGAACAATCGCATCTAAAAGTGGGAGCGATATGAGAATCGTTATTACAAGGGTAACGCTATTTTTCAGGGCACTATCATTTGCAGAAGCCCGAGGTCTTCCATTAACATCCCGACGAAGGAGGGCAGTTGAAAAGACCGAGGGCTTCTGCAAATGATAATGCCCTGAAAAATAGCGTTACCGTTATTATAGCTAAAATGGATGGAATTTTGTATCAAATAAAAAGAAACAAGAATATCGGTTTTGAAACATTTACTGCTATCAACACAAATGTCACTGACCCACTTTTACAAATATGGAAACGTCATAGAACAAACCAGATGACGTCACTA
Source organism: Haliotis rufescens (assembly GCF_023055435.1). Classification (NCBI taxonomy): domain Eukaryota; kingdom Metazoa; phylum Mollusca; class Gastropoda; order Lepetellida; family Haliotidae; genus Haliotis; species Haliotis rufescens. The sequence continues at coordinate 61,418,378 of NW_025963779.1, read as the reverse complement.
TTGAACGTGACGTCACCTATGCCTACCCTATGACGTCACCTAACAACGGGCGTGATAAAGGCCCGTCGTCAAGCCATATGGGGGCATTATTAAGTTACAGTGGCCCGCTGATTTTTGATAACACGCGGGCGGTTTACTGATAATTCTATCCATTTTAGCTATAATAGGAGAAAAGGTACAGATGATTGACGGGGGAAATGTGAGACTATCCGGGAAATTCAAAACTTAACCCACCTGTTCGTAAAATGGTCTTGTCCGACATTTCCAAGTTCGGATTCTATTCAGGGAGACATCATTTTAAAAATTTGCGTAAATATGTTTGAAGCTTGTACATTGTATCAACATCCTTAATGAGGGTTGTACATGATTGTGATATCTCATATAAGAAATAGTTGCTCTTTAAGTCTGACATTGACGTTACTTTGTCAGTACTGTGACGTTACAGTTACTTCTTAGCGCTACATTTAGAATGATAAACTGAGAGTAATTGTCCATGGATGAGTGAATATGGTTTTACGCCGCCTTCGTTAATATTGCGGCAATAATACTGCAGGAGACATTCTATGAATGACATACAAATTCAGTTTTACAGTCACTAATATTTCCGAAAAGGTATGTTTTGAGTTCTTTGAGATAGCCTATCGTAATATATTCTGTCACTGAACGTAGCGATAACTAACATGTTCTGGCTTTTGTTATTGTGAAACTATTTCTTCCACTGATTGCTATATAATTGCAAATGGTCGTGGCCCATTCTAAGGCGGGGCCCTACATTATGCACACACTGACAAATATCGATACTAATCGAAAAAAATAAAATTGCGCGTACTTATATTCAAATCAGAAATTACCTATAGACGTCTCTACTGTAATATTGGCGGGGGGAAGAGCGGGGGGGAGGGGGGGGGGGGGGGGGTAGCCTTGTTGTTTGAGCGCTGAATCACCACCCCGAAGCCCGAAGACCCGGTTGCGATTCCAACATTGGTGCATTCGGTAAAGACCACTTAGTATGGGCCTATGATTGAACCCAATCATTTTGATTTCAGAAATGGCTGTGGCGAACAAGACTTCTATCTTGACAACTTTGAATTCTGCTGATCTTTCATTCGCAAGGGTTGGCAAAGCAAACTCGTCTACGTCACAAGTGACTCCATTCAGTCCTAACAAGACAAGGTCGCTGCAAGGGTTTCGCGAAGGAGCATCCGATCAAAAGGATCGTGTGGAAACTGACCAAGGAACATTGACGTCTTCCCAAGTGACACCAGGGCCTGTAGGCCACAGTGAGATACCGAGGTAAAAGATATGCATCTACATGGGCAATATTTTAAGTATCGCTAACCATATAATTCATTGAAAAATAGCTATTGTTTAAACTCGTATCCTGTATTTGTATTTATGTACGCATGTGTTTTGCTCTGACATACTCATGTAAAATACAGAAATCAAATTGTTCCTCGGCAATTGTTAACTATTAGCGATTTAACTACTCTTTGAAATGGTTCCTCTGTTTCTTCGCATCGTATCAAATTATCCAGAACATGCTAGTGTTCTTAAACCAACGTTTCACCAAGTCGCAGTGGATATTGTATAAAGTTGTCAAAATGACATCAATGTCTTATTATCTATTTGATCGTTGTTTTTATCACAGTGCTCGGACACCGGAACTGACGTCATGTGCCAAGGCGATAGCACTTGCTTGCTGTATGTGCACAAGCTTCCTGTGTATCGGTTTCTCCCTCGGTTTGGGAGTCGTGTTTGTCCAAATCCTTGATGTCTTCAACACCACCCGTGCACAGACGTCACTGATGCAGTCGTTGTGTATTGGCTTTATATACGCAGGGGGTATGCTCCCCAACACTTTTTCTCTTTGCGCTCATCTCTATTAATTCAGGCTCATAGCTTTAAATAAAAACGTATCTTGTTTTGTAGCTGAAAACATTTTTACACCTTTCTAACTCCTTTTGACATTGAAATGGCATAACTGACTATCTTGTAAGTTAAGTCTATTTTATTTATTTTAAATGAAAACGTAATATCATAATATCATATTGTTGAATATCTTTTATGCTTTGTAATACCATATTTGAGCGTGAAACAATGGAAAATAACTTCAACTGTCTGCTTAGTTCTCCATATCACGTGACCTCAAAACGGCTTGTCATTGGACAGTAACATGGAATAGTTTGGACCTTGCACCTTTCTCAGATTTGGGACTTAGATCAACTTGAAATATCGGAACATATTTCAGGGCCTTCATGGTCTTTACTCCTCATTCTTCGTTCTGTAACCATGTACTCGTCATTTGCTGTTTATAAGGCCAGCAATGGTCCACACTTACTCCCAGATGTAAAAAAGGCACTTACAATATATCCTAAACATTGCCCACTACATGTACGTTTACATATATCAAACTTTACATTGGCTTATAATGAAAAAAAAATATCCTATTATAAATTAAAATAAAATATATTATATATAAACTGTCGATACATTTTCATTCATTCCATTCATGAACTCTAAATTCGTGCCCTTAACTGTATTCCACAGCATTGATATGCGGACCGATAGTCCAGAAGCTAGGACCAGGAAACTCTTTGATATTAGGAGGCCTGTTGTCCCTGGTAGGATGTGTGGGGGCTAGCTTTGCCCCTAACGTGGAGGTGCTCATCGTCACTGTTGGATTTATAACAGGTACCCTTCATGCGTTTGCTCTATGTTAACCTTTTCTAGCGAACACCTGATTACAACAATACAGGGGAGTCCTCAGTATAAGTCATATGTAAACTTACACTCGCGAACACCTGGTTACAACGAAACACGGTGACTCGTCAGTGTAGGTCCTAGATAAACATACACTTGCGAACACCTGGTTAAAACGAAACACGGCCACCCGTCAGTGTAGGTCCTAGGTACACTTACACTTGCTAACACCTGGTTACAACGAAACACGGTGACTCGTCAGTGTAGGTCCTAGATAAACATACACTTGCGAACACCTGGTTAAAACGAAACACGGCCACCCGTCAGTGTAGGTCCTAGGTACACTTACACTTGCGAACACCTGGTTACAACGAAACACGGTAAAAGGTCAGTGTAGGTCCTAGATAAACTTACACTTGCGAACACCTAGTTAAAACGAAACACGGTGACTCGTCAGTGTAGGTCCTATTCTGCGCCATTCTTCTTGTAACGCGTTGGTCAGTTGTGGGAGTGTCTGTGGCGTGTTCTGACGTTGACGTACACGTCGATCGAGTTCGTCCCAGAGGTGTTCGATTAGGTTGACATCTGGAGATCTCGACGGCCAGGACATGAGGTTGATGTTGGCATTATGAAGGTAGTCTACCGCGACTCTAGCTGTGTGCGGTGGAGCGTTGTCCTGTTGAAACAGCTCACTCTGGCGGTCAATGATTGGAAGAAGGTGAGGTTGAAGAATTTGATTCATTGAGCGATTTACTGTCTAATTTCCTTGAATCACAACCAAGTCGGATCTCGTGGTGTAGGATATGGCCCACCACACCATGACACTACCGCCACCGAACTTGTCGAATTCACGTACACAATGTGGAGCAAAACGCTCATTTCGACGACGTTAAACACGTTGTCTTCCATCTTGACGGTGAAGAAGAAATCGTGACTCATCGCATAAACCACACTCGTCTCCATTTTCTCAAATTCCAAGGCTGTAAGGTATGGCACCACCCAAGCGTCGCAGTCGATGGATCTGTTGCTAAACGGGGAAGATAACTGGTCTTCTTGGTCGGATTCCAGGCTCGCGAAGATGGTTCCTGACAGTCTGGTCCGATATCCTCCTCAAACCAGGGATGCGTCCTGCAGTCTCCGTAGCTGTGACATTGCGATGACGTAGGTGGAGCAGTCGAATGTAGCGATCCTGTGCAGGGGTGGTAACTCTTGGTCGGCCCGTTCTCGGACGGTCTGCAATGGAATTGATCTGTGTGTATCGGTCACAAAGGCGGCAAACGTTGCTGTGAAGTGGCGTGCCCCAGAAGACTGCGATTCCCCTCTTTGGATACGTCCTATGGCGATGTTCCGATCGGCAGCGCTGAGTCTCGGCATTTTCGAACTTGAAAAATGTTGACAATTGAATAACCAATTTTTGGCTTATGTTTGCCTTTTTATAGCCACTACAACGAGTTACGAATCCCATAACTTGCACGTGCATTTTGCTGTTTTCCTCCATGACATTTTTAACAAGTGTGAAAACAATGCCGTTTAAAACATTGCAGATCGATAATGGCCAGGCCACCAACATTTTCCAATAACAAATATCCAATTTATATACCGGATTTTTTTGTGTAGTCAGGTCAATGTTACTACATACTACCTGTGCGTTTCTTTTTTTAAGAGTGTATATCCACGTCATTAGGTCGGACATGCTCAGAATTTTTTCTGGTGTATGCTTAACTGCCATATGCGTATTACTGCTTCTAAATGTCCAACAATTTATGCCTAAATCTGAAATAACTATTAATAACAACACACCACCTGCGACGACTTGGTCTTGTCTGCTCCAAAATGATTCCGCCGATACGTCGCATCCGCCAAAACAGTTATAGGTTGATGAGTGCGAATCGGAAATGTTGATGTGTACAAATGAAAATGACCCAAGGTGGTCGTCAGTTTGGGGTGAAGATGACATGGTATTTAGACACAACGGGGTACATCAAATATCCATTATAATACAATGGCATGCCTTAGCAATATCCATCAACATTTGCAAATTTTCTTTGTTGTTGATGGGTTTTTTCGAGAGACAAAAATCAGATACGCTGGTCTGAATGCTTCGCTCACTTCTAAAAGCAGCGACGCGGATGGGTTGATCAGAACATTCTCTCCCCTTATCTTCACACAGAGTGGAATCCCATCGGAGTAAAATGTGTGATTTTAATTAGATTGGTGTTGCTTCCATTTCTGGTGGACTCCTCTCTTTCCAGTAACAGGGCTAATATTCAATTGTAAACGACCGTTTTTTGAACGAAGGTGCAACAGGGTAACTCTTTAGCTTGGCTCCGTCTCTACATGTCACTAGTTGTCGCAGCGCGCATTGATCCGGGAACCAGACCGGAAGCGACAGGCTGGACCGTCGCTTATATCATTTAAAAAGGAAAGTTATTGCCCTTTGGAACAAAAAGATCGCCCATTCATTTCATGTTCCAAATTTGGATGCATAGTACATTTTGAGTGTATAAATGTATCACAATGGGTGTGATTTCATCACACTTAAAACACATATGTAGCTTTTAATATGTATTACTTATTGAGCAATGTGACTTTTGTCGACAGTCCATGATACTCTGTGTTCTGCTCATTACAGGTATTGGACTATGTTTCGCCTTTTTCTCGTCGTATATGGTGGTGAGCCGAGTCCTGACGAAGAACAAGGGCATGGGTGTGGCCCTCATCACGGCAGGGTCAGGACTTGGGTCCTTCCTATACCCCCAGATTAACAGACTTATATTGGACGCATATAGGTGGAGGGGGCTGTTTCTCCTCCTAGCAGGTGTCAACTTCAACATTTGTCTCCTTGGATTCATGGTCCGTTGTTTGACGAAGCCTCTTTTCTTGACCAAACCTTCGAAAACGGACCTCAAGCGTACATCTAAATCGTTTAATGTTCACGTATTCAAGAACGTACCTTACACAATATTTCTATTTTGTCAATTACCGATATGGATGTTTTACACTGGACTGTCCGTTTTCATCGTTGACATTGCTGAAAACAGAGGTTACTCACTCGAGGCTGCGTCGTTACTACTCTCTGCCCTGACCATCTCAACCGTTGCTGGAAGTTTGCTCGGCGGGATACTGGACTCGGTGCTACACATTCCAGCCCTTCTGTCTTCCTCTGCAGCCTTGCTTGTCTGTGCACCTCTAACCTTCGCATTCGTCTACTTTCATGATTATGGCGTGATGGTAGCTCTTGCAATTGGTCATGGAGCTTTCATCGGTACGGTGGATGTGTGCATACCAATTGTTGTGCATCAACTGTGTGGTCCCGCTATGTATTCCTCGGCTTTGTCGTTCTTTTTTGGACTTTCAGGCTTGTCCGATATTTTAAGCGGACCCGTGAATGGTAGGTACCTTCATTTGAAAATCTGGGGGAGGGCCAGGCATTTTGTTTAAATGAATCTATTCGTGGAAAAATATTCCGAAAGAAACTAATTTGTCCTGAAGCTTTACACACACAAATATCGTGCACTTGACGAGCTGGCTGTTCTGACAAAAGAGTGTGTTTGGACTCAAAACACTTTGTTCGGCTCCACTATCCAAAGACGCGCTGGACATGGCAGAACATAAATCCCTGCTTCCAACCTGTTGCACTTCGACCCGCAGATGTTGTGACCAAAAGGGATTTGTAACCTTCTAAAGAGGAGAGAAAAATTTCACTACCCATGCCGTTTTTTAAATAAAAGCAATGACAAAAAGACACCACCACCCCCACCCCCACCCCCACCCCCACACCTACACCCACACCTACACCCAACCCTACGCACTCGCACACAGACACTCACGCACGAACGCTCGCACGCACGCACACATACATGAACTTATTACTTGCAATTCTTCCTTAACAGGCGCCATCAGAGACATGACAGGGGACTATCTCCTGATGTTTTACCTGGCCGGTGGAGTAGCCCTGGTGATGGGGGTTGTCTTACTGTGTCTGGAACTGTGGATGCGACGAGCAAAGTCTTCATTAAAGGACGTATATATTTCTCGTGAAACTGTGGATACTAAATTGTGAATATCAAATTATATAACACATCTTTCGAGTCATCCAAAATCAAGATGAAAATTAACATCATCTAACAAACAGTCATTAAACGTTTGCAAATAGTTCATGAATGGCCGGGTTGTTCGTGTTAATGAATGTACAACGAAAGTTGTAAAGATTTGATTGAAAGATTGAAAGATTGATTTCGTATGAATGCTTCTGTTAAAATGCTTCCTCGTTACCATTGAATTATTGTCACCATCACCAATCTTGGATGAAAATATGTTTTATCCAGACAGGTGGCCCAGTCGTCAAAGGAGCCACAATTCACTCTGAAGAGTTGCGTCCCTTGTGCACGCTAGAAACGTATGATTGTGGGTTCGAATCTCGGTTCGCCTCCATTATGTTTCCAGGTTTTCAGCACCATACCCGTGGTAAAGTGACGTCTGAGAACTGCATCACTTCAGGCTTTCCTCCCACACGAAGCTAACACGCCGGGATATAACAGTAATACTGTTCAAAGCGGCGTTATAACCCAAATCACTCATTCACTCAATTTGGCATCCAGCTGCGTGTTTAGGTAGCAGGTGTTCGATTCAATGAGTGACCAAGGATCATACTCAGCCGACTGTGAGATTCCATCCCATAATAGTATACATGCACAAAGCAAAATGTTAAGCAGAGGTTAGACTATTTTTGTTATGTATTGTACAATGTAACAAAGCCTTGTTACGAATACTTTTCATGACAACATTTCTATGTGTATAAATGTTCTCAAAATGTGACTGGACATTTACTTAATATAAGAAGCTTGTTTCTACCACAAAACTGTTACAATAATAAAGACCCCCTGTCTGAGTTAAGTATCGGACTCTGACACTCTGACCTGTGAAGATCAAGGATGGAATAGGTCAGCAACCCATGCTTGTCGTAAGAGGCGACTTTGCTTGTCGTAAGAGGCGACTTTGCTTGTCGTAAGAGGCGACTTTGCTTGTCGTAAGAGGCGACTTTGCTTGTCGTAAGAGGCGACCATGCTTGTCATGAGAGGCGACTATGCTTGTCGTAAGAGGCGACTTTGCTTGTCGTAAGAGACGACTTTGCTTGTCGTAAGAGGCGACTTTGCTTGTCGTAAGAGGCGACTTTGCTTGTCGTAAGAGGCGACTTTGCTTGTCGTAAGAGGCGACTATGCTTGTCGTAAGAGGCGACTTTGCTTGTCGTAAGAGGCGACTTTGCTTGTCGTAAGAGGCGACCATGCTTGTCGTAAGAGGCGACTATGCTTGTCGTAAGAGGCGACTTTGCTTGTCGTAAGAGGCGACTTTGCTTGTCGTAAGAGGCGACTTTGCTTGTCGTAAGAGGCGACTTTGCTTGTCGTAAGAGGCGACTTTGCTTGTCGTAAGAGGCGACTATGCTTGTCGTAAGAGGCGACCATGCTTGTCATGAGAGGCGACTATGCTTGTCGTAAGAGGCGACTTTGCTTGTCGTAAGAGGCGACTTTGCTTGTCGTAAGAGGCGACTATGCTTGTCGTAAGAGGCGACCATGCTTGTCATGAGAGGCGACTATGCTTGTCGTAAGAGGCGACTATGCTTCCCGTAAGAGGCGACTATGCTAATCGTAAGAGGCGACTAACGGGATCGAGTGATCAGTCTCGCTGACTTGGTTGATGCATGTCATCGTATCCAAATTGCGTGGTCGATGTTCATGATGTCAGTCACTGGATTGTCTGGTCCAGGCGCGATTATTTACAGACCGCCGTCATATAGCCGGAATATTGCTGAGTGAAGAAAATTATAAAGCCTTGGGAAACGTCTACGTAATACGTCTTGTGGATCTGTAATCGCACTGTAATAAATTGTGAATTGATCTTCAGTGATTTGTGATACCAGTACTGTTTATACTGGTGGATTATTTGTAGGCCGCGTGTTGACTGCATTAAGCTAGACTCACTCACTACCTCAATCACTCAATCGGGTATTTTAAAAATAAATAAATAAATATATATCACCGTAACTATATTTATTTGTTTATTTTTGTACTCTACATGTGGGAATGTACTATCAGAAAGAAACCAACTACAGGAAACTACGGTTATAACGAACACGCTTATAACGAACTTACGGATATAACGAACTTACTTTTTTTGGTCCCGACTATTTGCTGTAGTTATGCTGTATATATGCCTATAACGAACTGCGGTTATAACGAACTAAAATTAGTTGTCCCTTTGAGTTCGTTAAAACCGTACTTTACTGTACATAACAAAAAAGTACACTCTTGCTGCAAATAAATTCAGACTACAACATTAAACATCATTGTGTTATTTTACCCGGCCAGAGGTCTGGAAAGTGAGAAAACACCAGTAACAGACCGTTCCTGGTTTAAAGCATGCATGACAAAGTTTTTATCTACAAGGCATGTGACTTGAATCGCATTAAAAGGTATTTCACAATTTGAACATATCTTGCGTAGTTCGGAACCGTGTTTGTGTCGACACATTTAATTTAGGATAGATAGAAGGTTATAGAATTCCAAGAGGCTAAGCAGGAGATTTAACGCATGAAACCTTGCATGTTGTGAGCGATGCTTGCACACGTACTACCCCGTATGTGATGTGTCAGTGTAAAACATACGAGGGCTGGCTGAAAAGTTCTAAGTCTGACTGTGAAAGACCCGTTCCAAGTCGATGGTTTTCATTTATTTCTCCACATAGTCCTCTTCCAGGTTTACAGACTTTTGCCAGCGTTGCTGCAAGGCCTGAATGCCGGTCAAGAAGAAATTTTCTTCAGCCACCCTAAAAAAGTCATTCACAGCGGAAATGACGTCATCATTACTAGGAAAATGGCGACCGGCTAGTTCCTTTTTCATTTTGGGAAAAAGGTGGAAGTCTGACGGGGCAAAATCGGGTGAATAAGGGGGATGGTCAATGAGTTCGAAGCCACAATCATGGATCGCTGACATGGCAACCACCGATTTGTGAACAGGAGCATTGTCTTGGTGGAACAGGACTCCTTTAGTGAGCATTCCCCGTCGCTTAGCTTTGATAGCTTCACGCAACTGTCACAGTAGGTTAGCATAATATCTTCCATTGATAGTCTGGCCTTTTTCAAGATAGTCAATCAGCAGAATACCCTTGGAATCCCAAAAGACTGAAGCCATCACCTTTTCAGCAGAAGGAACCGACATGGCTTTTGGGGGGGCTGGTGATTCCAGATGCTTTCATTGTTTAGACTGAATTTTGGTTTCTGGTTGAAAGTGATGAATCCAGGTCTCATCCATGCTTACAAATCGGGCCAAAAAATCATCGGGATCTGCTTCAAAACGGCATAAATTGTCACGGGACGTCAGGAATCTGACACGTTTCTGATCCGCTGGCAAGAGCTTTGGCACCCATCTTGCAGAAACTTTTGTCATTCCCAACTCGTTGGTGATAATGTGCTCAACCCTCTCATGAGACATGCCATCAACACTGGCAATATGTCGAGTGGTCAATCGTCGATCAGCCATAACCATGTCATGCACCCGGGTAATGTTTTCCGGAATGGTTGCTGTTGAAGGCCTTCCTGGACGCGGGTTATCGTCAAGGCTCTCTCTGCCACGCTTGAATTCCGCAGCCCACTTCTTTACAGTGAAAAAGGAAGGGGCATCATCCCCTAAAGTGGAGACCATGTCAGCATGTATCTGTGTTGGAGTTAGCCCTTTCAGTTGCAGGTACTTGATGACTGTCCTATAGCCAGTTTTGTCCATTTCTGGTGATTTCAATGGGTAGGATCACAAGATGGTCTGGTACAAAGACAAGAATAGCACTACAGTTGCAGTTCTTATGTCTATGATTCATTAAATGATTGTACTTGCTGGTGGCAAAAGTTTGTTTCAATCCGATTGAGATATCCCACTTAGGCTTAAAACTTTTCAGCCAACCCTCGTACCAACTGTAAAATCGATTAGATGTTTGAATTTCTATTTGCCTTCCCTTATTATGTCAAATTGCTGTTATTGACTTTGGTTCAGGGATGCTATATAAACTGACGTCCAAAAGAAACTTTACCAGAGTTTGAAATCACTCTTGCTCAAAAACAACAAAACATACATGCATGAAGTAAAGTGTATTGAGAAGATCAATATATCAACATAATCAACACTGAAAATAACAATCATACTGCGACCGAGAATGACGTCAGAGCCCCCCAAAGTTGGGTGTGGTACAAAACTCGAGCTTTTAGAATCATGGACAATAGGCAGAGTACATGAACAATCGCTCACGTTCAATAACAAGTCATTAGTAGCGTGTGTGACCACCAAATGCCTCAATACACGCAAAAACTCTTCGACGCACAGAAAAAGTCAGTCGTCTGATGAGGTCACGTGGGATTTGACGCCGTTCTTCTTGGAGGGCCAGGATCAGTTCTTGTCCGTTCGCTGTAGAGTGTGGTCGTTGTCGAACACGACGATCCATCAAGTCCCAGAGGTGTTCACATGTCGGGTGAGCGTGCAGGCCACGGCAGGACGTTGACGTTGTTGGCTGCGAGGAAGTTAGTGACAATTCTGGCTGTATGGGCTCTAGCGTTGTCATGCTGATAAATGACACCACGTGGCTGCTGTTGGAGAAATGGTAGGACAACTGGACGAAGAATGTAATCCATGTAACGCTGAGCTGTCAAGGTTTGGGTCAACGATGACCAGCGGTGTCCTCTCCTGCCCACAGATCCCTCCCCACACCATGACACTCCCTCCACCATATGGTACGACCTCCTGCACGCAACACGCCGTGTTACCCCTTCGGCGGTAAACACGTTGTCTTCCATCAGCCCTAAACATACAGAATCGACTTTCGTCAGTGAAGACAACCCTCTGCCAGTCACGTCGTTGCCAACGTCGTACAGTCCGTCCCATCTCAATCGCAGACGACGATGTTGCGCTGTCAATAGCTGTCCTCTGTATGGTCTAAAAGCCCTGATTCCATGAGCCCTGAGTCTCCTGGCCACTGTCTGTCGACTAACCCTGTGACCTAAGGCGTTTGTCGCCGATGACGTCACTGTCAGGAAGCGATTTCGGAGGTGCAAGGTACGCAAGTACCGGTCATCATGAAGCGTGGTCTGCCTGTTCTTGGCCTGTCAGCGGTCCGCCCTGTCTGTCTGTAACGTTGCATCAAGTTGGTAACGGCAACACGGGAGCAACCGAAGGTTCGTGCAATATGGGCGTGGGTGGCTCCCATCTGTACCATACCTAAGGCTCGTTCACGTTGTTCGACTGTGAGTCGTGGCATTTCTTTTGTGTTTATTTATCCCTGTGGATGTCTGACCTGCCGTTGCAATCGTTTTATACCCTTACCCGCACGTGTATTTGCAGTTGTCCGTGGTGCACGTGTTTTTCACTTTTTCGCGTGTTATCTCGCAAACAAACGATTAACATTTTCTGCATACACTGTTGTTGTATTTAGGTTATGTGTTTTAGATAGACTTCATCGGGAAAAAAATTATACTTTGTCTGAAATTTATATTTTCAGTTGGTAAAGTTTCTTTTGGACATCAGTTTATTTTATTTCATGACAGAAAAATCATCGATTTCATCACAGTGTTCGGGGAAATCATTCCTTCTGTTGAATATGGAATATGGTTATTATCACAAATTTAAGGTTGTCACACATGTGAGTAAATATTCATATTTTCTTTTTCACAAATGAAGTTTTATATATCAACACATTGTGCAAGCTTAAAACTGTCTAATCTTTTCTGACGTGATTACGCTGACTTGATTGTAATGTATCAGATATGCTTAATGACCAACCAGTGAGTGATCGAGACTTCTTTTATGGCGCATTAAACAGCATTTCAGTTATATTACTACATGGAAGCTTCTGTTGTTAGATTCAGTGATGACTAGCTCTTCCGTCAGCATCATTCCAGCTGTATCACAGATCAATCACCGATAGACCACACAAGCCAGTGATTGATAGAGCCACGTGCACCGCAGTCGTAGTCCGATAACGCAGTTATCTGAATCTGACCACCAGATATTAGTTAGTCCCCTCTTATGACAAGCAGTAGGGTGTCGGGTCCTAACCTGGGATAATGTTGGAGGGAAGCCCGAAATAGCCCTGTCTTCGACGTTTACAACCAGGACTCGATCATTCACAGCCGTCATATAGCCGGAATATTGCAGGGGAAAGCGCTAAACGAGCAAAATAACACTAATGTAAGTGGGTCACTGGTGCGAGTGTGACTTGTCCACAGACCGAGCAATGGTCAGAATCCATTGCAACCCCATTGGTAACTGGATATCTTATATAAACCAATGACATGTAAAGGAGTAGACCGTCCCTTTGAAACTGGTTCAGGATAGCAAATCAGATAGTGCACGAATATTTGCAATTCCTGCTTCATATTGTAATTTCAGCTATCTAATTGGCTGAAACGGTCAATTTCCTTTGCATTCATTCATGAATATAATCAAATAAGCCACGCCCACCGAAACGGACACCTTTCACCACAATGGAATGTCGGGGAATTCTGATGCGATATATCACTACAATTCCAACGCAGGGGCAGTAAATCATACTTCAACTGTAGTTGGTACGTGTAGTTATCTCCCGTTGTATATATGCCTTGATTGACAGGCTTATAAATTTCGTTTGATGCTACAGTCCGTTTGGCTTCAAATGAGAACCATGAATTGCAAAATAACTCAATAGCCTATTAAACGCGAATACGGTACACGGCAATGAATACCCTGTACCCAACAATATCTGTTGTTTGTTATTGTTATTCCCATCGCTGGAGAAAAAGTTGTTTTAAGACACTGTCATGTTGAAACCAGTAGCGCTTCTTGTCAGTCAACAACGACGTACACAATGTAGCACGTGCAGTACGTGTTCGCGCTGTTCCTCCTAACGTTGTGCCCCCTCCGTCAAAGATGTCAACTTGTACAAATAACAACATGAAAGTGTCTTAAACAACTTTTTCCATTTTCGAACCTGTAAAATGTTGACAATCGAATGACAAATTATTGGCTTATGGTTGCCTTTTTATAGCCACTACCACGAGTTACGAATGCCACAATCCGGATATTCACAGGTGTGCCTGGCATTGTAAAACCTTTGATAAAGGCTTGCTCCCCAATCTCCTCCTCTGGGGGTATACTATCCGAAGGGTCATCGGAGATGAGGGTTACATGCAGCTGTAGATACCGACGTTGAAATATGTCAAATATTGACAAAACCATTATAGTGTACATGGGATTCGTATACTATAAAGGTATGCATGGGTATAAATTAATAAGTTATTTATTTCATATTTTTTGTCAATGATTGGGGGGAATTTTGCGACCTTCTTAAGATCTGTGACTTTTTTAGAAGAATTTTTTTTTTAAATTTAGTGATATTGGAATAGTGTGTATTTTGTCGGCTATGAGAGAGGTTCTATATTTATTAAATGTTTCACATCTAAATAGGTAATGAAATTCAACAGTTTTAACTGGTGGTCAGCAGAGTTTACATGTTCGTAGCCAAGACAGACAACAACGAGCAAACAACTAATCTTTTCAAATATGGTAAAGGCAATAATTAGCTTAAAGGGGAAGTGTACACGCAAAAATTACTTTCTTTCTTTTTCTAAACAAAACGCAATTTTAGAATTAGTTAGTATCTGTGTTTGAAAATATACACTCATTTTTTTCACAGTGAAAGTAGGAAGCTCACAATAGTGTGGAAATGATATGCCGTTATGAGGCCTTCGTTTTTCGAGCTAAACATGCCTGAGTTATCTCCCTTAGATTATGACGTAATTGGTGCCAATTCAACTGGGTCCCTGTCTATTCTGAACGCAAAAGATATCAAGTACCAGTTTTCGGTAAAACAACATGGCCTACGACACACTCCGGCGCAGTGGTGACTCAGCATAACACTATGCTGGCTGGCATCTGAGACGCTAGAATCACACACCCGTACCTACACCACGTGAAGCGGCTCTAACAAAGCATGATGACGTCATAATGTTTATCAATTGGCACCAATGACGTCATATTGCAAGGGGCATAAGCCATGGTGTTTTTGTTATGAAAATAGAACACTTGGTAAATGTGAAAAATATAAATCGTTTAAATGCAAAACATATGTTAATTAATTGTGATATTTTTATATTTTTGTCTATGACACTACTAGGTTAACACTTGTAATGTGGAAAAAGTACAAGAAAAATAGGTTCATTTCCGTGTGAACTTGCCCTTTAAGATGCCGGCGTGGCATGTCAGTTTATTTTTACTTCAGAAACACCAACACCGAACAAGGACGCCCGGTATTTCCAGAGACTGACTTCAGACAATTCTTTCGATGCATACCTCCCAAATGACGCATTGGTAATAGCCTTAAACCCGACATCAACGTACCATACAGTATACGGGGATCGAATCCCATGATCGAAAATATTTTTAGAATAGTTCATGCCGATAATTATGACACCCTACTATTTTAAGGTACTAGTATATGTTTTGTACAGAGTTATCAAAGAAAATAACAGGTTCTGTTTTTTGTTTAGATATACTTTGGCGGAGGTTAGGTTTGCGAAACCAAAACACGATGTAGAGTGGGGGCAACTTCTCTAACGTCATCGTTTGTTGTATAATGACCTGCGGAAACCATCCTTGGTGGTTTCATCAGAGAAGGTCATACACAAAAAGGTCGCCGATTAACGTCCGAAAGAAAATCGACAATTAAGGCATTAAATCGTGTATCTGAGTTGTCAACGTGCATGCTGTACCTAATAAAGTCGATATATTTAATTTAATATCATAGGTACAAATATGAAATTTTGGAGCTCGATAATCACATGTTGTCGTTGTACAAAGGCATTGAAAACTGTTCATTGTCATGTCACATAAGGCCACAAGGTTGCGCTGAACTCAGTATCTCGTGTGTTCGACCCTGGCAGCAATCATGGTTCTGCATCTCCTCAATACTGACTGGATACGTGTACGAATTCTGTCCTGCGGAATTCTGCGCCATTCTGCTTGTAACGCGTTGGCCAGTGGTGGGAGTGTCTGTGGCGTGTTCTGACGTTGACGTACACGTCGATCGAGTTCATCCAAGAGGTGTTCGATTGGGTTGAGATCTTGAGATATCGACAGCCAGGGCAAGCCGTTGATGTTGGCATTATGAAGGTCTTCCGTGACACGAGCTGTGTGCGGTGGAGCGTTGTCCTGTTGAAACAGTTCCCCTGGGATAACTCTTGGT
Organism: Haliotis rufescens; assembly: GCF_023055435.1. Taxonomy (NCBI): domain Eukaryota; kingdom Metazoa; phylum Mollusca; class Gastropoda; order Lepetellida; family Haliotidae; genus Haliotis; species Haliotis rufescens. The sequence goes on along the minus strand of NW_025963779.1, from coordinate 61,402,424 downwards.
CGGCCCGTTCTCGGAAGGTCTGCAGTTGAATTGAACTGTGTGTATCGGTCACAAAGAGGCCAAATGTTGCTGTGGAGTGGCGTGCCACTGAAGACTGCGATTCCCCTCTTTGGATACGTCCTATGGCGATGTTCCGATAGGCAGCGCTGAGTCTCGGCATTTTCGAATTTTTTGAAGAGTGTATTTCTAGTAGTTGAAAAATAGTTGAGTGTCCTGGTACAAATCCTGAGTGGTATATACACAGCAAGTTATGATCCATAAGATGATTATACAACCTTTTGAAAACGATTCGCTCAAAAATCTTACTTATACATGACAGTAGTGATACAGGTCTATAATATGAAGGTAGGATTTACCCCCTTTCTTGTATAGAGAATTGACAAGCGCCACGTTCCACTGGTGTGGAAATTCGTGCTCAAGCAAGGACAAATTGAACAATAAATACAATGGCGTGGCTATTGAATGGTCAATAAATTTCAATAAGCGATAATTAATGTTATCTGGGCCACTGGCCTTGTTTACTGGAAGTGACTTAATCAAATCGGTGATCTACCTTCAGTTGCTGGCGATCTATAGCCCGTTATATAATGTAATGGTATGTATAGTGCTATCCATTTTATGATTAAATACTAGTTTTAAATATATTTCTGTGATAAGTCTAGTTATTTTACTGTCTTTCGTTGGCAGGTCCAATGTATTTATTATGTTTAACCCTTGATAGTCGCTATATGACTGAAATATTGCCGATGTGACTTAACATTTTAACTCACTCACTATCAAATCTATTATTTCGTTATGTACAACATGAAAGTCTTTAAGTTTGGCATAACATTTGTTATAATTATCGCGTAACACATGGTTACATGTATCGATATTTGTGACTGAACTGAAATATATATTTAATGATTCAGACTTTTCGGAATCTGAAAAAGCGGATGGCTTACTTGAAACATCAGTGACTAAAGGGGTATAGTTGTTGTAGTACCATAATCCTTCAGAATAGATCTGATACAGTTGATACAAACATCTACGTTATAATGGAAGTCCTCTTTTGCTTGTTTTCGGAGATTACCAACAGTATGTCTTTGTTTGTTTTTTTACCTTACAAAGTCATTTCGTTTACAGGGTAATTTTGCCTTATTTCCGAGTCTTATACCAATGTAAAATACACTCAATATTGTTCTAATATTTTCAGTAAATATTAGCATTTTCTGATATAATTATTATCTAAATATAAATGGAATTAGAATATTCATAATGGTTTCATTACCTACAGTATATCTACAAGGAATTAAATCTTGTAGACGTTTACGTGTCAGACTGAACACTGACAGCTACATAGCAGGCTACAGTGAAGTAAGACATATACATCAAACCCATCGCGTTCACTGAATTCTATTGTCCAGAGGCCGCAGTCGCATCGGCGTAGAAGCTATTATTATGTAATAATACAGAATCATTACCTCGTGACGTATCGTCGGTCAAGATTTAGATGAAGACAATGCACAATTCACTGACTAGGGAATCACTCAAAGTCAAAATATACGAGGCGATTACTATAAAAGTCAAGCATCTCCACTGGTCAGTACACAACACCACTGACAGTAAACTGCTTGACTGTAATCGTTCCTTTTCTTCTTATTAAGGTAATAAATAAATTTTATTATTTGATAATTTGGTCCTATATTATATATATATGTGTGTGTGATATATTCTGGATAGTCTATGTTTTCATAGGTGGTTAACTTTAACAATCTAATGTAAGATGGTAGAGACATATTTGCGCTGTGCATGTGCACGGGTCCCTTGTGTGTTTAAATAATGAAGCGTTCATTATTACCTATATATGTACGTATGAAAGGTCATACATAGTAACTTGTGTGTTTTAGATATTTGTTTACCAGAACTTGTATGTATTATGATAGATGTTTACTATACTTTGTATGTTTTATTAAATGTGTTTTGCACCACATGTGTCCGTTCATGAGCAGTAATTCCCTATTGTTTGAATATGATTATCCATTATCAATATCCGAATATACACAGTATCAAAATACAATATATATCAAATAAATATCATGAAAGTAACGTTAATGGTGAGGTATGTTGAACGATAAAGACATAGACAGTTAGTCTGTATATCTAATGTTCGGCCGTTACAGAAACTGTTACTGTATTAGGGGCGGTCGGGTGACTAGTGGTTAAAGCGTTAGCTCGTCACGCCGAAGGCCCGGGTTCGATTCCCGACATGGGTACAATGTGTGAATGTGGTGTCCCCCGCCGTGATATTGCTGGAATATTGCTAAAAGCGGCGTAAAACCAAACTCAATCACTCACTGGTACTGTATTCTATTTTGATACACACGATGACAAAGCATTGATGTACTTAGAAGTCAAATCTAACATCGTGATAGGTCAACTCCATGCAAATGATAATTATATGATTATCAATACCGTTCATATCCTACAGCTAAATGTTTTATTATACTTGGTTTGAGGTTATTGCTATTATCGTTTATCGCGTATAATTATGTATATCTACATTTAGTAAATAGCGCGTCTCACTTCAGACGTAATAAGCCAAGCGTATTTATAGTGATGTGACTTACAAATGCAGTCACAGGTCATAATGTTGGTGTCATGATGTAATGCTGTCTCTAGACATGAAAGTGTGCTTAGCTCTACCTATAGCTATATCCCCTATATTACCTACCTTCCCCCTCAAGTATTACAACCGTTGCTTATTCGATCGTTCGATCATTATTCTATATGTTTCATGTATTCATACTATTATCATTCTATGTACCATATATTGGTACTCTATCTCTTGTATTCTGTATTATAAAACACAACACCACTGACAGTAAACTGCTTGGCCGTAATCGTTCTTCTTATTGTTAAGAGACCGACTCTGTGGTCCAGTGGTAGAGCGTCCGCCCGGAGAGCGGAAGGTCCGGGTTCGATCCCCGGTTCTATCATACCAAAAGACGTTAAAAGATGGTACTTGTTGTTACCCAATCAGGCGCTCGGCATTAAGGGGCTAAAACAAGGACTGTTCGGCTCGGAGTCAGTATACTGTGTCTGAGTGGGGTATTTATGTTAAACTGCGGCATGGTATCTCATTTAGCTAGCACTGTAAATCGGCATCAGTCCGGACGAGTACAAGCAGCCACACAAACACACACACGTGCATGCAGGTCGCTATATACGTGCAATAATCTTGGACGCGACATTGAACTCCACTTCACCTCACCTCTTATTATATAATCAAGTTCCCAAACACGGGACAAAAGCTTGATTATAGTTTTTCTCTGATACGAATTGCTCGTCGAATTTCGCTGTTATACCAGGGTTTAACCCTTGGCCTTATTATTACTCGTCTGGAAGGCACGTACTCTTTTACGTGATGACTCCGTGCTAATGTAAGGGCGTCACGAGTCAAACATCGATCTGTGGAAACAATAAGCTGGATTAAGCGTTGATGTTCACCTTGCTCGTAAAGTAAAACATCTCTTACATAAGACTCTGGTACAATTGGTACAATTGGACAGAGTAACAGAAAAACATTGTAGTGACTGAAATCGACGATAAGGTCTAAAACGCTGGCTTCTACAGTTTCGCTGTCCTGGCTTACAGCAATACGAAAAACGATGACCATCAGAGCAGCCGAGGTTTGTGTAATACGTATGGACGATTTAATGAGATTACGTAGATCTTTACTCACCATTGTATCGTGAAGGTGGTGTCATTGTTATTCAACAAACCTTCGTTAAGGTCTCCAATCAGTACTGCATGAAATGTCCAGGGATGTTTGTACTGAGTGGTCGAGATGATCTCAATATGATGTAGGGGTGTTGGGAGGGCGATATCTAACACACAATCACACACTCTTTTGATGCAGATATATTCGGAACCACATTATTTCATAATTGTCTAATTCTAAACCTATTCTATGTTTAACACTCAATGAACCACGAAAATAGACCACAAGGCCACCCCGAAGACAATCTCTATCCCTTCTGGTTTAAACATATTAATTTTCACAAAAATGTGAAAAATGGATTGGTAAACAAGCGAAGCGCTTATGTTAATACAATTCCATTACACATAAGTAACTATCGAACCGTCTGAAAACATTTCCACAGATACCATAATGTTGTAACAAATGTTATATTTGGGATAACACTTTCTCAGTAAAGCAGTAAAGAGTCTCGTACTTTGGGGGGGTTGAGTCCCGTCCGAGATTCGAACCCACACTTTCCAGTTGCCAGCATACACAGTCAGCGATCTAACCCACTCAGCCACCGAGGCTTCCACAAAAATGAATATCCGACAACTGGTAGTCTAGATCACGTACTTTGCGTACCCCCTGACAAGTGTAAATTTGCACGGCTCCCATGGCCGAAAGCTAAGAATACACAATGCCATTTAGAAAGTGGTTATATTTGGGATCACACTTTCTTAGTGGAGAACAGATTCTCGTACTTTTGGGGGGTTGAGTCCCGTCCGGGATTCGAACCCACACTTGCGGGTGGTCTAGTCTATCCTTTGTGATCAGCCTCCCCTACTTTGGAACAGATAGCCACAAATTCCAGAGACTCTTAAAGAAACAGGCCAACATTGATGTAGTTTTCAAGAGAAGTCATACCATTCAGAACACAATAAAAGCAACAGGGAAACCACCATCCAGCCCCAAGCTAGAACCACCAGGAGCAGTGTACCACATTCCGTGCAATTGTGGACAAGCTTACATAGGAGAAATATCTTGGCCCCTCAAAAGCCGAATTAAAGAACAACAAAGCTCAGTCTCCAAAGATAACTCTCAATCAGCTCTATCAGACCACATCCATGACAGCCCAAGCCACAGCATTCAGTGGGATAAAGTCAAAGCCCTCACCACCAACCTCAAAGACTTCAAAATCAGAAAACTACAGGAAAGACTCCAACCAGTCAAAAGACTCCAACCGTCAATCAACCGTGACCAAGGCTAGTACATACCCCCGGCGTACCATCAACTCATCAAAGACCCCAATCAGTCATAACCCCGTTGTTTATATTACTGGCTTCATCCTTTGTATATGTCACTGACTTCACCAATGATTGTCATTACCACCCTTGCGTGTACCTAACAGTCTTCTCCGCTCCAGTATAACTACATCTGACATCTACTCTATTGTATAAACATTGCCTCCTACCTGTATCTAGCATATCTGTATGGGTTTACCTGTTCACATAATGTTTTGAATTTGTCCCAGTCTGCCTTATTGGAATGGAAGTTTGGTTCTTGGGGTTCATTTGGGTTTTCCAAATTTTTGTTTCCTATTGTTATATGAATTGGAAGTGGTCGCTGTCAAATGGCTCCTCATACACTCCCCCACGAAGTGCTCTGGACGAGGTCGGGGGTACATATTGTTAGGTCTATAGCCTACATAGTGTCATTTATTTTATTATATCTAGTTGGTTCATTATTGTTTAGGAGTATTATTTTTTTCTTCTGTTCTGTCCGCGATTAGTTTACAGTGTTGATCTTTTTAATCTTTCACGCCCCAGAAGGGTTGGTGGGCGTTCAGGTCCCCCAAGAAAATGGTGGATTTTTGGCCTATTTCATTTAAGGTTTCTATGTCCTCACTTTTAATTGGTTTCACTGTCCAATGGTAGATGTTTGCTATGATTCTTAACACTGAGACTTTAGGGGACGTAAATAGTTGTTAATTAGGCTTGACATAATAGTACTTTTTAAGATAGCGCTGACGATCAATTTCTAAATATATACACTCAAACAAGTAGTGAAACTCGTCACCGACAGATGTATTACAACATGGACAGATCCTATCAACAAAGGGTAAATCTATCCATCGTCCCTTCTCAACAGGTAGAGGGTGATTGCTGGTTCTAAACTTAGTCAATGGTAACAAGTTTATATTATTTATATAACTATGGGGTTCAAGGCCGAATTCTGGTTTGATACAAGAGTGAACTTTTCCTCTTGATGACATAGTTTGATCGTTGTGCCACCCCTCAACAAACTTGTCTCTAAGCCTACTTTCTATAGTGGACAGCAACCATTGATTGTGTACATGATAAAGTTCGCTTGTTTATATTTATGATTTAATCCTTGTCGGGTGACCTTGAATATAAGGTCTTATCCTGAGCCTAGCTCACTGTGCCCCCGACCTTGGTGTTGTCATATGGGATTAAGAGCTACACGTGCCTACAGTCCTGTTCCATTGTGCCCACAATAAATCATGCAATGATACGGTCTGTTGCTCAGAAAGGGATTCGCTACAGGACTGATTACATAACATTTATAGACATAGTGAATTATACCCTTAGCCGTCTCGTAAAAGCCATACACATGTCTCGTGGTGGCAACGCCATTGTCTCTTCGGCTGTCCTTTGCTGCCATCATTATATGAATGTTTACATCTATAGCGTCAGCAGTAATTATCACCCATTCAACAAACACTCTTAAAATCATCCACACTAACTAAATCACAAACCCTAAAACCTGTCATTTCATGTCGGACAAGTACATAGCGACAGGACCCCCGGACTGCCATTCAAGTAACTAACTAACGACTGCCATCCTATACTGCCATGCACCCCGACGCACAACTCTCAGGTAAGGGTAATAATAGAACATACTGATGTAGATGTACGATCGCTAACATATTCGATGGATGCAATTTGGTGAATGCCTCCGTTATCTATTTCTTGCATTTATGTCCATGTACCACTGTGAGTGGTTATTTATGGAAATAAACAATGTCAAAGTTGCACAGCTCGTTCAGGATGGCAGACAGTCAATGTACAATACTTCTGGATTAACAATGGCAATTAGCATGTCAAATTATTCAGATTCGCATCAGGCTTGGCTGCAGCGATCTTAACGCAGATCAGTATGATAGACATATTGCATACTAAAACCTGTTCCTGTGGATATCATACCGAGCATGCTTTACACTTTTGTGTGTACAAACTACTAAGTTCTTCGAAATGAAATGTATTTTTACCAACAAGGTTATTCTTTACACACAGTGCTATGCAGAAATTCGCATTTGAGTAAAGAAGAGCAAATCCAAACATTAGATTCTATTCAAAACTTCGTATTAAAAACTGGCAGATGTTCAATTAAATGAATTGTTTAACATAAACTGCAAATATATTTCTCATATACACACATCTAGCTTGGCATGTGCAATTCATTTGTTAATCTAACGTTCACTGATGTATTTATTGCATCGTGTCTTAATTGTAATGGAGTGGTATTAACATAAGCGCTTCGATTGTTTACTAATCCATTTCTAGATTCTAGACATATACACATCATGGCTGCAGGGTAATTAGCCTTTGTCCCAATTCGGTCGCTATGACACTACGATGAAAATGAATACCACAATATTACAAATCTCCAACTAGACATAGATTGTGTTGGTTGTTGTTGTTGTTGATGGTTTGTTGTTTAACGCCGCACTCAGCAATATTCCAGATTGTGTGTTATGTTGTCATATGTACATGTATATGAGAATTTAATACAAAATATTGCAATGTTTGTTCATCATGGAATGTACAAAATAAGTACAGCCGTCTGTAGCATATGAAGCATATATCTGTGGTAACCAGTATTGTTCTTATGGGTTTATGGCCTACATAACTGTACGGAATAAAAGACGTCAACACGAATAATTAAAATATAATTGAAAGAGGTATCCTTTCAAACCTTTCAATAAAAATCGTAAGCCATTCTTTGTTTAAAACTCAATATATATATTATGAGTATTATTCTACAAGTCCGTGCAAAGCGATAATAGCAATACCCAGAAATAAAGGGCAGTCGGCAGCCTACCGGATGTGTGGTGAGTTCATCGGAATTAGTAAGCGATTATTACGTAACAATCTTTATCCCTTGACATGAAGAACACCTGTCGTGGTTGGAGTCTCAACCACTCTCACACAAAGGCCACATGTGTAATCGAACCTAGTGAGTATATTTTCAGTTTTGTAATTTCATTTGATAGTTGCGGAACCCGAGTTTCAATAATGCGAATATGTATGTTGTTTGGGGTCTTCGGCACTGTCTAGCTACAAATACCACGATGATATCTAACGCACTTACTCGTCCTGTACGTCATGTCAGTATTTTGTTTAAGTTGGATTTACACAATATATATTATTTTTTCATAAGATGTAAAAGATGTTCACAATTTCGATGGTTAATAATAATATACGGAGATTTGATTATAAAGGGCGTTTCATTTTGATTCATGTTAAGTACGCGCAAACTCATATTTTATCCTTTTAATGTTGGCATTTATCTCCGTCATTACAATTAGTTCATATGACGTACCTAAGGCTGGAGTCTAGATCATCTGATTTCAAAGTAAAAGTGAAACACTTTGTCATTTGCTTATTGTCTAGAATTTCAATTAATTACTTTGTGCAATGACCCCCTGCTTATACAAATATACGCACGTTTGAGTCGGAGGACCACGGAAGACCTTAAGGGCCATTTTTTGTCGTTGTTTTTTTTGTCTTGACATTTAAAGATACTAAGTTGAAATTGCAGTATGCTTAGGTGAAATTTCAATATTACTAAGTTAAAATTTCAATATGCTAAGTTGACATTTCAAAATGCTAAGTTGAAATTTGAAGATGCTATGTTTAAATTTCAACATAATGATCATGACATTTCAAGATAATACCTTGAAATTGCAACTTATCATGAAGATGCTAATTAGAAATTTCAAGATATTAACTTATTTCAACTTATTACCTTGAAATTTCAACATAGTATGTATCTTGAAATTTCAACTTAGTTTCTTGAAAATCAAAGTAAGTACCTCGAAATTTCAAGCTTTATATCTTAGTATCTTGAAATTTTAAAAATCAAATGGCCCCAAAATGCTTCCGTACATGACGGTGACGTACAGAGCTTTTCACTAATTCTCTACAGGGGCAGCGGGCGAAGTTTTGTCATGCAGGTGCCTCGTTTTATCCGGATTAAGACTGGGGTCGTCGCGTACATATTTGAAGGTTCAAATGGATGTTATACAACTTACCATTCATGAGCGTATATATTGATGTACATTCATTACTTCATTATTACTTATTGTAAAACACATACACAAAAACACAGTCCAATTCTTCAAACGTGTTTAACATTAAATTTTACATTTTAAGACAGAAAGTCGCACTGTCGACACAGTGCATGATATCGATTTCATGGCCTACCAATCTCTTCATATCTGTCTTCTTCGCCGGAATGCGCTGATCAGCAGTATACTGTATTTGCTTCAAATTGGGTCTTTTGTCTGCTCTGCTGGGAGGGATTATATGAACTCAGAGATATTGGGATGAGCATTGCCAACCACCTTCTTCAGGCGACCGTGCCATTCCTTAAATTATCCTAGATACGTTAAGTCATTTTGACACATTTGTGAAATAACTACATATGTATGCGTGTAAAATACTACCGAAGCGAAACTTTTACACATTGACTATAACATATACACAGGACCAAGCACGGGCTTATCAAAACTTCGTCACCATTACCGATTCTATCCCCAAAGATACCCACATTCCTTTATTATTTCAAAAACGAAACTGTATTTCATTTTGTTGATCAATGTGACGATACGCCTTTATACTAACAATAAATGCGCTTGGCGCAGCACAGGTCGCGAACTTGTAGAGATTTCTGGGATATCATCCAGGTGTCCCCGGGGAAGAATAATAACAAAGGCAACAACCAGTCCCGATGGATTGACAGATATCAGTGAGTGAGTGAGTGAGTGAGTGATGAAGATAAAGACTTAATTGTATGGATCCAATTCATAATTCTATTGTATGCAGATGATGCTGTATTATTTGATAAATCACCAGAAGGTTTACAGAAAGCCTTGAACACTTTTAATGAATATTGTGAAGAGTGGAAACTACATGTAAATATAAATAAAACAAAAATTGTGATTTTCGGTGGTGGCCCATCGAAAAATTCGAAACATAAATTTCACTATTTCTGATAAAACTCTAGATACTGTCGACACTTAGGAATTGTACTTCACATGAATAGAAAACTAGTATGAAGTCTTAAGTCCCTCAGTGATAATGCTTTGAAAGCAATGTTTTGCATGATAAAAAAATCAAGAAATTTAAATTTACCTTTGGACTGTGTATTATCAGCTTTCGATGCGATGGTATTACCAATATTAACTTATGGTTCAGAAATCTGGGGCTTTGAAAATTTAGAAATTATAGAAAGAATACACCTCAAATTCCTCAGACTCATCACAGGATTAAGAAATTCAACTCCTCGTTATATGATATATGGCGAATTAGGTAGGCTACAATTAAGAATAATAATTTGTAAACGAATGATATCTTTCTGGCACAAATTAACATATCAAACTGGTGTGTATAAACTTTCACAGCTGTTATATCAATATCTGTCAATTAACGGGAACAAGACTATTGCATCAACAAATCCCTGGGTTAGATGTGTTATGGATATATTAGACAGTTTTGGATTATCTTATGTATTTAACAATCCGTCAATTTGCACAACAAAGTGGCTAGTGTCAGAAGTAGAGCAAATACTTAAAGATCACTTTTTCCAGAAATGGAGAAGTGACGTTAATTCTAGTTCTAAAGGCTTATACTATAAACATTTAAAGGACACTCCGGTTCTCGATAAATATCTTCTATTGCCAAAACGAATAGCAATTCCAATACTACGATTTCGAACCTGTAATCATAATTTACCTAATGAGACTGGCCGATGGAAAAATATTCCAAAGGAAAATAGAACTTGTAAATTATGTAATTCCCCATCTATTGCTGATGAATTTCACTACTTATTCAGATGTAATTATTTTAAAAGAGAGAGGCGAACATTTCTCTCATCATATTATACTGAATGGTCAAATATTATAAAATTTGTTAAACTCTTATCAACAACAAACACACAGGATCTAAAAGATTTATCGAGATTTATTGTAAAAACGCCATTAGTATTAAAAATGCTAGGTAACCACATGTTGTTATTAATTGCCATCTTGTCTGCTTTTTGAACATATGCATAATTATATATTGTAATATGCTCTTGTACCACCTTTTGTGGTTTCTGAGAATAAACTGAACTGATTCTGTTTCTGCATGGGTTCACCCCGATTGTGTTTCTTTGTTTGTCAGCACCGTACACTTGCTCATGGGTTTCACCAAAAAGGTAAACGTCTGAGACCTGCATCACTTTAGGCTTTCCTCCAACATTAAGACATAACCGGAATGCTGTTTAAAGCGGCGTTAAACGGCTCTCACTGTCGTGTCATTCAGTCTATATTTTCTACGAATGTTATCCGAACTATCATCATAACCTAGGCCATCTGCGTTACAGAAATGAATGTGGTACCAGAGATACCACCCGAATCTAAAGTTTATCATCCCATTGAAGTAGCTCCCAAACAAGAGGAGACCCCACAAACATCCGACCATGAAGGATCATCAAGGTAAGAAATGTTTCAAATCTGTCCATATATTGACATTAATACATATTCTACCATTTTTAAAACACTCGATTATGATCGGCATTCGGTTTCAAATTCCAATTAGCGTGGTTAAATCAACAAATAGCCCAGTTCAACATGGAAAACAGCATTTCTAACTCTTTGTTGAGAATATAATTATCATTTTATTCCTCATCCGTTTCTTATCTCAGTGCGAAGTCACCGGAACTGACGTCATTGGCCAAGGTAATAGTACTGGCGTCATGTATGTGCAACACCTTCCTCAGCGTGGGTTTTGCCGTCGGACTGGGGGTGGTATTTGTCGAAATCCTCGACGTTTTCGATGCCAGTCGAACACAGACGTCACTGATGCAGTCCTTGTGCTTTGGAGTTATATTTACAGGGGGTATGCGTTATTTTGGCCCTTGTTTTCTTTTCATTTCGTTTTCCCTTGAATTATTAAATGTACATGAGTTAGAACCACATTACAAATGCCGCACCCTTGTTGACATTCAGCAGTGTCTACTTGGCACTCTTGTTAACATTCCAGACAAGAGTGAATATCATATACTTTATTTCAGTTTTACTTTTTTTATGTTAAAACATTATTTACCCACTCAATTTCTTGCACTAATCCAACTTTACGATCCCACCCATACTCTTTTGAAATATATCTGTGCAACTTTGAAACGTTTGTTTAATACAATTTGTTTTTGGGTGTTATTTAATTCCCGAAGGGGATACACAATGAATTATACATGTCCAGCTTTTGACAAATAAACATTTAGGCGATATGGCAACAGACTCGCAATATGCTACTGTTTATATAGGTTTTTTTTAGTTAAAGTTTTATAAAACCAATTCTGAAATTGAAATGCACTAGAGTGAGAATCCAGTATTCCAGTCGCAAAATACAGTTTTTATTTTATTTCTTACAGCTCTAGTATGCGGACCAATAGTCGCTACGATTGGCCCAGGAAACTCGGTGATACTGGGCGGTGTATTATCCCTGGCCGGATGTGTTGGAGCAACGTTTGCCCCGAGTGTGAATGTACTCATCGTCACCATTGGACTTATCACAGGTTATATTCTACAGAAATGTTTTGGATTGTTCGTTTGTTTTACGCCACACTCAGCAATATTTCAGCTATATAACGGCTGTCTGTAAATAATCGAGTCTTGACGAGGTAATCCACTGACTGACATCATGAGCATCGATCCACGCAATTGAGATACGATGACATGCATCAACCAAGTCAGCGAGCCTGACCACCCGATCCCGTAAGTCGCCTCTTACGACAAGCATGATCGTCTTTTACGACAAGCATGGGTTGCTGAAGACCTATTCTACCCCGGATGTTCAGGGGTAGAAATGTTTTGGAAGTCTTTCATAATATGTTAACGCAATAAGCGATATGGGGTTGTTTTTCACCCGTAGCATTCACTTGATTCATGTAAGGAAGTGATCTCATAAATATTGAAAATACATGTAAAATAATTACAGCATATCGAGAAGTATATAGATACAATACAAAAATCCAGCAATCTGACTGGCTAATCGCCCTCTTGTGAAAAACAATACAAGTCGGTCGGCTTCATGACGTCATAGTGTTTCATATGACGTTATCTGCTTGTCACGTTTACATCTTAAGTTACCATACAGTAACCATACGTGGTCGTACAGCAGATCTGATAGTCCCACAAACATATTTCACGGACAATAGTGAGTTGGGGTTAACGCCGCTTAACAGTATTAATGTGTCAGCTTAATGTGGGAGGAAAGCCCGAAGTGATGCAGGCCTCAGACGTTTACCACTTTAGTGAAACTCAAGAGCACGGGTATGGTGCTGAATAACCTAGAAACATAATTGGTGCAAACCGGGATTCGAACCCACAATCATAGGTTTCTGGTGTGCCCAAGGGACGCCACCCGTGCCTCCTCACGGAAAATTGGTGTACGAGCCCATTTAGTTCGTCAAATCCAGTGGGCCCAGAGAAGGTATGGAAGTTACAATTGGCACCCAATGAGTGAGTGAGTGAGTTGGGTTTTAACGCGGCTTTTAACAGTATTACAGTTATATCACGGCGTGTCAGCTTATTGTGGGAGGAAAGCCCGAAGTGATGCAGGTCTTAGACGTTTACCACTTCGGTGAAACCCACGAGCACGGGTATGGTGCTGACAAACCTAGAAATATAATTGGGGCGAACCGGGATTCGAACCCACAATCATAGGTTTCTGGAGTGCCCAATGGACGCAACTCTGCACAACGAATCGCGGCGCCTTAGACGACTGGGCCACCCGTGCCCCCTACAATTGACACACAAAGGGAGGGTTGTACGATGGTCACTTACACTATTCAATCGTCGAACCATAAAGCGGACATAGATAGACGAATTATTTGAGAAAATGACATGTCCTAAATATACTTATTCTCTTTATTAACATACCGGTATTATGTATAACACATTCTCATAGAAGGGGAAGTTCTAAACGACAAATATAAGGAGGGTTATTGGAGTCGTCACATAGATACGGTAATCACTACAAAACGATAGTTCAATCCTCGGACCTAGTCTGGTGGATCACTTGATAGCATTATCTGTCCTGAATGCACTAATTATCATCATTTACTTCTATATTACAGGTATTGGGCACTGCTTTTCCTATTTATCGTCCTACGTGGCCTCGGGGGCCGTCTTGGCAGAGAGAAAGGGCATGGGAGTGTCCCTCATCACCGCCAGTTCTAATCTTGGAGCGTTCGTGTATCCGCAGATAAACAGACTGGCGCTCAACGCATATGGATGGAGGGGCACGTTTCTCCTCTTAGCAGGCGTCAACTTCAACTTGTGTGTTTCTGGATTTATAATTCGGTGCTTGACGAAACCTATATACCAAACCAAATCTGAAACAGACCCCAAGCCCAAATCCTTGGCCCGGGCTCTGCATCTTCATCTATTGAAGAATGGACCGTTCGTGATACTCCTACTTCTTCAAATGCCTATCTGGTGTTTTTACACTGGGGAAATCGTCTTCATCGTCGACGTTGCCAGAACCAGGGGCTACGACCTTGAGGCTGCTTCCTTCCTCCTCTCTGCCCTCACTGTGGCCTATGTACCCGGTAACCTCCTGGGTGGGATGCTGCATACAGTGGCGCACATACCCGGACTCATCTCCTGCTCAGTGTCTCTCCTGATATGTGGCCTGTTTAGCATTGGCTTTGTCTACTTCACTTCATATGGCGTGATGATGGCGCTTGTAATCGGCCATGGGTTACTACTGGCGGTTGTGGAAGTGTCTGTACCCATCATTGTCGTACAGATAACTGACCCGACATCCTATTCCTTCGCTTTATCCTACTTCTTCGGAATTACTGGTTTTGCTGATATTTCCAGTGGACCTATAAGTGGTAAGTTGATGATGAAACAGCTTTGGAAGACATTTAAGACACATTATCATTACTCGTTAAATATTCTAGCTATTAGATATCATTTGCAGTCTTGTGAAAAAAGCATTTAAGTCGGCTGGTCGACATGAATCATGACGCCTGAACGCTTGATTTGACGTAACGTCATAATTTATCCTGTTTGGGCTACCGTACCGAAAGTTCAGTGACTTGTCAGCAGATAGATCTAATGTCAGATATGTCACCCAAAATAAGTCTATGTAGCTTGTGAATATCTTTGTTACATGCGTTAACTGGCAGAGTGTACTGAACTATATGAGCTAAACCTGACTGTACAGCTCTCGACGTTTGGTCTCGTTGTGTATAAGCCCGAATCACACACACACACGCACGCACGCACGCACGCACGCACGCACACACACACACACACGCACGCACGCACGCACGCACGCACGCACGCACGCACGCACGCACGCACGCACGCACGCACGCACGCACGCACGCACGCACACACACACACACACACACACACACACACACACACACACCGCTAGTGACAGGTTACGGATTTTCTGTTCTAGAGGGGCGGAGGGGGGTAGTCTAATGCCTATGTCAGTCCTGGTTCCCACACGCTTGTATAGTGACACTCTGTAATAACAGGTGACACGACGCCTCTGAAATAGAAAGGGCAATTTGAATATTGTCATTAAACGAGAGAGCGCTGTTGCCATACGGCGGCGGCCTGAAAACAATCGAGTCTGGACCTGTCAGGGATTCTTACAAGTGATACGAGGAACACAGCGGACAGTGTTAATGTCTCGGCACAAAACATGTTTCGCAGTTGGCTCAGCATAATCGTTAAATGTTTTGTGAGCTTATGATGAAACTTCAGTCCACCAGTTTTTGAATCGAGGTTGTATTAGTGGCATCAGTGAAACTGTGATATAGTAATTTGGGTAGGTATTAACTGTTAGGTTGATGTTGAATCCGTAATAGAACGTCTCAGCAGTCTGGCGTATCGTGCATCTTGCCGTAGAGTAGAAGGTCGGTGATTCGATTCTCTGCTGCGTCATACCAAAATACGTTAAAAAATTGTACTTGTTACTCTGTCTGGCAATCAGTGTGAAGGGGATAAAACAGGGACTAGGGCTCGGGGTATATGTGTCTAAGTGGGGTATCCATGTTAATCTGACCTCAGTGGGATAGCATATAAAACCGGCAATAGTCCTGGTAAGTACGAGAGCCACACACACGCACGAACGTACACGCTCACACGTCGTCATATATTCTTGAACTCGACGTTAAACCCTATTTCACCTCACCTTACCGTTTAAAAAACAGTTTTTTACAAAAAAGTACAAGCAACGTTGCTAAATATGCTTTATCCTCCCACAGGCGCCATCAGGGACGTGACAGGGAACTACCTTCTGATGTTTTACCTGGCTGGTGGAAGCGCGGTGCTGATGGCGCTTGTCTGCATTTGTCTGGAACTATGGATGCGGAAAAAGAAGGCGGTGCCAGTCGAAATAAGTATTCACCTCGAAAACTGTTGATTGACTATACTGAATTATGCAACTCAAATGCATACAGGCCCTTTGAAATATTCACATGGGTTCACTTGTGCCACCAACTGGGCATTGAGCTGGTTGTATTTTGGAGCCTTGAAGGGGCTAATTCGGCGAAGTCGAGTAAACACGTCACTCAAAGGTTTCACATGTTTCGACTTAAATCAAGCATAACCAAGGCAATTGTGTTTGCTGAAATAATTATCAATGCATACAGAGGAATGGGCATTATATACTTACGATTCAGCATATCATGGTAGATAGTTCTAAAGTGATATATAGGACTCTAGATAACCAGACGGTCATGCTGGCCAAGTGGTGTTTGGTGTTCCTGCCACCTCCTGGATCCGACTGGCTGAATCGTACCGTCTTGGACGTGCTGAGCAAGTGTGTTTGTCGCAGACTGAGATATGAAGGCCGTTACAAGTGATGTTGGTTTACGGACCCAGTTCACTCTGATATACTTCGCCCTTTGTTTGCTCGTGACAGAAAAGAGGACCGAACCGTGTGTGTTTACAGAATGATGAAGTTACCGGAAGTGCATCTGGACATGGCGATGCCATGGACGCCTAATCCGTGGCGACGGACATGGACAAACTATTTTGTGAATGAATAATCGCAGAGTTTTGTTGTTATAATCTTTTCTCGGTCACCGCTTCAGAACTTTCAACTATTTTCTATAAAAGGAGGAGCCAACCATTTCTTTCTTCAGGTCACCAGCAAACACTATTTATTATTGGGCGGTAAAAGCCGAGGCAGATATTGTTTCTAGTATTGTCAAATAACAACATTCTCATAACTAGCTGGACAGCCGACGACACATTGCTGCCTGTATATCTATGATATGATATGACGCGATCTATTGATATTGTCATCACAAATTGTTAACTTTATGTAATTTATTAACAATAAATTGACTTAAGTGAAGTTTATTTGCAGGTTTGTTATGTGCCGATGTTTTCATGTTCTTTCTTAAATCATTATAGTCCATCCGTTTCGTGGCAGATATAGGGTCAATTGTGTACTTTATGATAATATCATGAAACCTGGCACAAATATTGTAAGCTGTGGAGCCACTCAAACAAATCCAATACGGCTACCAGATCCAATATGGACGCCATGTAGGAATGAAATTCTAGAATGTCTCGTATGAATTTGACCCACAACGTAAATATATCATGAAAAACAAACATTTGGAAAGTATTTACCCAACACTGCATCTGCGGTGTTGTTTTAATTAATCGTCAGTCAGATGTCTCACTATGAAAGCTACATTGTACTCCGAAAGCACCACCTGTTTAATTAATTAGAGTGAGGAGCCGTGGTCCAGTGGTCACAGATATTAAGTCATCTGGGCTCTTCGATGATTGGGTGATCTTGGCTTTAATTGAGAAGTAAAATTAGGTGATGTGGGTGTACTCCTGTGCTTCAGATACAAGTGAAGCAGAAGTAAGTTTTGGAAAATTGCTCAAAATAAGGAACATTATTCTTGTACACACGCATCACGCAGGTATTAATTTTCATTACTATGTAAATGAATGTAACATTCAATGCCATTTTGCGTTCGGTTCGCTGAAAAAGAATGTGAATATCACACTGTTTATTCAATCAAAGCCGAACATCCAATAATATAAAAACTGTGTTTGAGTCCAAATTATAAGTTCTCTCTAAACAGATGTTGCCAACTGCACAATTTACACGTGATATGTGTTTTTTCTACAAAATCGTTCCTTGTCCAATGTCAATATAATGACAATATATATATAAGTTCTCTCTTAACAGATGTTGCCAACTATAAAGTTATCCATTAGATGTTGTAATATTCTATAAGTATGTTCTATGTAAGAGCTGTACAAGCTAAGAAGATCTTAATTGGAATTCTTTGTTGAATTATGCAATACAATATATTTGTATGAATGAGAACATCATACACACTGTAATAATGGGTATTTGTTAGATGGTAAAACATATTCACATGTCAATATCAATAACATATCATATTATCAGAAGGCATATACGACAGTGTGTACGAATTGTATATTACGTTAGGATATTGATGATATCAGACTTTATTTTGCTTTGAAATTCGTATTCAATATCAATATTGGCCACAACAAAAGAAATAAAATGCTTATAGCACCTTCCAGTGAATTGCAATATATATACAAAATAATGAATAGGGACAAAGGTATAAATGCAATATTGTCGTTTGTTATTAATTTGAGCATTAATATCGGTATTTAACACATGTTATGTTTAATATCACAATTATCTGTATGTATATAAGATGCATTACACGTTAATGTTAAATATCCAATATTAAAGCAAATACTATTAATGGATGCTTCTTGGACGTGACCAGATTCAGTATTATAATTGCTAAAAGTATGTTTCTTCCCTTAACTTGTCAAAATACAGAATGGATTTTACATGCTATTAAATGTTAACATGTTTCAAAGTTCGTATTACTTTTAACTCCTTACCAAACTGTTTCTCTTTTACTTTATAATTTCTGGGTAGCTATATGCATTTTAGACGATTTACTCTAATACATAGGTTCTTTATCAGTACACTGTATTGTTCATGTACAACATAAGTACTTGTAACCTGTTTCTTTTCTCTTTACTGTTATAGGACTTTGGTTTTTTATCTGTGTTCCGCGACGACTTGTTTGTCGATTATCAACACGTGACTTTAATTACATGTAATATCGTGTAATCTTTTTGGAAACTAATGTGCGTTCCTCATGCGCGACAAATTGTAAATTGGAGTTGACAGGCCAACGTACATTTCCATTTAGATGGCTAGTGATGTTCATGTGGATTCTGGGTTTTCCAGTAATATGTCTATGATCTGATAATAACATTGAACTATGTCTCATGGCAACGGTGTTTCTGTTTTACTGTAAACGAACGCACTTATTGGCAAAGCATTTCCGGCAATTTCCCATACGGAGTTGACCTTGTTCAAAGTATTTGCTAAATAGGTGTTTTAAAACTGAATTTAAAAAGATCCACATTTTTCCTGCTTTATCTTGCGAGGTTTAAATTTTAAATTATAGTGGTTCATTGTCATCTCGAAACAAAAAGTGGTATTCATCTCTCAGTAATCTTGGTAAGGGTCTTGTCTCTACCAATGAGTCCTCCAAGGGCCATACTCCAATTACTATTGTATACATAAAGACCCGACAGCTGAAATTGTAATATAATATATATGTTGAGTGTCACATGTACACTGTATATATATTGTACTCATATTCTTGAAACATTGTAGACACGTAAGTTATATTTGATACTGACAGCCTATTTAAACATACATGTATACAAAAATACAACTGATTTATTGATGAATTGTCAATAACATTTGTTTTCCCTTCTAAACAATGTGTATTTGTGAATCATGACTGGATTGAATGACTAACAGGCAAGATGCTCAAATTAAAGCCTCACTCACTCATATATATATGTTGAGCGTTATTTGGACATCTTGTCATCTCTCTCTCTAATCTGACTATTGAAATTCATCATCACTTGTCAAGTTCACTTAAATGTAACCAAGCCTGATCTTCGCTCGTTAAATACCAGAACTATTTACTCGTTTCATTGGTATTGCACGGGAGCTCGTTTAGTATTTAATTTATTAATTACTTGCCTTTTATAACTTTTTTTTTAGAATTTCACTGTCGTGAATGAAGAGGCAGACACCTACACGATCCACAACGTAATCCAAATGAGATTTACAGAATAATACTTCAAACACATCAAACGTTGACACATATTAATTCAATACCATACAACGGCCCATCTTTAGAATTCGGGCGTCCGTTCCACAAAGTTACCGTAGCGCTGAGGTTATCGTAACTTACATACTTAAACAGAAACTTACGACTGTCGTTGCGCTACAATAATCTTCGCGCATCATGGAATTTGTTCACGTGAGGCACTGTCTTCATCAGCTGATGAACGTCAACAAATACAACTTCAATCCTTAAATGACGTGATTTGTGGAATTTGGTTGCAAGATCCACCGGCGAAACAATGCATTGTGACGTCATCCTCGCAACGGGGTTCCTAGGGTCATTGGGTGTGCATAAGCTCCTCTCAGTGATCTATCATCTACTCACGCAATGTCGTTGAATAAGCCAAGAGATGTTGAGAGCTTTCAATGTTTGTTAGTGTAACTTGTTCCCGTAGTACATAAGCACGCGCTTAGGTATTACACAATGTGTAATTCAGCTGTAAAACAGGTGATCTCTTCACGGGCAAGTAATAAAAATATTTAGTACATTTAAATCAAACACACACACAACGGCGTGTCTGTACATACATGTATACACAGCAACTAATCAATAACACTTTCAATATCGCCAAACATCCTTCTTATAATGAAAATGACCGCAAATTAAGTTCTGGTCTATATGTCACATGTTGCATCTGAACAAACGAGCAGGATATGTAGATCACAATGTACTTACTGCACCGTGGTTTGTGGCATTATTATTCTGCATAACCTATTTCATTTACTGGTTGAACATATACGGGATTTATATTCCGTGAATAACACACACATTGAATTGTACGTGATCGAAAGAAACAAATCGTGCTACGAGCATGAATGCTTGGGTATAAACAGGTGGACTGTTGTTTGACATGTGAGGTGAAATTGGGTTTAACGTCGCATCTAAGATTATTGCACTTATATAGCGACGTGCATGCACGTGTGTGTGTAGCTGCTTGTACTAGTTCGAGCCGATTTATAGTGCTAGCCCACTGAGATACCATGCCGCAGTTTAACATGAATACCCCACTCAGACACAGTATACTGACTCCGAGCCGACCAGTCCTTGTTTTAGCCCCTTAATGCCGAGCGCCAGACAGGGTAACAACAAGTACCATCTTTTAACGTCTTTTGGTTTGACGCGGCGGGGGATCGAACCTCGGACCTTCCGCTCTCCGGGCGGACGCTCTACCACTAGACCACGGAGGCGGTCTTTGTTTGACATGTAAGGACAGGGTGTGGTCACTTGACTTATTAGCACTATCGTTAAATACTATTTTGAAATTAATAGCTAGCGGGCTGTTTACCAGAGTATGTATCAACGGATGGGCACGAGGGGTCCACTCGTTATACGCGCCGCAATTTGTTTTGCTGAGTGCCAGAAACGCATGATCGTGGGTTCGAATCCCGATTCGCCCTGATTTTGTTTCTTGGTTTGTGAGAACCATACGCGTACGCTTGGGTTTCTCCAAATTGGTAAACGTCTAACACTTGCATCATTTCTGGATTTCTCCCCACATCCAGCTGACACGTCGTGATATAATTGAAAAACTATTGATAGCAGCCTTAAACCCATCTCACTAACCCCCTATATCAACTGAAGACGATGATTTCTCTGAGTTTAGAAATGGCCAGCACTGTTCTTGAGGATATATTCGTTCGCCAAATATTAAGATATTAATCAAACAACTTTATTGACCAATCGGAAAGTCCGATGTAAATTCTGAATCCGCCAGTGTGTCCGACAATATTCAACCTGTCGAACTTTTATTCACATTATTTCATTTATCTTGGTGAACTGTCAGGACAATATCTTTTTTTAAATAGTAGAGGTTGCAAACATCAAAACATAATCAATCTGTATAATATTTCATGTCAATCAATCCTCAAAAAATACCAATATTGGCCAATTAATTAAGACATAAACGACGAGTGGGAGTTGTTTATCGTACAATAACACGTGCAGGGAGAATAAACCATGAGGGGTGAATCCCCGAGTGGTTTATTCTCCCTGCATTTATGTCATTGAATGTTTCATTGACAACATATCCCAAAGCGTGAACAAACTATTTCAGTTTTACGTATTTATTCTCCACGTCCTGTCCTCGAAGCCCTACGCGTTCGGACAGTTCGCAATATATACGTCATTTAAGGTGAAAAGCATTCGTCATGCACCTCACTGTCGCAGTTGTAGTATCAATTCAATCGATTCTTTATTTCTGTACTTAAGGCTAGTAGCCGATATGCAAGAATAATATAATATAACAGCAATGAGTTCAGGTTGGTACATGTATATAGTATTAAATCTATAAAAATACCCACCGAGTCAAAGCAACATATAATTTACCCTTATTCTTAAAATTATATTTTATAATAACTGCACACAGTGCGAATAAATTATCAGTCGTTGCATAACCAGCCCTACACCACGCCTATACTTTAGTTATCTTTTCATAACGGTAACCCACATCGTGATTCTTTTTTTCAAAACACGAATATATATTTTTACTAAATATACACAATAATACCCCTATAATTGTCAGGACTATCAACTGCCTCACTTTTATGCAATAATACCTGCTGACCACCGACTTTTGAAAATACCTGTATCAAAAATAGTGTTAAAAAGTTTAACCACAGAGTCAATAACATACTATCTACCACAGACAAACATCTTCGCATTAACCTTATCATAACCTGCAGATTTCCGTAAATTCAACCCATTGATAGCTGAAATAATCTCGTCAATTTCTTTGCGGGGAGTAAAACAATACCTGATCATCATTTTCATTGTCAATGTTCTCATCATGGTGGGCGTGGAAATCCTCACCCAAGGCTATGCTACTTTCACTTGACCCAGTAACTCCATTACCTCACAGACATCTGAAGTGATGGAACCATTCAGCACGTGAAACTGGTGCAGACATACTCCGACGACGTATGCGTCTTAAATGAGACCAAAACTGTTTAGCGTTTACGAGTCCTGTGCTAGTAAATATAAATGGTCTACTTCCCGTTTGCCTAAAACTCTACTTCTTCTTTTTAATAGTAGATTTATATTTATTCAAACTAACTTTATATTTGCTAAAACTACGCCATGCTTTACATTGCCTATGATGTCTAAGCATTATCCTACTCTCCCTCTTCAACAGCAAACCTTCTTGATCATGCAAGGCATTCCTAACCTGTACGATGTTATATTTTAGATTCTTAAGTGAACATGCACAGGCTTTATATAAAACGGTGTTAAACATAAATGCAATTCTGCTAACATCCACACTAAGCATATTTGTTGTATCGTGTAATGGTTTCTGGGCATCAATACCTGCAAGGTTGCTAATATATAAATCTCTCTTTGAATCGTCCCAAACAAATGTCTCTAACTCTATACACTCCTGACTTCTTGACGAAATTGTTAATGACTGATATCCCTGCGTTGTAGATCCAGTGTCGGTTAACAGAACTTGTGGTCAGCGCTGTAGTTAAAGATGACAATCCTCTGAATGTATCTGACTCTATACACTCCTGACTTCTTGACGAAGTTGTTCATGACTGATATCCCTGCGTTGTAGATCCACTGTCGGTTAACAGAACTTGTGGTTAGCGCTGTAGTTAAAGATGACAATCGGGGCGGTCGGGTAGCCTAGTGGTTAAAGCGTTAGCTCGTCATGCCGAAGACCCGGGTTCGATTCCCGACATGGGTACAATGTGTGAAGCCCATTTCTGGTGTCCCCCGCCGTGATATTGCTGGAATATTGCTAAAAGCGGCATAAAACCTCACTCACTCACTCACTCACTCACTCACTAAAGCGACAATCCTCTGAATGTATCTGACTCATTACACTCCTGACTTCTTGACGAAGTTGTTCATGACTGATATCCCTGCGTTGTAGATCCAGTGTCGGTTAACAGAACTTGTGGTTAGCGCTGTAGTTAAAGATGACAATCCCCTGAATGTAT
Source organism: Haliotis rufescens (assembly GCF_023055435.1). Lineage (NCBI taxonomy): Eukaryota > Metazoa > Mollusca > Gastropoda > Lepetellida > Haliotidae > Haliotis > Haliotis rufescens. Next base: position 61,378,217 of record NW_025963779.1, on the reverse strand, counting down.
CTGACCATCATCCGATTGTTTTTGCAACTGAACTAGACTTACTGGCTGTAAGAGAACAGACGACGTTTACAAAGCCATCCTGGGATAAGGCGAAAAACCCAGATGTGCTTAGTGACTACTAATACAGTGTATCAAATACTTTATGGTGAAAATTCCAAGCCAAAACTGTGATACAGAGGATATTGAATCTTCTTATTCAGGAATTGTCGACAGTCTGAAGACATCATCTGATCAGTTCATCCCTAAAACTAAGTTTTCTAAACATCTGAAGTCATTCTGGAACAATGTAGTTAAGGAATTCCATAACCACGTGATGTAGTACCGTAATCGATGGTTAAAAAACGGGCGACCCAGAGGCATGGAACACGAATCATTCAGATCATACAAATCTGCAACGGACAAATTTAGACATGCTCTGAAACAACCTGCTTTAGACTACGAGTCGGAACAATATGACACGTTGGACAGTTCATGTGATGTAGACAAGAGAGTATTTTGGACTCGACTGTGCCGTGGGAAGAAGAAACAACAAATATCCAGCCTTTTGATAAATAATAAGCAAATCAGAGATCCGACAGAAATATCAAACGCCATTGCTATGATCTCATGTAATGCAACGGACGAGCGCTATGGTGAAGACTTCAGAAGAAGTATAGACCAACAAGTGGAGAACCTCAGAACTGAGATCGACAGAGAAAAAGCTACAGTCCAAGATTTCCTGATAACACCACAATAAACATCTACTATTTGTCAGACTTAAAAAAAACATAACAAAGCTGCTGTTGAGGATGGTATCACTAACGAACACTTAAAATACGGAGGTAAATACCTAGCTCCTCGCCTCTCCTGGGAACGTATATCCAGAAATACCCGCACGATCGAAATAATGAGACCATATTAAAATAGATACATTTTTAAACAATTTGATATTGATTACAAATAGTTGCAATCGTCGTAAACAATTATAAATCAGTATAACTATATTCATACAATTTCTTTTGTCCACAGGGTACTGAAGAGGAACTGACATTATTAGTCTGGCCACGAGAGTATGATTGGTCACGTGCGTGGTATCCTCATTCATGACACTAACTGTGGTCACTAGATCACCACTGTGTGTGAGCGAAGCGTGTATCCGTCCTGTTAAAAGTGTTACGACACAATTGCAGGATTTATTTAATGCTTGTGAAATTCTGACGACAAAGCACAATCCGCTGTCAGGGTAAGTTACAATATCATCCATTGTAAATTAACTGCCTTTGAATTAAATTCCGATAATAATCAACCATATACAGATTGTTCTAGACTAAAATCTAGTCTCTGAAATGAACATATCGTACATAAAAAAAACAGTTGTTCAGTTATCTTACTAAAAATATAATTAAAAGGAGCCCAGTGACTCACTTCATTTTCAGATACTGCAGTGATCTAGACTTGCCAAACACTATAGACTTGCAAGGGCTGTATTTGATATATATTTGTATCAGGGTCTGTAGGACAGACTAAGATTGTTCTGAAATGTGTAAATGCCTAAATGTGTATTTTAACACTGTGTATGTAAAACAACAACACACATGTTCGGATTATTAAGCTATCTTGGCAAAAACTCCCGTCAGAAATCATTCATCACTGGTCTGGCCACAGTATATGTATGTACCTTGTGTCATAGCTTTCTTCTTACACCAAATTCCTATTAGAAAATATATATCAATCAACCTATATCGGTAACTTCACGTCACAGGGCCGGCACACATGGTCAGTCCGACTGTGATATAAGGGTCAGTTAGGCAATACAACAACCTACTTGAATAAATCCGTAAATAATGACACACCCACCCATTGTTACAGCCGATCAACCGCTGACACCTGGGATGTTGTGATCTTTAGTTATGTAACGTAATGAAGGCCTGAGTTGTATATAATTGAACATATATTAGTATATTAGTATATTAGTATACTAGTTGCACGGCAACATCCCAATATGAGTATGTGTACCAATGTCAATAACTTGTACGTTCCTACATTCAGTGACACATACTCATAGCAATGATTTGCCTGCAACTTAGTAACATTGAAAACTGAGTCGGCCAACATGTATTTATATTGTCTCTTATAACAGAATATCCACGCATGACTGTTTTTCTACTGTTTTCTACCAGACATATTTTCGCGTAATAAATGCCTTTTAATAACCATCCTTTAAACAAATGTATTGTACATCTTTACAGTCATGTTGTTATCGGTTGTATGCCGATTGTATTATTATGATCGTACGTGTTGTACACGTATTGAATTGTTATAATTATATGTATACAATTAGATGAATATGACTCAACCTCTTAACACGTGTTGTACACGTAGCATATTATCGTGCTATTACAATTAAATGTACTTCTGTGTAAACTTCACTCTGCTTCCACCAATAAACGCCACCAACTCAACAGCCTTCTCTGTCCTTCAAGGTGATAGCCAGTCGTGACCGCTACTACCGCTAATTCCCCCAATTAAGTAGTACACCCAAAAGACAAGCTACGTCACCCAAAAGACGCACTACGTCACTTGCATAGACCACCTACAAGAGTAGGTAGCCACAAGTGTATGGATAACAACTTCTTTAATACTGTATTAAGTTGTTATCGATAAAATTGTGTCAACCTTGTCATCCGTCAACTTCTAAGTAATGCCCATCAAACAATTCACATAAAAGAGACAACGTTTTATACATACGCAAGATTGTTATATACATGTATATTTGAAGAAAATAATATTTCGAATTAGAACATATAGAAAATATTGCATGTAATAGATTAGCCCATTATTGCAGCATATCGGAAATCACTGACTGAGGAATGTTGTTTTACACCGCAGTCAAAGTAATTCCAGCTATACCAGGGAGGCTTGCAAATACTGTAACCTTTGCCAGGCAACTATGCCGAGGGGGCACATAACACAAAATCATACAGTTGACATTGTAAGCAGTCGGCTCTGTCGACAGCGATTTTATAAAAACAAAAAAATCCCGGAGTAATGGTCGCCTCTGTGCTAAGATTGCTTGATGGTCCGGTTATCTGGCTGGCCACTGTAATACGGTCACGTTGTTGGCGTCGCTCGTGACTCGAGCTGTGTGAGGGGCGGTGTTGTCCTGCTGAAACAGCGCCCGTGGGTGTCTTTGCAGGAAGGCAGTACCACAGGCTGCAAAAACATCATCAATGTAACAATGTGCAGTGAGATTTCCGTCGACAATGACCAGACCATGCCACCCCAGACCATGACACAACCACCTCCATAAGGCTCCATTTCTTGGACGCAACAACGTGCCGTCCGTTCACCACGTCGTCGGTAGATTCAGACTTGGAGAGCTGGCACCTACTCTCGTCGCTGAAGAGCACTCGTCGCCAATTTCTCTGCTGCCACTGCTGTACAGTCCTGGCCCATCCCAGTCTGTGACGTCGGTGCAGAAACGTTAACGTCATACCCTTAAAAGGTCGATAGGTACGGAGACCAAACAGGCGTTATCGTCTAGCAACGGTCCTTCTGCTGACTGGATGCCAAAGGTTGTTTGCGGATGATGACGTCACAGTTAGGAATCTGGGCCTAAATTTTCGAAACGATCTTAGCTAAGATAAATATTAACAACTTACGTTCAAGGATAAGATATCTTAAGGTTAAGATAGATTTTCGAAACTATCGTAAACCTGTCGCAGATCGTTCAGAGTTACGATGCCTGTCGTAACTCTGACAGAGAACTCATTGTTAGAGATTGAAAAAGCGGGGTGTTTCCCAGTGACGTCACGGGGATTTCCCCGCTGCTGACAATAACAACAACATAGATAAGTGACACGGAATTCATGATCACATTGTCAGGTCACATTGTTTAACATGCACATATTTGAGTGAAATTCTGTACAATCCTACATATGTCCTACATGTAGACGTGTTGTTCTTATGATAAAAGATGCCATGACTAACAGAACACAAAAAGCATTCGTGTGTTATGCAATAGCATTTTTCAAAGCCCAAAAATGTTATAATCAATAAGTATAGAGTTACCACACTTTAGCTATTAGAATGGAAATAATGTGCCAAAAGATACTTCACTATTTTCCCTTCAAATGGTCCTCTCGTGACCGCGCAGAACTTTATGATATAAACACATCGCGTACAAAGTCAAGGACGAAAGTAAGGGACGTTGTTCTAAATGACAATGACGAGACCTTTGATCGAACAGCATATGCGTTCAGCATTTAACATGCGTGTTCAAGTCTGATGTTAAGTGATGTATACTGAATATGTTTGTGTTTATGTCAAAAGTCAAGTTTATATTAGTGTAAACACCAACATTATACGTGGAAACACTCAAAACAAAAATTGTTCAGGAAGCAGCGCACCCACAAGCAAGTTTTTATGACAATCTAAGCTTGTTAAGTTTGTTTTGTTATTTATATATCCAATATATTTCACGAATTAACCAAGGACTTAAATACAATATCAAGCTATAAGTATTTAGATGATGACATTATTTTGTATCTTTTTAGATCCATAATTCTTTTCAAAATTTAAAAGTGACACTAATTTTGGTTCGCAAAGAGAGATAATTTCGGAATTGTCAAGCTATGTTGTCTCATGCAACACGCCACAAGTTAACGTGAACATACATATAATGTAGTCATTTTCTATCCTTTTGAATTAAGTAGAGCTAATAAACTGATTCGTCTGATTTCAATTAAATCTGACTAAGGAGCGAAATACTTTGTAATGTGTCAAATCTATTCCAGAACGTAGTTCAATGATGTTTGGCTTGTCTGACAGAATTGCTGAGGATCATTTACTAGTATATGTCCGTTGACCCTAAACGTGACAACGATTTTATTGTGTGAATTGTCTCAAGTATATCTATATATTATGAACATAAAACGGGAAGATGTAGACTTAAATATTAAAAACACCAAAATATTTTAAAACCGGTTTATTGAATGCAAAGATTATTGTTGTTGTTATTGTTGAAAATGTGTATTTTATATTGATCAGTAAATTTCATTCAATAAACTTTTTTTTCTGCGAACATATATTGGAAAGTGATTTTAGAAGTAAAACCTTATGCGAAACCTTTATGGTTTTTTTTACATATGTAGATTGATATAATTTTATAAAATGCGAAAATAAAGACTAAAGCATTGACACAAATGCGATCCAGAAAATATAACAGCGGAACTCTGTGCTTTATGAAAACTGTAACATTGAGCAAGGTGTCCCGGGCGAATACAAAGGGAAACCACTCACAACTAAGATTAGCTCCCCCTGAGTTATCAATAAGGTCACGGTCATCACTGTAGCCTGCCGACACCTTCCGTTTTTATCCTTCCCAAACTATCGAAAAGGTATGTTGTTTCACACTTCTTCAGCATAGACTCGGATAGAAATATATTGTAAGCTTTCGACTCCACAGTTATGTGGATCGCTGTCGCGATTGAGAACATTTTTGACGCGAAATCCTTGATGCGTTCTTTGTGTTTTCGAAGTGTCAATTTGAATCACTCAGTTTTACCAAATGAAATGTCAATGTTTGAACGTAAAGCAGACTAATTGTTTGGCAAAATATCTATTGAAAAGTATGCCGCCATCTTGGATGAATATAAAATAAACTTACGACAGGTATGGGGCTATCTTAGATTTACGACAATCTGAAGATATCTTAGGGCTACGATAGTTTCGAACATATGCTACGATAGCCTACGATTTCCTTACGATAACTTTACGATAATTTTAGGGCTAAGATCTTTTCGAAAATCTAGGCCCTGGGCTTCCGTTCCACAAAACGATCTTAGCGCTTCGACTATCATAAGCCTATGTTAAAGTATGGGAGTTACGATCACCTTAGCGCTAGGATCGCTTTGTGGGGTCTATCCTGCCGTAGAATACATACATAGATCTACCACCAAAGCGTTTTCTTTGAGTGAAAGCATATTGCGGTATTGGTTGAAAAGCCTATCCTAATTGCTTCATAATAGCGCATCTGTGCTGAAGCACACAATAACACACCATTGTGTGCCAAGTGTCACACACGATGAAACATTCGATGAAACAGCATATGTCCAACGTTCTAGTTGACAGAGTGGATATATACTACTCAAAATAAGTTAAAGAACATCCTTTTTTATATTACTACAGTTAATCTGTTATGCCATGACAGATTAACAATTATAATAGTTCTTTAAAATATGGCAGAATCGGTTGTTCTTTAACTTTTTTTAGTAGTATACTATGAAACTGTTATAAAGCGTTTGACTAGATAGTAATAAATTATGAGCGAAGAAAACCACAATCTCAAAGGTCACCCCACGACGTCAGGATCGTCAGATTGTGCGACAGCATCGTCAAGATCGCTTTGTTACTGCTGCGGAAACTGCTCGAAAGACCATGGGGACACACCAGCGACACATTAGTGCGGACACCGTGCGTCGACGATTGACGAGCAGACACCTCCAATGTCACAGGCCACACCGAGGACCCATTCTGGCACCACGTCATCGCCAGGACCGTCTTCAATGGGCAACAAAGCACCAGCATTGGCGCCAGCAGCGGTGGAGAAGAGTCCTCTTCTCAGACGAGAGCCGTTACTGTATCTCAACAGCAGATGGCAGAGAGAGAGAGTCTGGCGACGCCGTGGGGAACGTTATTCGGATGCTTGTGTTGTTGAGAGAGACTCTTGGGATGGTCCGAGCATCCTGGTGTGGGGTGGACTTGATCTTCCAGAACATCGGTCCAGGGAGAGGCAATTGTGTCACAGCAACTCGGTACATTGATCAAGTCTTGAGACCACACGCCGCAACCACGAGTTTCAGCATGATAACGCATGTGCCCACACTGCAACAAAAGACTTCCTCCAGCAGAATGGCATCAGAACCTTGCAGTGGCCTGCCCTCAGTCCCGATTTAAATCCCATTGAGCACCTGTGTGACGAGATTTAAAGACGGCTGAATGACGTCCGACCAAGGCCGACAACTGCAGCTGAACTGCGTCAGGCGTTCCTCAGATTGTGGGCTCAAGTGCCCATGGCCTTCATAAACCGCCTCATCCATTCCATGTATCGACGTTGCACGGCAGTCATCAATGCACATGGCGGACACACGAGATACTGACTTGTGATGCCATTTTCTCAGAGACTAGTGTTGTGTTTCACTGTAAGAACATTTGACACTTTAATTTCAACCTTGATGATCAGTTTTGCGAAGTTTCATCTTTTTAATATGTCTCAAAGTATGTTTACAGTGTTTGAACAAATAAGGTTTCTCATATATCTATGCACGGTGACGTTTCTTTTGCGGTTCAGTTTATATTTCCTTGTATTTCCGTAATGCTTGTGATACATCATAAATTATTTTTTTAAACACAACAGAATCTGCAGTTGCCGTCCACGAGCCGAGCAGAGTTTATTGTTAAGACTTAAGACTTGTTAAGGACTTGTTAAAGACTGTTAAGAAAATGTCTGGAAACAGCATCACCTCCAACGGATTGAGCAGAAGGCACTCGGGAAAAGACATGGGGCATAATCTAATTGCATGTGGCGATAAAGCAGTTGGAGAACAACCCCCCTCCCACGTAAACAATGGTCAACCTTCTGGCGAGATGAGGTATGTTACTTGATATATTTGCATGACATGAGGCAGTTGGGTTTAAAGCAGCTTTCTTTCAGTTTTACCACGACGTTTCCACACGCCTCTTGATGTTTGGAATCCTGAATGTCAGAACAGTTACACATCGTGTAGGATATATAGGATAGTGCATTCCTGACACTCGTGATATTAATCGATCTGGAACTATAGTTCAGCAACGACACGTGTCATCTTAATGCTTAGCTGGATCAAAAGAGCTGACCGCACCGGAGTTTGGGCGGAAACCAGATTTGAGCCTTATACATCTAAACATTTCCAGTGGGTGCAAATAATATGCATTTTACGAGCTTCTCAGGACGCGAAATGTATGTTCGATGTTTAGACCGTCCATGTCCGATTGTTTTCAAACAATGAAATACTAGTATCCATATAAATAACTTCCTGATTGTGTTGCATATCGTTGTGATGTATATGTAATGCCGCTCTACGTTCATCGTCAACCCTTCATGGTGATGAACGTGTGTTTGACTCCTTCCATTGCCTGACATAAAAATAAAATACCTAAGTTTACAAATTACTTTAACATTACATTGATGAAATATGAATTAACTATGGTGATAATCGATGACTTGATTCCCTTTTCTAATCGCAGTCCTCCAAAACCGGAGCTGGCGTCATCTGCCAAGGTGATAATACTTGCTTCCTGTACGTGCATCAACTTCTTGTGTATCGGTTTTGCTGTCGGTCTTGGAGTCGTGTTTGTCCAAATCCTCGACGTTTTCAACACCACCCGAGCCCTGACGTCATTGATGCAGTCGTTGTGTATTGGAGTTATATTCTCAGGCTGTACGTTCTTAAACCTCATTTAAAGGGGAAGTGTACACGCAAAAATCACTTTCTTTCTTTTTCTAAACAAAACGCAATTTTAGAATTAATTAGTATCTGTGTTTGAAAATATACACTCATTTTTTTCACAGTGAAAGTAGGAAGCTCACAATAGTGTGAAAATGATATGCCGTTATGAGGCCTTCGTTTTTCGAGCTAAACAGGCCTGAGTTATCCCTATTAGATTATGACGTAATTGGTGCCAATTCAACTGGGTCCCTGTCTATTCTCAACGCAAAAGATATCAAGTACCAGTTTGCGGTAAAACAACATGGCCTACGACACACTCCGGCGCAGTGGTGACTGAGCATAACACTATGCTGACTGGCATCTGAGACGCTAGAATCACACACCTAGACCTACACCACGTGAAGCGGCTCTAACAAAGCATGATGACGTCATAATGTTTATCAATTGGCACCAATGACGTCATATTGCAAGGGGCATAAGCCATGGTGTTTTTGTTGTGGAAATAGAACACTTGGTAAATATGAAAAATATAAATCGTTTTAATGCGAAAAATATGTTAATTAATTGTGATATTTTTATATTTTTGTCTATGACACTTCTAGGTTAACACTTTTAAAGTGGAAAAAGTACAAGAAAAATAGGTTAATTTCCGTGTGAACTTGCCCTTTAACAATTAACAAACCTTCACCTCATCTCAGTCCAGTGGAACCACAATAACCCCATATTGGACCCCATACTGGAGCTAGTTTCGTGCATGTGACTATGACGTGATACAGCACCAGCCCTGCTGGCAGTGTTCAAACTGTTTCCGTTTGCCTTTGTCTTCAAATAAAACTATATAGTCACCTTCTGTTAAGTATACAAAGACACGTCTTCCAAAACAACCGGGCCGCCTCCGTGGTCTAGTGGTAGAGCGTCCGCCCGGAGAATGGAAGGTTCGAGGTTCGATCCCAGGCTGCATCATACCAAAAAAACATGGTACTTGTTGTTACCCTGCCTGACTCGGCATTCAGGGGCCCAAACAAGGACTGGCCAGTTTGGAGTCAGTATACTGTGTCTGAGTTGGGTATTCATGTTGAACTGCGGCATGGTATCTCTGTGGGCTAGGACCAAAATCGGCATCAGTCCGGACTAGTACAAGCAGCCACACACACACACACACACACACACACACACATATGTGCATGTACGTCACTATGTAAGTGCACACCTCACAACAAAAGCCATATTTTATTCTAACTATGTGAGCCGGGATCTAGCGTTACACGTGTTACAGTAAATTCTTACGTTATCACCCCTCCACCGTTTCCCGAGGTATTATGTTGGTAAATGTGACAAAATCCTTTCCGTATTCATAAAGAATCTATGATAAAAGTTTAGCGGAGTCGATTGTACGATTCCGAGAATATCATGTACATGTGTTTATGAATCACTATCAACCGGTAATGATCCAATTGTTCACCTGATAAAAAACACGAAAACTGATGGCACAAGTCGAAAAAGGAAATTGCATCGGACATCATTTTTTATTACTGATGCGTTAAATTTGGAAAAGTCGACCACATTTCTAGCATAAAACGTTTTGAAAGCTTTACGGAGGTCTTGACTGTTGTAACCTTGATCGGTCGTATGTATGGGCTTGTACAATTTAATCTCCAGCAACTTCAGGACTATCATATTATGTATGAATATTCATTTGTAAATCGTGGTTGAAGTTTTTATGTGTTTGTCACATACCAGTACATTATTCTAAGACAACTTACCAAATGACTGAATGGAATTGAATACGATTTCTCCAAAATGTTTCTACTTGAAGTTTTGCTGTTTCTAATCTGTGTTTTAATTCGGTCACATGTGTATGATATTTAACTAATAACCACAAGTTCATTAGTTCCTCGCTTTTCACAGCATTGATATGCGGACCAATTGTCCAGAAGCTGGGACCAGGGAACTCGGTGATATTAGGAGGCCTCTTGTCCCTGGTAGGATGTGTGGGGGCTAGCTTTGCCCCTAACGTGGAGGTGCTCATCATCACTGTTGGATTTATAACAGGTAATATCAAATAAATGCATACACCACTGTTACCATTGTATTTACTTCTATTCGTTCGGTTGAAGCGCATCTTCCCGAGGCAAGAGAGTTAACTGACTTTAAAAGTCCAGTTTCCACCCTTGCGGAACTAGGAACTGATTATTATGAGTTATGTCCCTTCTAAGCCTCTCCTATGGACCAATAAGATTCCATGACTTGCATTTGTTTAAAACAAAATGGCGGCGCCCAGTATAGACGATCTGATCGATAATAAAGATCTATATTGTGATAAAACAAGTTTTACATCGCGAAGTGCATCAAATCACGCGAGCGCTTGATTAAAAACATGAAAAAGTTTGGAAAATATCTGTTTACTACGAGTTTGTGGTGCACATGCTTTGTAAATCCTGCAATCGACCGAAATCTGCACGACACTTTACGAACGGGACTATGTATTGACTCGTTAGTCAAGCCAAAATGTAACTCCATAATACAAGCCTAGTTCGGCAAGGTTGGAAACTGGACTTTTAAAGTCAGTTAACTTTCTTGCCTCGGGAAGATGGTTGAAGCGATACTTACCACAGAGCTTGAGCTGGAATGTCTCAATTAAAGACATTGTTCAATCGATAGACATACGAATTTTCCTTCTCTTCATTTATCCTTTATTTATACGTTACCAAAACATGAATAATAATTATGAAAATATTTAATCAGGGCTTTATTTTTAGATATAAGAACAAGTGCTACTCGTCAATGTTGACTAGGATAGCTTGGTGTTATTTAATGGGTACTGAGGTCAACGGTCACATCTCTCTTTCAAACTGCTGAGCGTTTCGCTTTGTCAGTCTATACCTTTCCCATGAAGAATGAAACAAGAAAGTTCGCCGTAACTAGAACACTAGAAATGGTTGACAGAATTCGAACTTTAATTTTTTTTAAAAGCTTTAAAGAGCCTGTTGTGTTCATTCATTTACAGCTTCATTGAAGCCTTACGATTTAAATCGTAAAATGAAAGAGGTTTTTTAAGTTATGTTCCACAAATTCTACGTATTATCGATAAGCGCATGGCATCATTTGCTTTTGCATCTGTATAAACTGATTCGATGTTCAATCTTTGCAGGTTTTGGGATGTGTTTTGCACATCTATCCTCCTATTTAGCGACAGGAAGCGTTCTTGTGAAGAAAAAGGGTATGGGAGTTTCCCTCATCACGGCAGGGGCAGGACTTGGAGCCTTTATATCTCCCCAGTTTAACAGGCTTGTGTTGGACGCGTACGGATGGAAGGGGACGTTTCTGCTTCTGGCTGGTGTGAACTTTAACATGTGTGTCCTTGGATTCCTGATCCGTTGTTTGACGAAGCCCATCTACAACATGAAAACAACTCCTAAGGATGCCGAGCCCAAGTCTCTAATCAAATCTCTCAATCTCCATTTATTCAAGAATGTACCGTACATGATATTTCTACTATGTCAACCTGTGATCTGGTGCTTCTATACCGGGGTAGTCGTTTTCATCGTGGACGTTGCCAGAACCAGGGGCTACGACCTGGAGGCTGCATCCTTCCTCCTCTCTGCAATCACTATAGCGCATGTAGCTGGGAGTTTACTGGGAGGGATGCTGGACACAGTGTTCCACATCCGGGCACTCATCTCCTGTTCCGTGTCTCTGGTTTTGTGTGGGCTCCTGAGCATCTGTTTCGCCTTCTTCAGTTCATATGGTGTTATGATAACCCTTGCAATCGGCCATGGCGTACTCCTGGCTATTCTGGATGTGTCCATACCAATTGTCCTGTTTAAAATGAGTGATCCAGCATCCTATTCATCCGCCTTGTCCTATATGTTCGGACTCTCCGGCTTCTCGGATATTGCTAGTGGACCCATCAGTGGTAAGTGATTCATCATTAGCACACATGAAGGACATCAGAGTCCAAAATGTATCCACACCCAGCTAGGTGTCCTCGACAACCACCACAATAATCTAAGTCCTAATGAGTTGAATAATGTGTTTTCAAGCTGTGAGCATTCTTCCTGAAATCCTGATATAAGAGAAGTCGACGTCAGTTAGCAGTCCCAGCAACTTTTGATTCAATAATCCAAAAAAATATTTCCAAAATCATAAGAAATCTCTACTGAAAGCAGAATTGACTGTACGATTCCGACTAAATCATGATCATGTGTTTATGAATCACTGTCTAATAGTGATGATACCAGATGTTCTCGAAAATGTGACCGTATCCTGCCCCATCAGTGACATCCGTCACAAACACATACAAAGGCACGTAAAGTGACGCCAGTGACCTTCATATCTACAATCAATTCAAGACGTGAGTGAGTGAGTATAGTTTTACGCCGCTTATAGCAATATTCCAGCAATATCACGGCGGGGGACACCAGAAATGGGCTTCCCATGTCGGGAATCGAACCCGGGTCTTCGGCGTGACGAGCGAACCCCTAGGCTACCCGACCGCCCCTCAAGACGTCAGTAAGATTTTCACAAATGGTATGAACTAATTAATGTTAAAAGGGAAATTGTATTTACCGTAAACATCCTAAATCAACTCAGAAAATATATCATCATATATTTGCCAAATATTTCCTCCAACCAAGCAAATTGGGCAACTTGTTTGCCGTTGGTTGAAGGAACAGGAGACAGGAACTGATGTTCCTTTTGCCCAACACACCACTTCACCTAGACGGGTGATAGAATGGGCCCGGTTCGAGCAATCGGCTGGTCATGCCAGATCCTGTGCGTAGAAGTATTTCTGCACATATTTGAATTTTTTTTAAATTAATTTGTTGGACTTGGAATACACCTTTCCAATCGCTAAATTGCCTAGAGACTTAGACCAGAAGGCGGTGGTTCATGGGCCACTCTGGTGATTAAGACCTCTGAATTCTGTGTTTCTTGAGAATAGTGTTATGGGCCGAACAAGTCTGACACCTATTCTTGTGGTTCTCATAGGTTTTCAAGTCTATATTTGCCGGAGTATAACACCTTTGTATCCCGGGTGTTGCAGCCTGGCTTACACTGCGACATCGTCCTTGTTGATACTCGGTGGTGGGTGGGGAGCAGAGGGGCTGAATTCTTCTGGTTCTAGCAAAGGGAGCAAACGTGGATATATATGAAGTTTCGTCTGAAGGTAAAGATGCTTGACCTTGGTTCATTGTTATATCCAGCAGATATACACATGAATATTTATTGAAAGGTTAGGATCCTCCATTTTGTATCCCTTGTGATGAGGGAATCACGGTCAATACGTTCCTCAAGATGAATGTTGACTCCTTTATGTGCTTAATGGTGTATAAATCTCTCAACAGGCGCCATCAGAGACATGACAGGGGACTATCTCCTGATGTTTTACCTGGCTGGTGGAGTAGCCCTGGTGATGGGGGTTGTCTTCTTGTGTCTGGAACTGTGGATGCGGCGACGGAAGGAATCTACTTCTTCAGAAACTATTGACACTAAACTTTGAACGTTGAATATATAGTTAATGTCTAGTCGCCTTACACATGAATACGGTTTTACGCCTCTTCAACAATATTCAAGTAATATTACGGTGGGGAACACCAGATATAGGCTTTTCAAGTTATGGACTCGAAACCGGAACTTCGGCGTGACAAGCGAACGCTTGTACCACTTGGCTAACCCCGCCGCCCAGTCACCTAAAGGAGGAATATCTCCATCGCCTGGGATTTGTAGTTGTGACGTCACGTCCCTGAATGTGTGTTGGACGAATAAATGCATGTATGATAGTGCTTTGCATAATAAATATTGTAGGTATTTTCGTAAGGGTTATAATCATATGGTGTTTCAAATGCCAATCGCCAATATCACCAATTCTAGTGTCCAATAATTATACTACTAGGTGGCCGTCGTCGCCAAGGCCATTGTGTGACGAGAACCCACGTGAAATCTGGCATAACATCGCAACACCTTCATCACTGATTTATCACTATGTTAAACGGAATTAGATCTATTGCCAGCGGTTGGAACGGTTTTCACCAAAATATTAAACCAGAAGGTTATTCGACGGTGGATAACATGTTTTCACGTTATGGGATGATTAGAAAATACCTCTCTGAATCAACGGGGGGAGATTTTATGTTTTCTTCATAGACTTCTCAAAAGCCTTTGACTGCGTAGATCACATTGTACATTGGCATCGACTTATTAGCTATGGAATACATGGAAATATTTTAACTGCTTTAAGAAATATGTATTCAAAACTACAGACTTGTGTACGGACAGATCAAGGTCTCACAGACTTGTTTCAGTGCTGGGTTGGTATTCACCAAGGATGTATGGTCAGCCCACTGTTATTTTCATTTTACATCAACGACTTGGTTACTGAGATGGCTTCCTGAAACTGTAGAGGCATCTTCATATCTGAAGATTATCCTAATATATGTTCACTTCTCCATGCTGATGATGTCGCTAACTCTGCAGATTCCGCAGGCAAACTCCAAGAACAAATAAATTGCTTAGCAACCGGCAACTTTGAAAACTGGGGTATGAACCTAATTAAACAAAAATCAAAGATTGTTGTATTCCGAAATGGTGGATATCTACGGCAGTATGAAAAATGGTATTACAGGGGCTGTCGGATCGAAAGTGTCTCCTTTTATAAATATCTTGGTCTTTATTTTTACACCTAAACTAGTTTGGACGCGATCGAGACAAGTGTTGGCTAAGCAGGCGGAGAAAGTATGCTTACTTATATACAGATTCCACTCCATGTGTGATGGCTTACCAATTACGACTGCATTAAAGATTTTCGATAGCATGGTTCTGCCCATCCTAACATACGGCTCCGAACTTTGGGGATACGAAGTCGTGGATCAAATTGAGAGAGTTCAGACTAAGTATATAAAAAGAATTCTGTATCTGCCTCTGAGTGCTTGTAATGATGCTGTTCTAGGAGAAAGTGGTCGACTTTAAAAATTAATTACTTTACAGATCAGTGTTGGGTCAATACATTCCATTTCAATTTTCATGATATTTTTAGGTTATGGGTCAATTTCACATGAGACATACTAGAATTGTATTACTCCATGGCGCCTTATATTGGATTTAGTGATCATATTGGATTTTTAGGGGTGGCCCCAAATTTGAAAATATTTGGAATGTCATTACCTACAACTGTGCCAAGTTTCATGCTTTTATCACAAAGTGCACAACTGACCCCATATCTGTCATGAAATGGCTCCACTAATTACGATGACATGCATCAACCAAGTCAGCGAGCCTGACCACCCGATCCCGTTAGTCGCCTCTTGCAATATGCATAGTCGCCTTTTACAGCAAGCATGGGTTACTGAAGACCTATTCTACCCTGGATCTTCACGGTAATCTGGATATCTGTGAGACAAAACGGTAATTATTGATATCCCTTTAATATTTGCATGATAGGTACTATAATTATGGCAGAGAATAGAAAATTGTAATCAAATTACTATTCTTTAATCCTTTTGATAACCGTTTCATTGCAGTGTCATAATTTGTATGGTGTCTTTCGGTGGCAATGAGCCCAAAGTGGTGTGTTTGTAGCGAAACTCCTGATGATTCTCGTCTTTACTTGATATCATAAACTATATAGATACTCCTTCAGTGTAATTCATGCATCATGTGAACTACAGCCATCAACAGGTAACGTATACAGGTTACGTATACAGGTGCCTCAAACTCTTTGAAATATATTTTAGAATTGTGGATGAAAATCTGATAACTTATTGTGTCCTAATGTTGATGGCAGTTCTGTGATGCAGATGTTTTCCCCTGGTTGGTGAAACCATCAAAACCACATGCGCCAAATGACCAAAGATAATAGTGGACAAATCTGGCATCTAAAATCAGCGGAGCCTGGCATCCCAAAGGGACACAACTCTGTTCACCAAAATGCAGGTTCTTAGACAACTGTGCCACATGTGCACCTCAGTTTGAGAAAGAGAGTGATGAGGTGGCTGTTATAGAATTGTTTCACAAAACAGAGATTGAATGTATATAAATGTTTTATTCCAGCAACATTGCTACATGTATATCACAGAATGTACTTGTGTTGCAATAAGCAGACATATGTTGACATGCATAGGTGTACAAGTAAAAGTCAGGATAAAATAACAATACAACAACAGTTTCTTTGACTTTCTCCAGAGCCAACAACGGAAACATCTAAAATAAAACTGGCATTTGTATCAGCAGTTTCAACTTGTTGTATAAAATACTTGTGAAATTCACTTGTTAGAGTTTGAGTATCAAACTGTGATGAATGTTTCCTAGTTTATGTAAAATGAGCAATAAGTCTTAAAATCAGTAAAAAAAATGACAAAACACAAACATCCGAGGAAAACGAGAAAATCATGATAGAGGCTGGATACTTCATTTGCTATGTATATATGACACATGTCTCATATAACACCAGTCTTGGGTTGAATGTCAGGCTTAAAACATGACACAAGTCTTGTGTTGAATGTCATGCTTAAAACATGACACCAGTCTTGTGTTGAATGTCAAGCTTAAAACATGACATCAGTCTTGTGTTGAATGTCATGCTTAAAACAGTCTTATGTTCATCACCATGACGTACAAGTTATGTTAAATGTGAGGTTGAAAATGTTTTGCAAAACACATTAGATACTGACAAGTTTCACATTTCAATATCGATATAGTCAGAATAACATCTGTACAGTAGAAGTCTTTCCCTGGTATTTACAGTTTCAAACAATATACACTAGGACTATGGTGATTTATGAGCTCTCGACAAATCGGCGGAAATCCTCCAGGCTGATTCTGCCCTGGCCATCAACAGTACACTGGCTGACAAGCTGAAAACAAACAAAGCACATCTCTCATAACATGTTAACACTATGGACTGCAACAGATATAACTTGAACATGTAATAATGCAAAATATCCAGACAACACGGATCAGATAATATATTTCAATGTCTTGTTTATTTTACTTTCCCCACAATCCAAAGCCAGTCTAGTGCTATCCCCATCCTTTCTCTGTAAAAGTATGAAAGTTTCAGTCTCAGCACTAAGATCGCCTTGTGGTGTTTCATGAAAATTTTGAAAACGTCTCAAGTGCTTTTTAGTCATCATTACATATGCAGAAAATGAGACACATGACTGTTCAATAACAACAAATCCACTAAAGCAGATGATTACAAGCAGATATTATATCCAGACACGAATCTGTGGACTAGGGCTGGGACAAGTCCAAATTTACTAACCGCGTATCCAACCCCCTGGGTACCCACTGCAGGTCTCAAGAGTTTGGAACAAAATGTCTAATTGGGAATTTTACCACAGCCCTGGCCAAAACTATTTAGATACATGTTTCAAACGATCAGATCATGCGTACAAAGAAGTTTACTGAAGCGTTATCTTTACTCAAACATATGCAAGTCAAAAGGAATGTGTGCATCATCCGAAAGAAATGTGAACAATAGCGACTTGTAGTGTAACCACTGAGCTATAGCGAGTTTTTGTCATTAAACAATATACTCAAGATCCACCTGACCCAAATACCCAAGTTACCCGTCCCAGGCCTACTGCGGACTGTCCACACTTACTGCTTCAATGACATCATCATCAACTGGGAGTTGTAGCCTGCGACAGAGATCTCGCATGTTGTTACAGTCGATGTAGCCAGTGCGGTCGGTGTCGTATCTCAGGAACATCTCATCAACACGGCTTTTGTCAGTGATTGCAATCTTCTTCAACTGCGCGCGAACCTGTCGGACAAGATTCTCAAGGTCGCCTTCCCTGTGACGAGATGAAACCGTTATTACATATTTTCCTTCAGTCGCAAGAGCATCTTGGTAGAAATAGAACGTCACCCATGCTATTAATTCATACAAATGAACATTCTAGTATTAAACAATTAACCATTTATAGATAAGCAGTTCAAAATGTATTAGTCATCAAAGACAAAAGAGGTGGGACATTATGAGATGGACAAAAGGATTTCAGATTATTATTTTTTCAAATACTTACGATCTCTTCACTTTCATGAGTCCTCCCTTGATGACCTCTTTCTGCGCCTGTGATCTGCCCAGTGCATCACACAGAGACTGAATGGTTTTCTCTGAAATAGCAAACACTCACATCAAACCCAAGAATGTCATTTTCATGGAAAAAGATGAGACTATTGTAATCAGTAACAAGCACAACCCCAAGAACAGTTCATCCAAACATCCTCTTCTTTTTGAAGATGTGATAAATTCATATAGTGATGATGAAATATGTGAAAACCATTAATGAACAAGGCAAAATGTGAGCAGGGCTCATTAATAACCCCAACTTCAACTGAAAAGAATCCGTGTAGTAGTTTTTGAGTTTTAGGTCGCACAAATGTTTATGTAAAATGATTCTAAGCAAAAAAAATGAAAAATAGCTGGGTTTTTTCTGAAAATCCAAATATTGGAAGCAAATTTCACAGTGCACCTCTCCTATTAGTATACAAATTTGCACCAAATTTGAAAAGAATCTATGCTATAGTTTCAAGCCCAAAGGTCGCACACAAAAATGTCCTCAAAATGACCGACAGACAGATGGAATTCCTTGGTATAACTATATACCCCTGTCATTTGAGGATGAGAGTTTGATAATCACAGCAGCTTAGGAATCACATTGGAGTGAGCAGCTTTCATCTCTTCCACAGCACACACGGACCCAATACTGGGATGCATATGTATTCGTAACATTGATTAATTTGGACTTTTTATAGGTGATCTGGTATTCATAAAGTAAAAGCACAACACTATGACTCATTCAGATGTGCATCCCTCTTTCTTTAAAAGCTATATCTGCTCTTGCAAAGGTCCAATGACAGAGTAAATAAGCAAATCTGTACAATAAATGCACCACTGTGCCCAACCAAAGCCCATTCTTTGTCAGCTCTGAAATACTCACAGGAATCAACCAATCCATTAAAGACCTGACACCACAGAGACATACCTGGGAACTGGCTGCTGTGTTCCTGCATGTAGTGAAGAACGTAGGCATCGGCACCGACGATGATGAACCTGTGTTTGAAGACTTCAATAACTGCTCCAATGTGGAAGTCCTGAGGTCCATAGAATTCAGGTTTGTCTGGAGTAGTTCCTGGCTTGGCCACTCGTGTCCGTTCCAAGAACTTGCCACCAATGATTCCAGAGTTTCGGACAGGAGATTCATAGATGGTCATCATGTCATCAGCCAGACGGTAAGCCAAGATGAACCGACGACCTTTGTCCTCTGGCCTGACGGAATCCTGGATTCATGCAAAAAGCAGAACATATAGTTGTATGCAGCTGAGGAATAACCAAGGTATACAGTACGACAGTCCAGCTCTTGAAATTCATTTCTGTCCTTACTTTTAAACAATAAATCATTATTGATGATTCAAATACTTCATTGAAATATATTGTACTTTATGTCCTTTGAGTTTCCTTTTCAACAGCTAATTTGCCTGTATACTAGCTGCTTCTTCCTAAATATTTCCTTACAGAAGACATATTTTATACTTATAATGGGACATTGTTATTCACAGCCTGCTTACCATGATGGCTTCAAATCTGAGGACTTTGTGGTCGTTCTCCAGCATCTTGATGAAGTCTTTCTTAGGTGGCTGAGGCACCAATGACAGACAGGACTGGAGGGAGTCTTCCATTGACCCAAAATTGTTGTATGGTGGAATCTCCTGTAATGAAAAAATATATTTTAGGCTCAACAAATCCTTTCTGGTTCTCAGGCATTGACTGTCTCATGTGTGAGGGAATCATCTGTCAAACTCCTGTCAAAAAATTGCCTTTGAAACCAGGACTGATTTGGAAAATGTTTCAATATTAAAGAGAACTTGGTATGTTTTCTGTCTACTAGCCTGAGAGTGCTTGAGAGTACATGTCAGCTTTAGTCACGGACTCCAATGCTCCACAAGGAGATAACTCACATCTTTACTTCTCTAATTCATGTGTTGTGACATGGAAGAGAAACGATAGTGTCTGGATGTATGTTACTTGATGATACAAAGAAAAATGTCAGTAGTGTGGCATATTACCGCTGAAATAGAGTATTCGAGTCTGGGTCATGCTTTGTGACCCTGGTAGTCAAGGTCATTTTGTCTAGACCCCTACTAGCCGGACTGTCTAGTAAGTTGAAGCGTTTTGGGCTCCAGGTATATGTATTGTGTCACATGTATACTACTCAAAAGAAGTTAGAGAACATCGATCTTTTCATAATACTTACCATAATGGTGACAGTCAATCTGTCCTGGCCATATAAAGAATATAATCATACGAAAGAATAATGTGTTCTTTAACTTCTTTTGAGTAGTATATTGTGGAAATTACTCACCATTTTAGGCAGATTCTTTGTCAGGCCCTTGATATCAACTGAGTTGAAATCTGTTAATCCAAAGTTGTGATAATAGAAAGCTTTTGTGAAGTTGTCACAGTCATATAAAATGAAGCGACGTCCATAGATTGATACGGTTTTGCCCATTGCAAAGTCCTTTGGTGTGAAATATTCCCTGACTTCGTGGTCTGACAGCTCCATGACAACTGCTGGGAAGGAGGAAGGAGCAGAGTAACGGTCCTTGGGGACCTTGTGACGACCAATCAGAACAGGGAATGGATCGCGGCCATCATTGGGGGAGTGCATTTCTCTTAATTCCAGAGTATCATCAACCAAGTAGTACTGAAATAAGGAGAGAAGGTATCAGAGTTGGGTCTAAGCTGCAGCGGATCAGTCTGAAGTGAGAGGAAAGATTATATCATAGATATCTCCCATTGGTGAAAACAATTCTGACAATCCAAGGGTCATAATCAGAGCGAATGTCAGATTCAAATCAATGATAGAAATTGGCAATAGCCTGTTAGACCAGACCAGGTTTGTTAATGTTGAGTGAGTGAGTTGGGTTTAACGCCGCTTTTAACATTATTCCAGTTATATCACAGCGTGTCAGCTTAATGTGGGAGGAAAGTCAAAAGTGATGTATGTCTCAGATGTTTACCACTTCGATGAAACCAATGAGTACAGATATGGTGTGGACAAACCTAGAAACATAATCATGCGAACCGGGATTCAAACCCACAATCATGAGTTTCTGACGTGCCCACGGGACGCAACTCTGCATAGTAAATCACATAGACAACTGGGCCACCTGTGCCCCCTTGTTAATGTTCAAGGTATCCTAAGGGCTAGAAGAATTTGAACATTTTGGGGGCATATTGCTATATGTTATTACTATTCTGGCTAGTCTACTTTTTCGGTTCATTTCTATCCCCTGCAAATCCATGCATATCCTGGCACAACTATGGATGCAACTGCACTCATATGTATAAGGACTCCTCTAGGAACAGATCCTTACATAACTGAACATTATTCTTATGTTCAATCATGATAACTTCAGAACCCTGTGTACCCTGGCTTTCAACCGCTCCTTTCAAGCTCCTGACCATTTCATATTCTGGGGCGGACCAGGTAGTTTGGTGACAGACAGAATATTTTTTTAAGTACTGTTTCAAGACAGTTATTTTCCCTCTGGAAAGAGTGCGGAAAGCTTTTTTGGAGCCACCACTACCTGGAAGGTACTTTTTTTGTTCACCCTGAGGCAAATAAAAAGAAATTGCCAGCACAATTTTAATTTTCTTTAAAAACATCCCAATATCAAATGATTCTGTCCCTAAAACACATTTACACACATAGGTCTTGTTTGATCTGAAAATATCACATAGTGTAATAACAGAATTAACTTGTATACTTCAGTACCAATTTGCTGACATATTTCTGGTGTTACGTGCTCACAGTAATGTCTTTGCATTTGGGGGAAAAAACCCATCAAAACTCATGTGCACCCCCTCTACACAGCTGTATTGTTCTTATAAAGCGTGCATTATACATAAGAAAATACAACACACAATGTGACCTGTTGCCATCATAACACTGATCCAAGGAACTCACATGTAGGATGAATGGCCTCATCTCTCCGAACATACTGTCCCTGTCATCCCAAGCGCAGTAGAACCTCAGGACTTTTCTGTCCAGCTCCAGGAACTGTCGAGTCTTGTCGAATGAGCTCGGGGCCTGGTATGTGCGCAGTGCCGCTGCTTGCTTTCTTCGTTCAATGTAGGGATCGGTTGGCATCCCCGTGGGGTCATTTACAACAATACCTTCGCTCTCCAGAAAGTCCTAGAGAATAACACAAAGGGGAGGATAATTCTCTTTCCTCTGTTTCTGTGAACATTTAAACCTCATTAATCCAACACCTATTAATCTGGAAGCCACCTCCTAGGCGATAGCTGCTGGGTATGCTGAAATCTGTTCAAAGGGACATTACTCCATACCAATGTTTCGTTAATCCAGACATTTGTTAGTCGGTCAGTTAAGAGGAACACTACCGTCCAGATAAACAGGTTTTCACTGTCATATCATTAACTGAGTATTCCACTGAAGCTATAAGGCTCAACTTTTTTAAAAACTTGGTTCACGAATCCGCCAAAACAAATGAAAAGCAGCTAGAGTTTTTATTCCACCAACCAGAAATAATGAAAATGATAAAAAAAACTCATTTACTGTCGCTCTCAAGATAAATAAACATTCAAAATACCTAAAACTAAAATATAAATATAAATACCTAAAACAATATACTAAAAACCTTTTGAAAATCTATCTAAAAAACACAATGAATTATGTGAATTATTACAGATCTGCATATATAATGGAAGGGAGGTAACTCTAAAACTTGTTTCTTTCCCTAGTCATCCTGCCCCCACTTTCTTTTTACCTACTTAAACATTTTGAGCAAATAAATAAAAAATAGGAAGAGCTATTTTATAATTCTGTCATGGGCAGTTATGAAAACTGTAAGCATTAGTCACCATGGTTTTGTGTTCGTCATTATTGTAATAACAAGTCTAGTTGATGTGTAATAAAAGGTGACATTGATTAATGATACAAATTTAAGTTTATTTCAAGACATTGATGCCTCAAAGGAAAATTCCAAAGGTCACAACACTTCCTGAATTGTAATGTACCTTTGTGAAGCCATCGCAGGTGACAACATGGAACACCTTGCCATAGAAGGTGATGTTCTGGCCCATGTTGATGTCCGTCCAGTGCCAGTGATCCCCCTGATCATTCTTCGGAAGACGCTGACGCTTGATCAACTTCCCTGTAAACCAAACATAATAATAATAATTTACAGAATTTCACAAATCAAAATAGAAACTTTGAAAATTTATATTTGGCATCCCAATAACCATATTTTTCCTAAAAAAAGTTACTTTATGCTTGTTTTTATTTCTATCACCAACCTAAAGGTGAGGTGTATTGGTTTAACGTCGCGTCAAAGATTATTGCACTTATATAGCAACGTGCATGCACATGTGTGTGTGGCTGAATGTACTAGTCAGGACTGATGCCGATTTATAGTGCTAGCCCACTGAGATACCATGCCGCAGTTTAACATGAATACCCCACTCAGACACAGTATACTGACTCCGAGCCGACCAGTCCTTGTTTTAGTCCCTTAATGCCGAGCGCCAGACAGGGTAACAACAAGTACCATCTTTTAACGTCTTTTGGTATGACGCGGCCGGGGCCAACCTAAAGGTTTGAGAGAGAAAAATCTGCACATCAACTTATGAAAAACAGAAGGCCATAGTAACCTTGAGGCATCCCACTGTTCTCCACGTGTGGCTCCACCACCGCGATGCTGTCATCCTCCAGGTAGTAGTAGATGTCCACGGGACGAACGCGGTAAAACTCATCAGGCGATTCATTCACTGTCTGCTTGAAGTAGCCATTGAACCGCAACACCTATAACGTAACAGCATGTTTAGCAATATATTCAAGTAGATATGTATTTTTGAAGAATACAAAATCATCAACAAACATTGTGTTTTACCAAAATATTTCAAAATAAATATACAAACAGTGATTTTTCGAGACACAAATGGTATAATAACATTTTCATGATTAGATCATATTGTGATGAGACAAGGATATAGACATGGTCACAAGTTTGTCAAAGTCTAGTGAAAACCTTAGGGGACAAGATATGTTCAAAACAAAATAGCTATTTCACATAAACCACTAGTCTGAAAGGACCAATGATGTTGTGTTTTGTTGTATATTCTGTATATTTCAAGTTCCCCATGGCTGGTTTGGGGAGAATAATTTTTGGGGATGAATATAAATTATTTTTGAAGATTCCATCAAGCTCTCAGCTTTGCTGGCATCAGGTCTGCAGTCAGTTACTTCACAAACTTGTTAACAGGTCTTCATTTCAACCATATCTAAAATAGGAAGTCCGCTTCCACAAACCTTTTTATCCCAAGCCACATGTCCAGGCACAAAATCTTCTGGAGGGGCTTGCTTTGCCTGACCATAGGTCAGCGTGGGATTGAAATTGGCAAGCTCATCCAACTCCGCCTCATTCAGCTGATTGTGCAAAATCGTCTCACCACCAATCCCAACTTCTGGACGCTTCTGGATGGCATAGCCATTCTTGTATCCCAGTGAGTGTGGTCTGTGATACTTGCCCCTCTGTAAAAGAAAAAAGTAATCACCTAATAACACATGCTCAGTTATTACTGAAAATAAAGAGATAGTTAGATTAACATTGCAACAAGTATGTTCTGTTGGACATTTAGGTGTTGCTGAACATCCATATACATTCCCTTCTATACCCATGCAGTATCAGAGTGCGAACTTATGTGTGGGTGATTTGGACATATTTTTTAAATAATTGTGATGCCACAATGATATGGAGTTAACTATTTCAGGCCAGTTTTTAAAAGATTTTATTGTTTTCATGACTTTTTTTCAAAAATGACTTGATAGGGAGGACTTTATTTGTTTAAACAGGTTACAAATCTAAATGAAATCTAGATTCCAATGCGTGCATGCCCCTTGTGTGAATGGCATGATTTGCCAAAATAGAATCTGGTATAAGAAAAAGTTGACTTAAAAGTAGTTTTAACAGTGTTTAAAAAAATTAAATATGAATGGTGGTAGGGCTGGGACGGGTAACTCGGGTACTCAGGTCGGGTGGGTACTGAGTAGGACCCGGGTACCCACAGGACTACCCTGGCCCGTGGTTAGTCACATGATTATATTGTTTAATGGCAAACATTATCTAGAAATCTATGGTTACACTATAAGTGACAAATGTTCGCATTTCTTTCCGACTATGCACACATTCCTTCAGACTTTATATGTTTGCATAAAGATAAAACTTCAGTCAAGTTCAGTGTATGCATGACCAGATCATTTTATACCTGTATCTAAATACATTTTGACAGGAGTATGTTTGTACCTATCTCTTGAGACCTACAGCGGGTACCCGGGTAGGGTCGGATAACAGGGGGGGGAGGGGGTACCCGGGTAGTAAATTTGGAATCGTCCCAGCCCTAAATTTTAGGGGCAGATCATTAGAAACTAAATTTAATTGGCTGGACTCTGTACAACAACATCAAGCATCTCTTGGTATATATCATAATGCAGAGCTTGGTGTGCTTGTTGCCATTAAGGGAAAATAATGGAAAAAAGACTCTGTTGGATGGTGTATTACAGTACAGTAATGTTCTTTACCAATGACAAATATATTTAAAATTTGACTCTACAGATTCCTATATTTGTATATTTGTGTAATGTCATTTCACAATTGATCAGTTATTTCTTTTATGACAGGGATGTTGAACAGACATCTTCTGGGGATAAGGCTGTATTTTCCCCACAAAGGTACCCTGGCCTACTTGCTATTATCAGCCAATTTTGGCACGAAAAGATAAATAAATCGAGATAATATGATAACACATCAGTTCAATATCACCTTAATAAATATATAAGTAATATTGGGTGTAATTAAACATATTCCACAGAAATAGTGTATTGGCTTGGTCTTCAGTGTCCCATGGTGTGGACAGATACAGACAGTACATGAATAATAGATAAAAAGTGGTGGAAACGCTGAAGCCTGGTCATGTTCTAGAGATCGATAGCACCAAACCTGGTAAAACGGAACTAGGCCTAAACAACAGAAGATAAAATTAAGACACAGCTGTCGATATTAACAATGAAATAGTACATTCCACCAGCTAAATGTTGACCAAAATGTGTCAGTGTGATTCTGTCTAAGTTTATCAGTTCTTATCAATATAGCAACTAGACCTAGACTAGGCTCTAGAGGCCGCTGGAGTGAAATAGTAGACAAACTTAGGTGCAAATGTATAACAAAGTGTAACTTACAGTTGGGTCATTAAAGCTGTTTCCGGGAAGAAATGGTAAACCTTCCATCTTCAAATCACTGCCTTCGAACTGGCAGATGGCAGACACACACTATGTTCTGAAGGTGTTTGGTTGTTGATATTCTAAGCCTGCGTCCTTGTTGCCCGGTGTTGCTAAGGTACCGAGTCTCGCTTACAATCTCGCGTGATTTGGCATTAGGATTTTCCGGTCTTTCTCGTTGGAGAGCACAAATACTACTTGATTACAACCCATTCTTCATGTTACGAACCCACATCGGCCTCATGCAAACATTTAAAGTATAAATTAATCAACGGCTATTATAAGCAATTCTCTCTTATTAGTAATCCGCGTGTTCGGCGTGATCAGTGGTTTTAAAGGGGTTTTTAAACTTTATGAGACTACTCAGGAGAAAGGGGACCTTTATTTACTACTGAGCTATTCCTGAGCAGAATAGTTTCAATTTTTCAGCTTTATTTCAAGTTTTAATTGTCTTTAGGTATGTGTCGCTGGTATTATGGAGTTCGGACCTGTCCATTACCAAGTGAGAGATGAGATTTACTGAATGTAGTCGAATCACCCCACCTTACCACAATTACTGTAGTCGAACTGACTGTAGACGAAATGAACTGTAATCAAAGGAAGACTGCACCGTTTGTAGACATGTTTGTTTACTGAATTACACACTCACTAATAATATCAAGAAGTCAATTATCTCTTGGTTCACAAGCAATCATTATTCCAAACTATGTGTATTATTGTAAGTGAAACAATATTTCGTGAAATATTTAAAAAACAAAACATTTATGAAAAGACACATAGTGAAAGTAATAAACAGACGAAGCAAAGCCCAAAGGTACTTAATACTATAAGGAATGAACCGGTGTGCCATCAAGGTAAAATGTCGTTAATGAACTGGGTTATGAAATAAAGACTTTGTCAACGTGGAACGTATTCATTTAAGATATTGTAAATATATTTTGAAAGTTAAACAAACTCCTCTTGGTTTCATGGTGACGGGTACGTAACCAGTGAATGTTTTTTTTGTAAAGTTAAGAATGGTATCATATTAGTATTCATTCGTTCTTTCGGAAACGAAACTATCAGGTATAATGGATAACGGCTAAGGTAAGGTCAAACTGTCCCTACCGATCAATCTGTTGAGGCAAAGTAAAGTCAAATCATCAAAAGACAGTACAATTTGTGTAAATTATTCTCTCAATGGAAGATTTTTTATTGTATTTACCTCTTAATGAGTGCGTTTGGCTTACTATAATTAGAAGCGCCAATCACCGACTCCATATTGAAACAGGTAGATGGTATAATATCAATAAGGAAGTTAGACTTTGTTCACTGTGTAAAATTAATGTTGGTAATGAATTACATTTTATATTACAATGCCGTAAAATGGATTATATAAGAAATATATATATCTTCCATCATATTACGGCAAATATTAAATACTGTAAACTTTACGTATTTCGCTTATGCCATGCTCTTATAAACCTCTTCCATTAAGATTAGCTATGTACATGCAATGTGGACTGCGTGTGCTCCACTCATTGTTGTTCCATTACTGTGTATTTAGCATCCAAAACTGGCTCCCACAGGAGATAGATCAAGCGATATCTACACTGTAGATATCGCTGCAATGAAATTATATCACAATGCTTTACAGACCATTGTGACGTCACTGGTTACAATGACGTCACAATCAAATGACATCACTAATGGCTCTGCTACTGAAGCTGTTTGCAGTACTTTTTACACTGAAGACACTGCTAATTACTGTCTACAAATTGAAAAAGTTGGAAGAATGATGTTGGATGATAAATAAAATCTCACCCTCGTGTCTTTTGATATCAAATATATCAACACTCGTTAATAAAAGTGACAAAAATCATCGACAAGCCTCGGAATTGTTCCACTTTTATCAACTCGTGTTGATATATTAGATATCAAAAGACACTCGGGTGAGATTCTCTATATATATTTTCTTTGTCAATGTCTCTGTGTCACGAGAGAAATAAATATTCATGAGAAATGAACATCTTCTTTTTCGACAAGTCTGGAGGTAATTTCGCACAATCATGCCAAAATAAATTCTGAATTAGTCTAACCGGTCTTAATTCGTGTTTATTGGATAACACAACCCAATTAACCCTAAATTGCTTGCTAGGCATTACTTAGAAGTTGAAGGATGACAAAGCAGACCTATACCCAAACGTCGCCTTTACAGTAATTTAAAAAGTTCTGTCTACTTTGCCAATTAACCCTAATATACTAATTAATCTGAATTGGTCCAATAGTCGTGAGAAGTACACTACAGATTAATTAGAATATTTATTATCAATAACGAAATGATACTACTACATGGCATAGGGGATGTCTTGGGTAACTCTTGTTATTGCCCAGTGTTCGCAATGTGTCTACTCGGAAATGGCTTGCGTGCGTGTCGATTGCTAATGTTATTGTTTATCGTATTTGAAAACACCAATTATCGTACCAGCAAGAGCCATCCATTTCTTAGAACTGAAATAAGATTAACGAAAAGCCCCAATGAAAGGATATTTAAATAAAAGTACTGGAATTGTGGTTTTAAAATTACGGCCAGAAAAAAAAGCTTCCGATATTTGGGGTACGAAAATTTATAAAGAAATTAGTTCATGTTTGAAGTAAAATTTTCAAGAAACTTTAGTTGTCGTAGCGGCTCAGAATCCATGACAACCATTGCTGGAAGTAACATTTTATTCAAAGGGCTTAACTATACCTCTTTATCCACATATGTCTAGAATCATTCAATATACATTAATTACAGGGTGCTAATCCCCAGATTAACGTGTTAATTGTTAAGCCTAGTCTCTATTGTGTTACCATGCATTTATTGAGAGCCATTTAAAAGGAGCTTTGCAAATGCCATTCCTCATTATTCGTATATTTATTTAGGCTTCCTGGTCATGTGATTTGGGCTATATAAGCCTTGTTCCAGGAAAGATGTCACCCTCGGCCTACGTTTCGGTATAGATCCTTATGCCGTTGTCAAGCATGACAAGACTGCTTGACAACGGTATATGGATCTATACCGAAACGTCGCCTTTACAGTAATTAAAGAAGTTGTTATCCATAAAGTGTGTCTACCTTGTCATCCGTCAACTTCTAAGTCATGCCTATCAAACAAGACATTCGATCGATCCCAAGTGACGTACGCTTGACCCTGCGTGTTCAGTCTGACGTTCGTAACTCTATCTCGATACAATGAGTGTTCCGTTTCTTCCACTTTCATGTCTGTCAAATTATTAGGTAGCATGTGTAATTTCTTTAATTACAGTATGGCATATTACACAGTAGTGTCCACCTGTAATATTATTAATAACAATATTTAACTAATTAACAGTTACTCTTCCATTCTCCCAAAAACACCAACATCGGATAATGTCGGGACGAGCTCCTACCTATGTTTTATAAAAAAAAGTTAAAATGTCATATTCGAAACTCATTTAACAAATTCAGTGCATATAACAGACATTTTTAACGGGGATGTTATTCTGTCGTCAGAAGTTCGTTTGTGCTCTGCACTCCATAATGTTATTGGTTAGGAAAGTAGTCTTGGACAAATTTGTCTCTTCGGAAAGTAATGTGATGGAATGCCGTGCTAGAAAATGCCACTTGTAGAGTGTAATTTGACTCCTCGGTGCCGCATAATAATGGTAGACTGAACACAGAAAAAAATGACAGAGGTATTGCAGTTCTATTAAGTCTAAGCACTGAAAAATAGACGTATATTTCTGCACATTAACGCTTGCATGACAGATCTATCGGCTACTCCACTAGTTTGACAGTTCATAAATAGTACATTTCCTCCGACACTCCATGACTTGCAGGGATTGTCGTGTTGCTACTGCTGTCATAAGCCTACTGCAAAATGTGTAAGAATGTAATGTATGATGGAATCAGCGAGATAACTTTTGTTGTCTGTGAATTTAGCAAGCGATTCACAGTCTTGATAGGAATGACACATTAAGAAACCAACAAGGCTACTAGATTGACATTAATTTGCCGGAACCATCTCTTGATATATCTTGCTACAGTCATGGGACATGATTATTCATCATTTAGCATACTGTCTTTTGACCTCCATGCTACACCAGTGTAGCGTTAATATTATATTTTATTTTATTTATATTTATATTTAACATGTCAATGTTGCAGAATATTTACAAACTCTGTGGTCGATCTACCTTGAGAATTCAGTTACGAACATGTCACAATACCTTATGATGTAATTTGTAGAATTGTGTCGTCAGATACACTGGCAAAACAATTCCGTGTGACATCAGCCTTGCAACAGGGTTGCTGTGTAATCGGGTGTGCATAAGCCACCTCTAGCATCTCTGTAATGTCATTGAAGAAGCCCAGTGATGTTGAGTGAGTGTGTTGGGTTTAACGCCACTTTGAACAGTATACCAGTTACATCATGGCATGTCAACTTTATGTGGAAGGAAAGACCGAAGTGATGCAGGTCCTAGACGTTTCCCACTTTGGTGAAACCCACGGGCACAGGTATGGTGCTGACAAACCTAGGAACATAATCGGGGCGGACCGGGATTCAAACCCACAATCATAGATTTCTGGCAAGCCCAAGGGACGCAACTGTGCACAGCAAAATATTTGTTGAGCAAGTACAGGCTGCAGCGGCGCATTTTATAGCAAGTGCCAGTTTCTGAAAGCATAATATTTTCAGCATGTTTTTTTGTTTTTTTGTTTCAACTTGGTTGTTTGGTTGTTTAATGCCACACTCAGCAATATTTCAGCTATATGACGGCAGTCTGTAAATAATCAAGTCTTGACCAGACAATACAGTGATTAATATCATGAGCATCGATCCAAGCAATTGGGATCGATGACATACATCAACCAAGTCAGCAAGCCTGACCACCCAATCCCGTTAGTTGCCTCTTACGACAAGCACAGTCGCCTCTGTTTCAACTTAATTTATTTGGCTAACATGCTAACAAGATCCTAAATAGGAACTAATATACATTATTTGTTGTTTCAATTGAGTAATTTTCATTATTGTTCACAGAAATTAAGATATTTACTTATTTACTTGGTGACGTTGCACACAGCCAAACGTCCCCAGTCCGAACACTATCTATCTTTTGTAATGAATCAATTAGGTCTGTGATGACAAAGATGGATAAGGGCTGTGTGGGGTGGAAGGTGGTTATGCCCTCTTCTCATACATAATGTAGCATTGGCCGCAAAGCATACAAAAAAACATATAATTCATTTTATTGTTTTGCATGAATAATTTGTGACAGTTGTTTGTTCTTCGCATATAAATGTTGTGAGAGCAGGATGAAGTGGTTTGGTGTTGAATATATTAGATGGGGGAGACTGTCACGGAACGTCATCCAAGCTACTGTCACTCGCTGCAATTACACAGATATGATACTCATGCTCAGAGCGTTAGTAGCCACGCCTCCCTCATTCCATATTAAGATCTATGTTACCCTTACAGTATTCCTTCCCACACTTTTCTGTCACAAATTATTAAATACCATTGATGTCATTCATGCGTACTCATGAAAAATTGATGCCTGGAGCTGTTTTCAGTTCACATCATTTCAAATCATCTTTACCACTTTGGGTTATGTAGATTACAGAATGAGATTAGTGTGCCAGATGGCATTTTGACCATTCATAGGTATTTCTAGACTGAAGTCGCACGACACCATGCCTACGAATGACCAGATTGTTTAATACATGTATCTTAATACGTTTGCCAGGGCTATGCTCAAAATGTTCCCAATCAGACATTTTGAGACATCTCCTGAGACCTACAGTGGGTACCCAAGTAGGGTTGGGTAATTGGGGGTCTGGTACCCAGGTAGGGTTGGTTAATTGGGGGCCTGGTACCCGGGTAGTAAATTTGGGTTTGTCCAGGCCTACCTTGGATGTGCTTAAAAAAAACTGTACTGTCTTAGCCCATGGGCATCCTTTAAAATCCTGAGGGTCAGTTGTCTCTCTGTACTGTCTTAACCCTAAGATGTCTGTTAAAATCCTGAGGGTCAGTTGTCTCTCAGTACTGTCTTAACCCTAAGATGTTTGTTAAAATCCTGAGGGTCAGTTGTCTCTCTGTACTGTCTTAACCCTAAGATGTCTGTTAAAATCCTGAGGGTCAGTTGTCTCTCAGTACTGTCTTAACCCTAAGATGTCTGTTAAAATCCTGAGGGTCAGTTGTCTCTCTGTACTGTCTTAACCCTAAGATGTCTGTAAAATCCTGAGGGTCAGTTGTCTCTCTGTACTGTCTTAACCCTAAGATGTATGTTAAAATCCTGAGGGTCAGTTGTCTCTCAGTACTGTCTTAACCCTAAGATGTCTGTTAAAATCCTGAGGGTCAGTTGTCTCTCTGTACTGTCTTAACCCTAAGATGTCTGTTAAAATCCTGAGGGTCAGTTGTCTCTCAGTACTGTCTTAACCCTAAGATGTCTGTAAAATCCTGAGGGTCAGTTGTCTCTCTGTACTGTCTTAACCCTAAGATGTCTGTTAAAATCCTGAGGGTCAGTTGTCTCTCTGTACTGTCTTAACCCTAAGATGTCTGTTAAAATCCTGAGGGTCAGTTGTCTCTCAGTACTGTCTTAACCCTAAGATGTCTGTTAAAATCCTGAGGGTCAGTTGTCTCTCTGTACTGTCTTAACCCTAAGATGTCTGTTAAAATCCTGAGGGTCAGTTGTCTCTCTGTACTGTCTTAACCCTAAGATGTCTGTTAAAATCCTGAGGGTCAGTTGTCTCTCTGTACTGTCTTAACCCTAAGATGTCTGTTAAAATCCTGAGGGTCAGTTGTCTCTCAGTACTGTCTTAACCCTAAGATGTTTGTTAAAATCCTGAGGGTCAGTTGTCTCTCTGTACTGTCTTAACCCTAAGATGTCTGTTAAAATCCTGAGGGTCAGTTGTCTCTCAGTACTGTCTTAACCCTAAGATGTCTGTTAAAATCCTGAGGGTCAGTTGTCTCTCTGTACTGTCTTAACCCTAAGATGTCTGTTAAAACTCCGAGGGTCAGTTGTCTCTCTGTACTGTCTTAACCCTAAGATGTCTGTAAAATCCTGAGGGTCAGTTGTCTCTCTGTACTGTCTTAACCCTAAGATGTCTGTTAAAATCCTGAGGGTCAGTTGTCTCTCTGTACTGTCTTAACCCTAAGATGTCTGTTAAAACTCCGAGGGTCAGTTGTCTCTCTGTACTGTCTTAACCCTAAGATGTCTGTTTAAATCCTAAGGGTCAGTTGTCTCTGTACTGTCTTAACCCTAAGATGTCTGTTAAAATCCTGAGGGTCAGTTGTCTCTCTGTACTGTCTTAACCCTAAGATGTCTGTTTAAATCCTGAGGGTCAGTTGTCTCTCTGTACTGTCTTAACCCTAAGATGTCTGTTAAAACTCCGAGGGTCAGTTGTCTCTCTGTACTGTCTTAACCCTAAGATGTCTGTAAAATCCTGAGGGTCAGTTGTCTCTCTGTACTGTCTTAACCCTAAGATGTCTGTTAAAATCCTGAGGGTCAGTTGTCTCTCTGTACTGTCTTAACCCTAAGATGTCTGTTAAAACTCCGAGGGTCAGTTGTCTCTCTGTACTGTCTTAACCCTAAGATGTCTGTAAAATCCTGAGGGTCAGTTGTCTCTGTACTGTCTTAACCCTAAGATGTCTGTTAAAATCCTGAGGGTCAGTATACTCTTCTTCACTGGATGTGTATAGTAAAGGGATGTGTATAGTATGACACTGGCAAGTCATACTATTTATACACTACTTGCTAATTTGTTACATACACTTATTAATTAGTGCCAATATGACATTCCAGTCAATCAAGCAACAGCATGGACAAACATATCACCAGACGAACTACGAATGACCTATTATTATTATAGGGGGATGGGCCTACGGGTAGTAAATTTGGACTTGTCCCAGCCCTAATGCATACTCATAGCCTTCATGAGTGTCTGTCACCACTTTGTCCCCATTCCTTTCCATTCATTTCCGTATCCATTTCGGCATGACAAGGTCAGTTTGTCCTTAGTTTAACAGTGTGGACTTAATTCGGTTAGCTTAAAGGACTGACAATCTGAGTTCAAGGCCGAGAAAATTCTCACAAAAACTGGTTACTTGTCTCAGTGATATGTGACCTTACGCAGAATTCTTCATCACAGGAACTTACGGGACTGATTTCTAAAGGTGCTCCGTTCTCACATAAGGAATTGTCTCATCTAATTTCTGATTATTTGTGAAATTATTATTAGAAAACAGCAACAGTTTGGCACTAAGGGCACATTCTTATGCCGATACCTGTATCACCCATGAAGATCCGTCTTAGAATTGGTCTTCAGGAACCCATGCTTGTCGTAAGAGGCATATAACGGGATCGGGTGGTCAGGCTTGCTGATTTGGTTGATGCATGTCATGGTATCAAAAATGCGAAGATCGATGCTTTATGATGTCCATCCTCAATTATTTACAGCCAGTAGTCATATAGCTAGAATATTGCTCAGTGTGGCGTTAAACAACAAACAAACGATACCTGGATTCACAAGGAGGAAGGGTACAGCAGTTTCATGTCAAAGTAGAGGATATTGTTTGCATGCTCTCATTTTATAAAATTTATGGGGCGGTCGGGTAGCCTAGTGGTTAAAGCGTTCGCTCGTCACGCCGAAGACCCGGGTTCGATTCCCGACATGGGTACAATGTGTGAAGCCCATTTCTGGTGTCCCCCGCCGTGATATTGCTGGAATATTGCTAAAAGCGGCGTAAAACCATACTAACTCACTCACTCACTCATAAATTTATATTTGATGTTTGAGTAGAAGAAATTCACTGTGAAAACATTCAAAGTCTTCTGAATTTCAGTCACTGGTGGCCCAGTCGTCTAAGGTGGTGCAAATTGCTGTGCAGAGTTGGGCACGCAAGAAACCTATGTTTGTGGGTTCAAATCCTGGTTTGCCCTGATTATGTTTCTAGCTTTATCAGCACAATATCTGTGCTCATGGGTTTCACCAAAGTGGTAAAAGTCTGAAACCTGTGCAGGGTTAGAAATTGGCACTAGTCCTATAGTCCTTGCCAAACTGCCCAATAGTAAAGGTATCCTAAGGACTAGTAGAATTTTGACATTTTAAAAGGTTTTGCTATATGCTATCATCATAAGGACTAGTGGACTGAAACTGTTAGTTTCTACCGCTGCTGGGTTGACTTTCTTTACCATTCAGATCCAACTTTATTATCAGAAGACTAATAAAACATTAGCTTCTTCCTGGAATCTATCTTTACAGTTAATCTGGCAGTGCTATGGTAGATTATACCTTGTTTTACAATCAGTAAATATATCAGAATATACCAGGATATACATGTATACAAAAAAAATACCACTCACAGGATCATGTTGATCATCCCTGACTGTTGCCATGATCATGTGTTTGAATCACAGATGACCCCTGGTTATGTATCTCGGTTTGTTGCATCAATCGGGCCACCAGCGGTAGAAACTAACAGTTTCAGTCCACTAGTCCTTATAATGATAGCATATAGCAAAACCTTTAAAAATGTCAAAATTCTACTAGTCCTTAGGATACCTTTACTATTGGGCAGTTTGGCAAGGACTATAGGACTAGTGCCAATTTCTAACCCTGAATCCCATGTTTGTGTGTTCACCAAATTGGTACACATCTAAGACCTGTATCACTTCAAATTGACGCACTATGACATAAGTAAAATCCTGTTCAAAGTAACATCAAAATGTGGTTTGAAAAAGCATTAAATGTGAATCTGCATGAAAAGGCCAATAAAATGTCTTGAAAAGTCCTAAATTCATCAAACATGGTTAACCCGGATGTTACATAAATATATTAGAATTATATTTTCTGTCATAATGTGTGATGATATATAGCCAAAGATTAGTCTATAAATCAATTTACAAATAATGTTGAGATACTGGTGGGTGGTCTTCAATATTTTGATAGTGTACTTGCATGTACAAATTGAGCTGATAAATCTCTTAACATATTGGTCTTACGTTTTAGTTTTACAGTTTTGTTTGTTTGAGTGAGTGAGTGAGTGAGTGAGTGAGTGAGTGAGTGAGTGAGTTAGGTTTAACGCCGCTTTTAACAGTATTCCAGTTGTATCGCGTTGTGTCAGCTTAATGTGGGAGGAGAGCCCGAAGTGACGCAGGTATCAGACGTTTACCACTTCGGTGAAACCCACGAGCACAGGTATGGTGCTGACAAACCTAGAAACATAATTGGGGCGAAACCGGGATTCGAACCCACAATCATAGGTTTCTGGCGCCACAACTCTGCACAGCGAATCGCGGCGACTGGGCCACCCGTGCCTCTCCCCCCCCCCCCCCCCCCCCCCAGTTTTGTTTGAACCATGGAAATGGATGATGAACATCTGCACTACAACTTCCAACTGCTTTCTTTGAAGGTTAAGTGTGGAATCGTGACATTACATGATGGGCGTGGCAAGGCTCAACCAATCAGACTGCAGCTGATGACAGAAACTCTGGTCATACAGAAAGAGGAATGGGTGACGGCACCACTGGAGGAGGAAGATGAGGTGTTCCTGAATATGGTAAGAGTAGCCTGCTGATAAAAAGTAACCACATGGCACAGAACTTTTCATTAACTGAGTGGGTTCTTGTTAGCTCACCTGAACTCTCAATTTTGGCTTTTGGTGCTTAGTCTGTCCACCTGTCTTAACCTTTAACATTTTCTACATCTCCTTTGAAAATACAAGGCCTATGAACATTATTCAACTTTGATGGTGCCTCTAAACTTGCTCACCTTTCTGGTCTGTAACATGACGGTCATATAGAAAATGTCAATTTGCAATTAATCTGCCTTATCTGTATGTATCAGCATGACATGTTTATCAGTCCGAAATTCACACTAGTCCGCTTCCCCAAAACTACTAAATAGTGCTCAGGACAAGCCAAATACAATGATGGTTCTCTACATTTGAGGGCTATAATTCTGAATCAAAGCCTCAATTGTGCTACAAATATGCTGTATTTTGTAAAAACTGCTGTTCTTAGTTTTGCATATTCGTGTTTAGATCCGTGAGGTGTCGATCAACCGTGAGGGAGCCAGTGGTTTAGGGCTGTGCGTGAAAGGAGGGGCCGAACACAACCTCCCAGTCCTCATCTCTCGGATCATCAACGGCCAGGCGGCAGACAGGTCCGGGGAGCTCATCGTCGGGGATGCCATCCTGCAGGTAATCCTATCACTATTACATATTTATACTTCTCCTATCTCACACTATGCATTTCTTCCTTCTTCTTTAGATCCTTCCGTGGAAACATGCTAAAACATAAATTCCAGCTTCTAAAAACGTTTTGCCCGAACACATCCCAGCATCACTATTACCCAAACAAATGGGTCACACACTGTAATTCTGCTCGTTGTGACCTTACACAACTTTTGATCACCTGACTACCCCTGCCACATCATTTTCTTTCTCATAGCCACTGTGTGGGGATGTGTATTGAGTACTTGAGAATACATTTTAAGTGGAATAGTAACCTTTCCTGTGCCTAGCTTCAATGGAAGAGTAATCTTCCTTTGCCTAGCTTCAATGGAAGAGTAATCTCCCTTGCCTAGCTTCAATGGAAGAGTAATCTTTCCCTGGCTAGCTTCAATGGAAGAGTAACTTTTCCTTGCCTGGCTTCAATGGAAGAGTAATCTTTCCTTGCCTAGCTTCCATGGAAGAGTAATCTTGCCTTGCTTCAATGGAAGAGTAATCTTTCCTTGCCTAGCTTCAATGGAAGAGTAATCTTTCCCTTGCCTAGCTTCCATGGAAGAGTAATATATCCTTGCCTAGCTTCCATGGAAGAGTAATCTTTCCTTGCCTAGCTTCAATGGAAGAGTAATCTTTCCTTGCCTAGCTTCAATGGAAGAGTAATCTTTCCTTGCCTAGCTTCAATGGAAGAGTAATCTTTCCCTTGCCTAGCTTCCATGGAAGAGTAATATATCCTTGCCTAGCTTCCATGGAAGAGTAATCTTTCCTTGCCTAGCTTCAATGGAAGAGTAATCTTTCCTTGCCTAGCTTCAATGGAAGAGTAATCTTTCCTTGCCTAGCTTCAATGGAAGAGTAATTTTTCCCTTGCCTAGCTTCAATGGAAGAATTATCTTTTTGTCATCCAATAAGTCGGATCGATGCTCATGATATCAATCACTGGATTGTCTGGTCCAGACTCGATTATTTACAGACCATATAGCAGGAATATTGCCGAGTGCAGCGTTAAACAACAAACCAACCAACCAACCAACTTATCTGATCAGAGTTGTGTCCCTTAGCCACATCAAGATCGTCGGATCATGGGCTTAAATCCCTGTTTCTTCCAGTTGTGTGTCGTTGTCTTTTACCACACTGAAATACTGTTTACTGTGGCGTAAAGCCCAACTCACTCACCATATAATTTTGACTTGACATCAACATCATAGCGTGATCGGTGTTCCAGGTGAACGGCAATAATGTGGAGGACTACACCCATGACCAGGTTGTCAAGGCGATGAAGGACACCGAAGGAAGCATTGTGAAGCTGGCAGTGAAACACTTCCGCCCTGCGTCACACTTCCTCAACAAAGGTAATTCTTGTAAGTTGCATGTATCATTCTACCTTTCCTTCTCACAAATCATTTTCTGTTCTGAGACTGCAGTGTCTCTCCCAGAAAAGGGAAGGTCTTGGGTTCGATCCCAGGCCGTGCCATACCAAAAGACATTAAGACATTAAAAGATGGTACTTGTTGTTTCCTTGCCATAATATCACCATTAGTCGGGACTAGTACAACCAACCACAAACACACAAGCATGCATGTCGCTTACGTTATCCATACACCTTCTGTGCTGGTATATTGTATATATGGTAGTTTTTCACTTCTTCAGTGTTTATGTAAGTGTAAGAGTTTAAAACTCTAACAGATTGTTTTCTTTATCTCCTAGGTAACCAAGTGCGCTCCAAAACAGATGATCCTCCAGTAAGTGGAAACTGTGAAACTTCCTCAAATGCATTTGAAATGTTTACAGTCTTGAAAGTATTATGTATTTGTCTGAAAATTGGAGAAGAAAAAATCTTTTAAACTGAATCAATGAAAGTAAATCACATATCACAGACCTTTATTAGTCTGGGTTCATATCAGATTTGAATGTGTACTTTTGTGTGATTCGTGTTTTGTGTAACTTTGATGTATTGTGTGACTATAACAGTCTATGCCAAGAGGTTTGTAAATATCTACAGCCCGGGTTTGGCTATAAGTATCACTTTCTGTAGATTTTGATGTAATTATTAGACTATTACTAGCTGAGCTTACTAAACTGCCGAGCAAAACAAAGTACACGCTTGAAATTTGGATTGGACCAAAACATTACTAACGAAAACAAAACGTTTCTAGGCTGAGAACATTTGTTGAAACACCGCAAACTTAAGGTCCAAACACAACTATGATACCAATATCAAATACACCACTGTCGAATAACCATTTCTTATTTGTTTCATTTTTGGCCACCAACAAAAATGGGTGTACATTTTCTTTAGCCTTTTTAACTAGATACGGGCTTCAGTTTAGTTATTCCAAGTAACCGACTGCTATAAGTAACCTTATGCTTATGTGACGTGTATATACACATTTGGTACATCAGCTGTCTGGTCCCCTGATCCCTGGTCTTCCGAGGCTGGAGCGACAGTGGACGACGGTCACCTCGATACCGCTACTCTATGGCAGGCTGACCAGGTTCCTGCCAGGCACAGACAAACTCAGGTCAGACTCACAATACTCCTGCCAGGTGTAGACAAGCTCAGGTCACACTCACAATACTCCTTCCAGGCACAGACAAGCTCAGGTCAAACTCACAATACTCCTTCCAGGCACAGACAAGCTCAGGTCAAACTCACAATACTCCTGCCAGGCACAGACAAGCTCAGGTCAAACTCACAATACTCCTTCCAGGCACAGACAAGCTCAGGTCAAACTCACAATACTCCTGCCAGGCACAGACAAGCTCAGGTCAAACTCACAATACTCCTTCCAGGCACAGACAAGCTCAGGTCAAACTCACAATACTCCTGCCAGGCACAGACAAACTCAGGTCAAACTCACAATACTCCTGCCAGGCACAGACAAGCTCAGGTCAAACTCACAATACTCCTTCCAGGCACAGACAAGCTCAGGTCAAACTCACAATACTCCTGCCAGGCACAGACAAACTCAGGTCAAACTCACAATACTCCTGCCAGGCACAGACAAGCTCAGGTCAAACTCACAATACTCCTTCCAGGCACAGACAAGCTCAGGTCAAACTCACAATACTCCTGCCAGGCACAGACAAGCTCAGGTCAAACTCACAATACTCCTTCCAGGCACAGACAAGCTCAGGTCAAACTCACAATACTCCTGCCAGGCACAGACAAACTCAGGTCAAACTCACAATACTCCTGCCAGGCACAGACAAGCTCAGGTCAAACTCACAATACTCCTTCCAGGCACAGACAAGCTCAGGTCAAACTCACAATACTCCTGCCAGGCACAGACAAACTCAGGTCAAACTCACAATACTCCTGCCAGGCACAGACAAGCTCAGGTCAAACTCACAATACTCCTTCCAGGCACAGACAAGCTCAGGTCAAACTCACAATACTCCTGCCAGGCACAGACAAACTCAGGTCACACTCACAATACTCCTGCCAGGCACAGACAAACTCAGGTCACACTCACAATACTCCTGCCAGGTGCAGACAAACTCAGGTCACACTCACAATACTCCTGCCAGGCACAGACAAGCTCAGGTCACACTCACAATACTCCTGCCAGGCACAGACAAGCTCAGGTCACACTCACAATATTCCTGCCAGGCACAAGCTCAGGTCACACTCACAATACTCCTGCCAGGCATAAGCTCAGGTCACACTAACAATACTCCTGCCAGGCACAAGCTCAGGTCACACTCACAATACTCCTGCCAGGCACAAGCTCAGGTCACACTCACAATACTCCTGCCAGGCACAGACAAACTCAGGTCACACTCACAATACTCCTGCCAGGCACAAGCTCAGGTCACACTCACAATACTCCTGCCAGGCACAAGCTCAGGTCACACTCACAATACTCCTGACAGACACAGACAAACATAGGTCTGATTCATGTGTGGCTATGATGTTATCATGGTTATGACAACATAGAAAAAATCCATCATCATGCCGTTATATATAACAGTGTGTACTGTACTGGTAGAGAGACATGTCTACAAGGGATTGGAAGCCTGAAAATCCTTGGGACTGTTTATGGCGTATGACTATTCTTACAATGGAAAATGACTGATACCCTATGTACATGTGAACATGGTAAAATGTTGATAAACATTATGTCACAAGTACGAACACATTAAGTTATCTTTTCCTCTGTCATAAACGGGAAACTACAAGATATTTGATTCACTGTATTTTCAAGATATGTACCTCTTTGAAATTGCTCTGTTATATGAGGATTTGATCTGTCACTGTTTCTTCACTAAAAGATGTTTTGTTTGGCAGAATGAACAGTTTTGAGGTGTTTGGCTGTGACGGCTCCAGCTCGGGGGTGTTGCACTGTGAGGACAACCGCATGTTGGCCGAGTGGATCCAGTCCATCACAACCATCATCGACAGTCTGCTCACACAGATGGTGGGTAGCAGACTCGGCACTGGGCACAGATAGAGGGCAGATCTGGGTGGGAGGAACAATTCATCAAACTGAAATATCTATAGTTGGCATTGATACCATCCTAGACTGTCGATAGTTAAAATAGATATTATGCAATGAAAAACAATAGTGACATTGCATGTCATTGTACCCCAATGATGGGGATCATTGCTCCTAATAGCATCCGCTGGATTGTCTATTTCCAGCTATTTCTCCTGACTATTGTTCTGTATATTATCATATGAATCTATGCATATAATGAATTCTGTACTACAAATTTCCGATTTGCTTTTTGTCAGAATTTGTTTATGAGTGTATCTACTTCTACGCCCATTATAGGAGCTACCTCTCTTAAATCTCCAACGCATTCTGAGCAATCTACTGAAACAAGATGGCGGAGGATCAACATGCTGAATAAAGCTAGAAAATCTGCTTTGTTAGAAAGCATTTTACGAGCTACTTCCAGTCAGCCTTGGTGACACTGGTTTTCAGACTAAAACCTGGCAGATAATAAATCAAATAGAACATTTGCCTTTTCTTGTCAAGTAACATGTTGATCTCAATTCACTTCCTGAACAAGTTCTCATTATCATTCAAACAATTTCCAGTTTTGTCAGTTCTCTTGCAAAGAGGTAATTTGACAAGAAAAGACAAAAGTCCTCTGTTTGCGTCTTGCGTTTGTGTTTTGTTGTGTGACAAGGGGGACTGTTGC
Organism: Haliotis rufescens; assembly: GCF_023055435.1. NCBI lineage: Eukaryota > Metazoa > Mollusca > Gastropoda > Lepetellida > Haliotidae > Haliotis > Haliotis rufescens. The sequence goes on along the minus strand of NW_025963779.1, from coordinate 61,335,069 downwards.
AGCCCACTGAGCTGCTCCTGTTTTTTGTTGACAGGTTCAGATGACGAACAAGATGCTGCTGTCTGAGGACCATGTAAGTACTGAAGCCAGGCCAAACTCAAGAAAACACACCACTAATAACACTTCCCTCATGACTTCTACTGATACTCAGGTGTCCAGTTGTTACACTGACACACACGTAACAAGGTTCCGTTGTACAAAACAACCTTTGCACTAGGACTGTCGTAAGTCTATGTTAAGGTATGGCAGTAACGATCACCTTAGCGCTAAGATCGCTTTGTACAACGGCACCCATGTCTCTAATGTGTCATAGTGCTTCTAGGGGGGACAGGTGGCCCAGTCATCTAAGGCGCTGCAATTCGCTGTGCGGAGTTGCGTCCCTTGGACACACCAGAAACCTAGGATTGTGGGTTCGAATCCCGGTTCCCCCAGATTATGTTTCTAGGTTTGTCAGCACCATACCCGTGCTCGTGGGTTTCACCAAAGTGGTAAACATCTGAGACCTGCACCACTTTAAGCTTTCCTCCCACATTAAGCTGACACGCCATGATATCGGAATACTGTTAAAGCGGTGTTAAACCTAACTCAATCACTCATAGTGCTTCTAATGCTTCTTGAAACGAGGCCCTGGTCAATAGATAGTTCAGCTTCAACAAATCAGCTACTGGTACTTTGTTTTTTAGTAGCATCGCTTCTTGCGGATATACTATGACAGAGGTACTGTTCAAAATGGGGATGCACTCAGCACACTATCTTTGTCAACATCTTTACCACTGAGAAGCTCATCCACTATCATCCCTCTTTGATTGTGCTGGTGATGCTATGCCTGCTGTTACAGATAGCACACATGTGCTGGAGCCAGCAGCGGATGTCAGCTGCAGTCCACAACCAGCCATGGAAAGCCAAGTTCATGGCTCTCAAGGGACCCGAGGTCTTTCTCTTTGATGTACCACCTGTGAGTGTCTTACTATTGTTATATCTCCGCCTGGCATTGCGATCACCTGTTGACATCTCACGCATCAACAATCACTTTGTATCAATCAAAACGGACTTTACGACCTACGACATCGCCATATTACAACTGCCGCCTCAACAATATCGCCCACTTAAGTCATCAACTACCTCACCATGGTTACTAGTACCTAGAACTTACCAAGTTTAGAAGTCTTACACTGTAATGAATGACAGCTCGCAGACTCCATGGACGTTGCCATGTTAGGTCATGTGACTAGATGTACTACACTAGCTCCTTACATGCAATACAAACTCCATGCATCACATGCAACTTTCCACATATAACACAGTCAATGTTCCACCTGTGAGTGTCTTACAATCAGTTTTCCACCTGGGAGGGCTATGCGATGTTCCCTGCTCCACAAAGCAACCCAGTGGCTACAGAATACATCCCCAAAAACAGTGTTGGTGCTATGACTGTCACAACTCCTAGGATACACCCAGACTAATGATGCATGTAGTCGTAGCACTAAGATTGCTTTGTGGTTTGTTGAATGTCACCCAGGGCAGAATGCAACTCTTATAAGGATCAGGTGGTTGCAATGCAGTACCATCTGTGATTTATCGTACTTGGACAGTGTAGTTTGTTGCACACCTTTTTAACCAGTGGTTTTGGATGGCCCAGACTATTGCCGACTGTATAAACCACATAGGGCCATAGGGGCGGTCGGGTAGCCTAGTGGTTAAAGCGTTCGCTCGTCACGCCGAAGACCCGGGTTCGATTCGCAACATTGGTACAATGTGTGAAGCCCATTTCTGGTGTCCCCCGTCGTGATATTGCTGGAATATTGCTAAAAGCGGCGTAAAACCACACTCACTCATTCACTCACTCACTCTGTGTTTACATGAACTCATGGCAAAAGTACTCAACTGATATATGACTGGAAACATCCTAATTTACGTAACTTATATCTGTTGATGGCTTCCAGGAATAATAATTTAATATGCAGTGTAGCCTTCTATATCCTCACCGCATTTAATCAATATTGCTGGAATATTGCTAAAAGCGGCGTAAAACCATACTCATTCACTCACTCACATAGGGCCATAAGTACAAAAGAGTGTAAGTCAGTATTTAGAAGCTGGAGGCTAATGTAGGTTGATATTGTTTCAGATGCATGCTCGTGACTGGACCCGCTGTGATATGAAGTACAAGGTGTATGAATGTATGTTCAAGATGCTGAAGGTGAGCCCAACAAGTGTGTTTAAACTATAAATCAGTGTCAATTACAATGCCAGTATATCTAGGATTTGACATGTATATATTTGATGCTGACAATAATGTCATAATCAATTACTGACCAGTTTGTAAAATCTTGATCTGAACAGGTTTGATCCAAGTATTGGCCAACGGACATAAACATTCATTGTTAGATGAAAAATCCTCTTTGTTAGTCACAATCCCAGTTTTTATACTCAAGTTCTAAAAAGTTATTACATGTTTTCATGATCACTGGCCTACAGGAAAAAGTAACTTTCAGAACTTTCTGACACTATTTTCCTTATAAATGATCATATAATACTTGACTAACAACTCATTATCATATGTGTGATTTTCAAAAGACCATCTGTTGACACAATGCAAGTAAACTGTTTTTAGAAATTATGTATACAGTGGTTTGAATTCTTAAGACTGCCTCATAACACTGTCAACATTGATATAGTGCTCATACTCAGAAAGCACTTCATGAACCACTGTTTCTTGGCTCCATAACATCAGTGTTTCATACAGTTTGATGAAGTTGTGTGTCATTATGTGGAAGTGTCTCCTAAATGCAAATACCTGTTACTGTAACTTTGTAGTCTAATCCGAAATGTGTCAATGGTGTACAAGGCAACAAAATATTAAGGACATGTGGCACTCATTTCCGTCTAGGATGAAGAGCTTCCAGACGACCGCCAGCATTGCTGCTCTGTCCAGACAGGAAGTGGCGAGTCTATCGTGCTGAGTGTGGAGGCTAGATCAGACTTGTTACATATTGAGAGAGCATGGTACAAGACCAACAGTCTCGCCGTCCATAGGATCAAGGTCAGTTGGAACCTAATCGACATACTTAGCAAAATAATTAGAAGATGCTAATCCATGACGGTTTTCCATCCGAGGTAGCCATCAAGCATTCATTCTAAATGCTGCTTAATTCCAAAAGTAGGTATACATTATCATTAATTTTTAGCCTCCCTGGAATTTTCAAGCCATTAGAACCTGTGTGAAGTATTTATGGAGAAACAGCCAAGATGTCAGGTGTACATGTTTCCCCCTCTCACCTATCATATATTGAAGATTTTAGACATGACACACTGCTTGTACAGTAGGGATTGCTGCCTCTAAGAAGGAGGATTTTGCCTGTCTTGCCTTTTCCAGCCTTGTTTGGGTCCTGCTCAATGACTTCCTTTGAATGCCTTGTTTTGTTTGTATTTAGGTCACATGTTATTTTAAGTCTTCCAACCTTTGGGTCTCTTTGAATGCCTCATTGTGCTAGTATTTAGGTCACATGTTATTTTGGGTCTTCCAGCGTTTGGGTCTCGCTCAATGACTTCCTTTAAATGCCTCGTTGTGCTTATATTTAGTTCACATGTTATTCTAGGTCTTCCAGCCTTTGGGTCCCGCTCAATGACTTCCTTTAAATACCTCGTTGTGCTTGTATTTAGGTCACATGTTATTTGAGATCTTCCAGCCTTTGGGTCTTGCTCAATGACTTCCTTCAAATGCCTTGTTGTGCTTGTATTTAGGTCACATGTTATTTTAGGTCTTCCAGCCTTTGGGTATCGATCAATGACTTCTTTTAAATGGCTTGATCTTCTGAGGTGCTAGTTATTCTGATCACTGTATGAGTGACTTGTGTCAATAGTGGGAGTACAGAACTTTACCTCATTGGCCTGATGGGCCTTGTACACCACAGCTCCAGAGGTTGAGGGGTTTATAACATGTACAAGGATATTCAGGTCGTAAAATCCTCTACACCTCTCTGTTTACAGTGATGAATTTATCTTTGTGTTCACAAGTGACAGAGATCTATTTAGGTGAAATATGTTTATGTGACCATATTAATTGTAACAAGCAGATGACATCACATAAAACACTATGACATCATGATGTGCTTGTAGTTGACAACCAATTTGTGGGGAGTTTTAAAAGATGGCAACTGTCCAATCAAATAGCTGGACTTTATTACGCATGATGATAATGTTTGTAACAGTGATGCGACACTACCTTTGGTAACTGTAGTGTTTAGGTTCTATGTATTCATTATTTGGATAAGACGCAATACTGGATGAAAGACCAGACTAGGACATCAATGCGACGAACAAAGACACCAGACAACAACACACTCCCAGCTGGACATTTAATTAACAAGTTAAAATGAGGTGCAATACACGCAACAAGACTTTCGGTTAACAACACTATAAACTTAAAAACTAATTAACATAACGCAAACTTCTGCTGAACGCTACAGTAACGGCCCTGTTTATTGCAGTATGGACACTTTACATTTGTTAATTTAAGTCATTTAATTTAGTCATTTGTGTCATTGTGTAAATATTTAAGTAGCTGTAAGATTATATGACAAACTACCAAAAATGTTTCCAGAATATAACATTTGGCTGCTCATGGCGAGGTCGTTTGTCCGGCCTCACTCTGGATCTGGAACATGGCTTCTCATTGGTGGACCATGAGACCAAGACATATGTGTGGACCTACCGCTTCTCCCAGCTGAAGGGATCATCAGATGACGGCAAGACCAAACTCAAACTGCTCTTCCAGAATGACCTGAGCAGGAGTGTAGAATCTAGGGTAAGCACTCCCTCCAGGTCTGATATTCTAGGGCAAAATGCAAAGTTCTTGACATTACAGCCAACAGGGGCAGAGTTGCATCCCTTGGCCAAACCAGAAAACTGTAATTGTGAGTTAGAATCCTGGTTCATGCTCATTGGTTTCATTTATCTTTTGTTTCTAGCATCTCAGCAGTCTACTTCATTAATGACCATTTGGTATCATTTTGTACCTACAGGAGATCGAGTGCACAAGTCTGCATACACTGATGTTCTGTGTCCATGCATTCCTGTCTGCCAAGCTGTCGTCCGTTGATCCCAACTTCCTTAGCAACTACTAGACCCGCCCAGCAACCATTCATCATCAGATATGTTGTCATAGGGACAACATGTGTAATGTTTCAGCTTGGTGATGTTTCAGCACAGCTGTTATGCTTCAGTGTTATTGACTTCAGTTACAGTATTTGAATGGATGAAGAATCTCATGGAATATATTTTGTTACTATATTCAGAAACATATGTATAGTCAAGAAGCCCGGACTAGACTAGGTCTTCAGCACTCTGTTGTTTGTCCTAAAAGGTGACAAGACTGGATCAGGTGGTCAGGCTCAGTGACTGTTGATTGCATGGCAATGTGCCGTGACACCATGGGACAATGCTCATAATATCAACCACTGGTTGTTTGACCTTATTTGATTATTTACAGACCAGTGATATAGCTGGAATATTGCTGTCTGGGTCATTAAGCATCAAATAAACAGTCAAATTTCACTGTTTTAAGTACCTGCTACTCCGACAAGTCATGTTCATTCAACACTTGAAACAGTGTTGTTTATCCTTCTTTTTGACTGATGAAGATGTTGTGGTTTGAGATGGATTGTCACAATCATACAGTAACTTGATTTACAAGAGAAACACTCTTCACATGCTTGAGATTAGGTTTTCCTGGGGTTATTAACCCTAAAACAAAACAACCCTCTGGTTTATATGCAACATGGGTCCCCTGCCCATCAGGTCCCAGTTTACCTTGTGATGAGTCTCTGGTCTCTCTGAAAGACTGAATGAAGAATGTACTCTATTATTATTCATGTCAGTTTCTAACACCTACATTTGCATAAATATGTACACTGTTGCAGTGAAGATTACCACAGTATGCAAACCCAGAAATACTACAGTTGGAGTTTTTCGTCCATGATAACTTAAACATATATACGTTTTCAAGATGTCTGACATTGTCTGTAAGCAAGTTTAGTGATGTGGAAAGAGATGAGAAGAAGGCTTAGCCTGATCTGTATAGCTCACTAATAAGACTTCAGTTTAGAATCATAGGCCTCATACACATTAGAGTGATTATAACGCTGAAGTACAGAATTAAGTCATTGTTCATGACAAATTATCCAGTTTCTCAAGCAAAACACAGAAAACTAAGTCCATGAAAAATTAAAAAGATTTACTGTATCCTTGTCACATTTATAACATTGTGACATCAATAAATATTTTTCAGGGCAACAAATTCATTATGTTTATGATGATTTCTCGATTTTAACAGATCTTTCCTTGCCTAGAACTCAAGCTCCTCACAGTGATACCTCAATCCCTGCTCTCTATGCTCAGGTGATACTGTGAGGGTAACAAAGGTGGCATATGCTGTGATGGAGCTGGGGCTAAACTATGTAAACATTTTTTAGCAAATTGTTTCTTTGCCTACTGAAAGAAGGAAAATGTTACCTGGTCATTTGAAAATTATCTTCTGATGACCATAGAGGATAATGCTAAAGTTTGTATGTATTGTTGAAGGACAATGTGATATAACCCCATTGGTTGTGCTCATTAGTATCGAGGTAGTTATAGATTTACAGTTAGCATAGTACCAACTGCCAGTTTTCTTTCAGAATCCATGCAACTTTGTAAATATCCAGAGATAATATATGAAGCTTTTGCAATATCCCAAGAATTCTTTCACCTTTGCTTTAATTTCAGGGCAATTCTATATCGTGTTTAGTTGTTTAACACAACAGAAGCAGGTTTAAATGAAACGAATATTTTTTTATTTGTGCATACTTATTTTTAGCATTTTTTGCAATCATGACAATCTTCATATGATGCTGTTTGAAGTTTTAGTCTCTAGTTAACAATTGGTTGAGAAAGGTGGTAAAAATGGTTTATTAAGGCTAAAATAAATAATAGTCTTGGTTCTCAGGCACTGCCCACATCATCCTAAAGTTCATTGCAAGTTTCTTTTTTGTTTCCATTTTAAATTTTTTTGGTGCATTGTGTTTAAGTATTAGGATTTTTATATTTTTTTGAAAATGGAAATAAAAACAAAACGTGCGGCAGACTTTAGGATGATGCTGGTGGTGCCTGAGAACCAACACTATTAATTATTTTAGCCTAATTTCCTTGGTATGAGTTTCTGCTTGCTTTCTTATATATAAGGTATACTTCATGAGTTAGATCTGAAGTGTGTACACTATTATTTGAATGTACACATCTCAACACAACTTTTACAACATTATTTCCATGTGAACCACATGTTTCGAAACAGCAAATACTATGACCCCCAGACAAAAACCTTTCTTCAAAACCTCCTCTTCTTGATTTGACCACCACTATGGGTGTTGAACCTGCAAGATAGCTTGCCTCAGAATGACAGTCGGTGTTAACAAAGAAGAATAGAATTTGAGCAATAAAATGTCATGGTAGAGACTAAAATTCTTCTGTGGATGGTCATGTTGAGAGGGTTGAGTGAGGACATATTTATAGCTCCCAGGACCCAAGATCTCCCACCCAGTGGGCTTATAACATGGCACATTGCCCGTTTTCTGTCCAGTTGTTGCCTAGCTGCTAACTTTCAACTTCTCCAACACAGATGAAATTTGCAACTTCCAGATTGCTAATAAATGAAAAATAAACTCGTAGGTCACACCATCACAGAAGTATGAAAATTATCCCATTTGTGTTTTGTTGGAATAATTTTTTTTATCTTTATTCACCAGTTTGACGAACTTGTTTTTGTCATAAAAACTGATTATAAAATATTTTGCCAAAGGTCATTTTATTTTATTTTTTCAGTGTTTTTTTCTCAGGTAGTTTTTGTCGGTCAGTTACATAAACTAGCTAAAAACATTGTAAGGCCGATTGTTCACTAAACGTACCATCACTTCTCATTAAAGATACATGTATGAAAGAATAAGGGACAGGCTTCTAATAAGAGCTGTTCTCTGATACAGGCCTTAATTTGAACTGTCCAGAAATATGGTGATATTCTGGACACTTTAACTGTAGCTGGTGAGCAGCGGTGCCATGAACACCATTTTTTGTTACATGTTTTTGCTTATTTTATAATGGTACTAGTCATTCGTGGTTATTTGAACTGATATTGTCAGTCATTGTGTTAAGTGTACCAGAGTATGTGACAATGAATAACTAAGCTAATATTGTTAGACATTGTGATGTGCTATGTGAACAAGATATGGAATAAGGCATGGTTTGGAAATTACCGTCATAGATAGGAAAAGGTTGTATTGACAAAATGCATGTTATAGGAAGGTTTGTTGTTCGTGCATGATAAATTTTTGAGTTTGTGACAGTTTGTGAAGAGGAATTAGTGGGTTGTGGAGTGATATATTTTCCTACCTGCCTGTTAGTGAAACCAGCAATTCTGCAAAAGATTGCTATATTTTGTTTTATTGTTGTTTTTTTCATATTTTGTAGTTGATTTGTACCCCTTGGAAGTATACATTAGCTGAACATAGTAGTGACCCCAGCCAGTGAGCTGTGATGAGAACGATGGTGCAATCACTGATTTGATATTATACCAAAGAATTGGTAATATGCTTGTAGTCACTTGTGTACTTATAAACAAGACCCCCATGTAAAATGTAGCTGTAGTAACAGGTAGCATATTGCTACAGAAATCCAAGTACCATATTCAAAGTAATAAGCACCCAGGGCGCTCACAAAATTAGAAATAGGGGGCTCTTATTAGGATATTATTTTGGTGAAAGCCTGAAATGTTTATGTATGACAGATATATTTTTCCAGAATTTAATTTCCCATAATTAAGGGTGCATATAATACACGAGTGAGTATTATACGTGAATGAATAAGTCTTGTGTACATTGATCAATCTGAAGGGGTGCTAATTGGGATTGTTCACTAGCCAATATCTTAGCAAATGTCGCCGTGGGAGCTTATTAGAGCGGAGCGCTTATTACGTTGAATACGGTAAGTCATATTGACCAATCTGAAAATCTCATTCAGATGTAGTCTCACCTCACTTCAAACTCAAGCTGTCTGAAGTTAGAATGCAGTGATCAAAATTAAGAGGGCCTCTGAGGTCCTTGGTTTGCCGTGATGGTTTTTGAATCAATAGAGCCCCTAATCTTTCAACATTACAATGACTCCATTACTTTCAGTCTTAATTTGAACACTGTAAAGGAAGATTGTCAATGGTTACCAAATTGTAGAAGCCCACATTTCCACTTTCCCAGCTCACTCCTCCAGTCACCTCTTTAGCCATGTATTGGTTCATGTGCTTGACCAGAGTGTTGAACTCTTCAGATTGTAGGCCTTGTTCACTTGTCCCTGACAATGACCCTCCTTTAGTGCTGAGCATTATAACCAGCTCTTTATTCCTGAAACTGGTGCAACCTTTTCTCAAGTTACTTGAACCATAACCAGTCACATTAATCTGAAGAAATGAATAATTTGACTTGAAGTGTTTTTTGGCACTTGGAGTTGGTGATGCCCAGTATTAATACAGCCAGCGTGGACGTCTGTAGCAGGGAGCAGTGTTTAGATGTCTTCACATATTGAAATATAACTTTGAGTTGACTTTTTTTGTTCCAGTATTTTATTTGATGGAATGTTTTCTAGCTACAGTTATTTCATGTCAGTTCTAACCCCTTTTTTACAAGTATTTCCTAAACTTGCACACAAAGGAATACACTTTGAAGGAAGGTGATACTGGTAATGTTTCTCCTTCAGACACATGTATATACATAATTTTATGAAGTATGTACCCAAGGATTTGGTGTTATTATACTGTTCCTGTTTTGCGTTTTCAATCATCTACAATCTTCATTTGAACCTTGTTATCTCAAATCATGTCCACTCAAATGCCCCGATGTCTTGAATCTTTTCCTTGATCCCCAAGGTGTTTCTACATATTATGGCTGGGACGGGTAACTCGGGTACTCGGGTCAGGTAGGTACTGAGTAGGACCCGAGTACCCACAGGACTACCCGGAACCGTGGTTAGTCACATGATATATTGTTTCATGACAAAAAATCACTATAATTTCATGGTTACAGAAGTCACTAATGTTCGCATTTCTTCATTACTATGAACGCATTCCTTCTGAAAGCTACTTTGGCTACTGTCAAACTATTCCCAGTCAGACATTTTGTACCTTTCAGTGACCTACAGTGGGTACCCGGGTAGAGTCAGGTAATAGGGGTGTGGGTACCCGGGTAGTTAATTTGGACTTGTCCCAGCCCTACTACATATGTGTCAACTGAGACTTTGATTGAGGTACTTAGTTGGCAAAGTCTTCGCTCGTACAGCCAAATACCCAGGCTTCTAAATACATACAGGTTCATAGTCCAGTGTGTAAAGCCTGTTCTTGATGTCTTCAGGGAGCATGGGTGGCCCATTCGCTGTGCAGAGTTGTGTCCTTTTGGCGTGCCAGAAACCTATGATTGTTGGTTCGAATCCCGGTTCGCCCTGATTATGTTTCTAGGTTTATCAGCACCATACTCGTGCTTGTGGGTTTCATTGAAGTGGTAAACGTCTGAGACCTGCATCACTTTGGGCTTTCCTCCCACATTAAGCTGACACGCCATGATATAACTGTAATACTGTTAAAAGCAGCGTTAAACCCAACTCACTCACTTGATGTCATCAGCCATGATATTGCCAGAAGATGTCTAAAGCCTTGCTCTCAGTAACTATCAAGTGCTCCAGCCATGCACAGCTTAATCACAGAAGCTAACAGTATGGTGCTATTGTATTTCTGGGTCTTTCTACCATGAGTCTCTGTGTTTACATGAACTCATGGCAAAAGTACTCCACTGATATATGACTGGAAACATCCTAATTTACATAACTTATACCTGTTGATGGCTTCCAGGAATAATCATTTAATATGCAGTGTAGCCTTCTATATCCTCACCGCATTTAATCATGGAACGTCACATTCAATAACTGTATGAAGAGCCTGTAAAATATTTCAAATGTATGCACCTTACACGAAGCACCCATAAAACAAATACCTGCTGTATCCTTGATTTCAAGGTGCAAGTGCTGTGTGTGCGGTCTTGTTGTGATCCCGGGTTAGAAAGGATCCCCAGCAGCCTATGCTATGCTATCAGGTGGCACGATTCGGTGATTGATGGCGTGTCATTTCACACACTATCAGTCACAGGACTGACTGGTCCAGACTTGATTATTTACCTGCTGCTGTCACACAAGTGGAAATTGTCTGAGTGCAGCGCTAGACAGGAAACAAACAAACAAAAATGTTATGGTCACAGGTCTACATCAGTGAACATAATTGACAAGACTGGGAGGTAAACCACATGCATTTGTTACAAACTCTGGGGTAGTATTAGCAGTGAGCAGTAGAATACAAGTGGGCCTCCACATTACCATGGTGTGCGTGTTGTTGATGCTGCAGTGAATCACTGGTATCAGTGTGATGTCAGGATCGGCTTGCAGTTGGGTGTAGGCTTCAGTACAAAAACACCGGATGCTTTATTTACTTGAATAAATCTTTTTTGTGTGAGATACACCCAAACAAGGAGATGTACTAGCAGTCATAACACCGATATCATGTGCTAAAAGGGAATTACATTGAGATTTATGTAGGTTACTTTACTTCTTCCAATCCACTCAAATCATTCACGAAAACGACCTGTGGAGATCCGGGGTAGAATAGGTCTTCAGCAACCCATTCTTGCCATAAAAGGCGACTATGCTTGTAAGAGGCGACTAACAGGTTTGGGTGGACGGCTCGCTGACTTGGTTGATGCATGTCATCGTATTCCAATTGCCTGGATTGAGGCTCATTAGGTCAATCACTGGATTGTCTGGTCTAGACTTGATTATTTACAGACCCCTGTCATATCGCTGATATATTGCTGGGTGCGGCGTTAAACAACAAAGAAACAAACATTTAATAAAACAATAAATGACCTATAAAAATGTTTCTACTTCACATGCACCATATGTTAATAATTATGCCCTATAATCATGATCTTAGTTTGTCTTGTTAATCAAGAAAAGGGAAACTTTCCCCATCCTTGCACGTTGTTAGTTAATGACGATGTCCATTTATCTCTGACACGTTTTATTTATCAATATCCCTATTTGAGATAACAAGGTATGACTGTGTTTTTGAACAACTGGTATCACACTGACATGTTTTTGTTTGAGAGTGGATTGTTTCTGTTTACTAACTTTTCAGCATTGAGACGATGTCTGTAATGTGTTGATTCAGTTCTGTGACAGGACATGCTCCGTGTTCCGGGGTTGAGTATCAGAGCAAAGTTGTATGTTCTGTCCTTGTGCAATATTGCAGACACCCAGTGTAGCGCTGGTGTTGTGCAGCAGGGAGGAGGAAGTGTCAAGCTGATCTGTGTTAGCACCGCCAGTCTGTAGAGTCAGTGTCCGTCAGCATCGCCCTGGTTGCTACCATGTTGCCATTGCATTTTGGTCACCATGTTGTTAACACATTACACTGTCCTGTCATAGCATAGTGATTGTCATGTTGAGAGTTTTCATAGCTGTCACCTTCTTTCATAGCATTGTGGTTGCCATGTTGACAGTTAACATAGGACTGTCATCTTTCATCGCATTGTGGTCGCATGTTGTTGACAGTTAACATTGCACCGTCTCCATCATTCATAGCATTGTAGTTGATAATTGACGTAACAGTCGCCATCTTTCATAGCCTTGTTGTCGCGATGTTGAGAGTTAACATAGCACTGTCGCCATCTTTCATAGCCTTGTCGTCGCGATGTTGAGAGTTAACATAGCACTGTCACCATCTTTCATAGCCTTGTCGTCGCGATGTTGAGAGCTAACATAGCACTGTCACCATCTTTCATAGCATTCTGGTCACAATGTTGTTAACAGTTTCATAGCAGTCGCCATCTTTCATAGCATTGTGGCATGGTTGTCATGTTGAAGACAGTTTAGTTAACGCTGTCGCCATCTTTCATAGCATTGAATATCATAGGTACTTTGCGATACCTTAACACTGTTATGCTTTGAAAAGAATTTATTTTTGAATTTAAAATTACTTAACATTGTAGTTTTGGGATACTTTTCCTCATGTATGTTTAAGGAATCTCAGTGAATTCTCATCCTCGTCTTGACCAATGGCATCTCATCTACAGATCCTCTTTATTCAAAATATTTTTCTAGGCCATGTTAGAAGTTTCTTGTCAATCCACCAGTTTCATATTTTCCTTGGCTGTGTTTTAGCCAGCAACCATCTCCAAATAGCGTTGCCCATGATGACCAGACTTGACGCACAACTAGACTCCATTTTGTACATACATGCATGTTGATGAGGGCGGATTGTCTTTAATAACAGCAAGCTGATGAAGAGCATGACTGATTGCTTTAACTGTTGCCATGTGTTTGGTCTGTGGGAACTGTAATGAGTGCTAGCATTGTGTGTGTGTGTGTGTGTGTGTGTGTGTGTGTGTGCAGCAGAGTCTAATTATACTGTGGTTATTTGTGTTATTTACAATGGAAACTGGAAGGAAGATGTGTGAACAGTGTACAAAGTAAGAACACATTCATCTGATAGAAAGGAAATGTGCGGAACATTAACAAAGTCTTCAAGATGATGGATGCAACGTGGGTTCCTTCTTTGTGATAATGAACAGTGGATTCTGTCACTCCTATATTCGTAGGGGAATCTATAGTTTCATCCCCTTGTGGGTGATGTATTCCAGGGCAGTTCAGCGTTTCCTCATTTAAACACTCTCCTCATCCGAAGTGTTAATCACGCCGAAATCCTGGGTTTGATCCCCATATTGGTAAGATGTGAGAAGCCCATTCAGGTGTTCTATGGGGCGGTCTGGTAGCCTAGTGGTTAAAGCGTTCACTCTGAAGACCTAGGTTCGATTCCCGACATGGGTACAATGTGTGAAGCCCATATCTGGTGTCCCCTGCCGTGATATTGCTGGAATATTGCCAAAAGCAGCGTAAAATCAAACTCACTCACTCAGGTGTTCTATGCTGTGACTTTGCTGGAGTATTGGTAAAAACTATTCTCTCTCATTCACTCCATATCTAGTGTGACTTATTAAAATGGCTGAGTGAGTGAGTGAGTGAATATTTTCTGTTGGCAGTTTTCCAGCCACATCACCTCAGCCTGCAAGTTTTCAAGTCAATCCAAATAGGAATCTCGATTCTGACAGTTTCCACTGCAAATGAACATGATTTATTCAGATTGTTTTAACTGATGAACATAAAATTTCCAAGATATGCAGAAGAATCAGTGTATTATTCAGAATGTATAGAAACAAGTGAACGCAGACAGGGCCAGGCCAGTGCTCCTAAAAGTTACTGATATCATAGATCAGATGAAATAACAACATGAATTTGTTTTCGGTCTTTAGCCAGGAGATATTATTTGACAATCCTGTAATAACCAGTGAAGCCTGGGGGATTCCCTGTGGTATGTCAAATACAGATCAGATTTATTATCCAGATTAATGGGCAAGAGATTTAATGGCCTCCTGATTTGCCCTGTGTGGTTGGTTACTTGCTAGACTATAGTCAGAGCAGTACATGTGATGGTGCTCTCCTATTTTGCAATCATGTGCTATTGGTGTTTATTTTACTGTTTTGTTTTGTGATATTGTTGCCAATGTTTTGTGTTGTTATGACATGGAACTTACCAGGTGATACGTGGTTATACTCACTTTTCATCATCGGGTCATAATAAGATGGATTTTTATTTGAGATTTAACTGCTCATGGATTTTTATTTTTTATTTTCGGTATGACTTGAGATTGCAGTGTTATTCGTAATACTTGGTATAAAACTGGTGTAATTGTTTTATTACATAACCGGTTTCTAGTCATAATGGTCATATATATTACATCTTTTTCATAATAAGCAAGTTTGCATTCTTGATTATCCAGCGTATCATAGGCCATTATTTTTCTATTTGTTTGGAAATAAAATATTTTTTCATTAAAATTTCAAAAAGAAGTTGCCATCAGTTCTTAAAAAGCTGGATCATATAGATATTACAAGAAAAAAATATATGAATTAGCCATCTTTAGCTCATCCATCTGCTGGGAGCTTTGTTTTTTTTCTTTTTTTCTTGGAAGACAATGGGAGTGGCAAAGTTTGTGTATCAACCAGAGAATAACTCTACATGTGGTATGCGAGGATTTTTGCTGCAACTTGTGGACCGAACGATTTGGCGTTCTGTTATTGTCAAACTGGGCTTCATAAGTTTGATACCAGTAGATGATTTTTTTACAACAATGAGTATTTTCAGAATACTTTTGCATGTATCTGTGTGATCTGTGATCCAACAAATACAGAAATAATGGCCTTGTCTCCATTCTGTTACAAAAATAGCTATCCTATCGAAGTACACAGCGATATCACCAGTACATGTTCCATCTCAAATACGTCATGCATCATGACTTCCCTCCCCTTTCTTAGGACTAATGAAACTTTCTTTCCTAGCTAAAAGTATACTGAGAGGCATAGAAAACGCATATAGGGGGAAAATGGTCAGAAATAATTTTCATTTGTCAAAACATTACATATAAAAGTACAGGAATTGACCTTATATATATAATGACGTCTCTTCACTGTCTGGGCGGTCGGGTAGCCTATTGGTTAAAGCATTCGCTCGTCACGCCGAAGACCCGGGTTCAATTCCCGACATGGGTACAATGTGTGAAGCCCATTTCTGGTGTCCCCCGCCGTGATATTGCTTGAATATTGCTGGAATATTGCTAAAAGCGGCGTAAAACCATACTCACTCACTCACTCATTCACTCTTCACTGTCTGACACCGAGATGACCTCCAGCAGCTGCCTGACGTTGATGATGCAGGCGATGTGCATGGGCAAGGAGCTGTCCACGATAGGGTTGATGACATTGGATGTGACGTGCAGCAAGGCAACGTCAGATGGTCCGGTCACTGATGGGATGTGCTATCGTTCCTTTCGTTTCATTGGCAGTCTCTCATGCAGTCCTGAAGCAATTCCTAAGATGGCTGACGATGATCTACTGATCTTATCTTTGTGACGTCACACGATGTGTTTCCGGATGTGGATGTCTTGGACACTTCCTGTTGCCCTATGACGTTGCTGCAGCCTCGAAACGGTCGCCAGGTGGACATGGAAGTGATTAGCAACATCTGTCTGTGTCCAGCCAGCTTGCAGCACTCCTGTCACTTGGTTCCTATGGGCGTATGGTCATTGTGAATGTGGAGATAGCCGTTTTTAACCTGTCCTTTTATAGGGCTAAATGTACATTTTGCACGTGGGTCATGATTTTTGTGATCATCCGACTGCATTGTCATCACAGATGTTCCTCGTTGCATTTGAGATATCACGTCCCTATGTTTTGAAAACGTGAGATTCGAACTTAAACATCAGAGCAATAGTTTGGGCAAAACCAAAAGCTGTAAAACCTACCTCGTGACAAAAAGCAGTATGCGTTCTTAATGCCTCTCAGTGTAATTGTTAGTTGTGAGATGGAGATGGGGACATCACTTCCAAGACGAAGCTACGGAGGTGAATGTATCCAGGATACTTATCACAATAAAATGGGGACATATGCTGGATGTCATGATGCTAATTTGATGACAGCTCAATTTAACGAAAGGTATTTCATATTTCAACTCCTTTTTCACTTTGATTGATGAGTGAAATATACATGTGGTAGGAGTGTTGCAATATTACTGTCAGGACATGTAGAATGGATTAGACTTTGAATCCTACTTGTTTCAGATCCGATTGAGAACTTTCATTGTATTGTTCGCACTTCTAAACAATTCTTGGTCATCATCAGTTTCATTGTACGCAGAAGATCACAAGTGTGGTGTCTCCTGTAGGAATAATATAACAGAATGGTTATAGTTCTTGTTTGTTGTACGTTTCATACCAATAACCATGCACAACCTTGATTTGCTTGTTCATCGGACAGATGAGTCTACCTTGCTTATACTTTAAAGGTCTCAAACATTTTCATTGATAATTTCTCACATATTTCTTGACCACGAAACCTACACTGCCTCTGAAGAAACAACTTGAAATGTCTTAAAGCTGATGTCTATGTACTGTTCAAACATTTGTATTGAAAATATGTGTCATGCATCATTTGTTTGTTCATTGGTCAGGATTTACAACATACTTCTTTGTACAGGGATTTGGTCACACTGAAAAAAGTGAAGCAAGATTGGCAACACCTGTCTTATCAATCTGATGTAGTATGTGTTGTCTGAGACAGATTTACACGAAAAATAAAAATAATAGAAAGATAGTTCTAGAACCTTTAGATGTCTTTGGCTACAGCAACAATGCATCATTGTCAGGTTTGGTTCTTTGTGTATGTAATATTTTTACAAATTTATGCAATAAAGATACCAAATGTTTCATCTTTTGTTTATTGTGAATAGTTAAGAGTGTTCCTAGTGTTTCATTACAAAAATCATCATCACAAGGACAAATAAGAAACAAACTGGATGGATACAACTGCTTCAAGATCCTCAAGGGAGGCTCGGGTGGCCAAGTCGTCTATGGCACCGCAATTCACTGTGTAGAGTTGCATCCCTTGGGCACATCGGAAACCTATGATTTTTGGTTAGAATCCTAGTTCGTCCCCGATTATGTTACTAGGTCTGTCAGCACCATACCCGTGCTCATGGGATTCACAAAAGTGGTAAACATCCGTGACCTGCATCACTTCTGGCTATCCTCCAACATAATGCTGATATAACTGGAATACTGTTCAAAACGTCCTTAAACACAAATTGCAAAGTTTTTTTTCTGGTTTTGCAAATATGTAATAAAGAGGTTATAATAAATTTGTACCTGGCAGTAGTGTTGTTTACCTTAAGACTGTTAAAGCATTCACTCTTCATGCCGTTCGATACCCGACGTGGGTACAATGTGTGAAGCCCATTTCTGGTGTCCCCCCACCATGATAGTGCTGGAATATTGCTGAAAGCGGCGTAAAACCACACCCACTCACTCTTAGGGGGGACAAATAAGTAGGCTTATAATGAACAGATAGTAACCTGTTATATACTGCTCAAAACATGTTAAAGAACACCCATAACTGACAAATTTGGGTGTTCCTTAACTTCTTTTGAGTAGTCTGTATTGTCTGCTTCCAAAGTTATTTGGTGTTCACCATGTGTCACTCATTTAGGCAACTACACTTGTCATAAGAGGGGACTAACGGGATCGGGTGGTCAAGCTCACTGACTTGGTTGATGCATGTCATTGTATCCCAATTGCGTAGATCGAAGCTCATGATGTCAATCACTGGATTGTCTGGTCCAGACTAGATTATTTACAAACCGCTGCATATAGCTGGAATATTGCTGACTGCGAAGTTAAACAACAAACAAACAAAAACAAAACTCTCACTCATTATTTTGTTTGACTTACATTCATTCTTGTTATGCATATTGGTCTAGATAACCTGTAAACGAGAACTGAAATGGCTCTGGTCTTAGGAGAACATCGAGAGAGAGAGAGAAAGAGAGGAGAGAGAGAGAGACATATTCAACATGAACATGTCTGTGAGTAGTAACCGTTGGTTGCTGACTTGGTTATTCATACCACATGATACAGGTCTGGCACATGCTAGGAAACCTGGAATAATGCAGTATAGGGCTGCTAAATAAATTAGACATTGCCACAGTTAAATCAAACTTGACACATGACTTACAAGTATGCTTTTTATGACAGAAATAGATCATAATGACAAACATCCCATCACAGATATTTCATTTTTGAAACAGATGTATCAGAATCAGATTGAGGCTGCAACAAAAAATCTTCATAGAAAATCATCACTTCTACTAAATTTGATGATACATTCCTACAAAAATTCTCCAATATCACAGATACCTTTCCATATATGGACATACAATATATAAAACAAAAACCTTAAATATCTACAACAAAATTCTTGGAGGGAATGTCATTTGTGTACAACATCAAAAACTACAGCATCTCAACATAATGATGAACAGCACATGGTAGCTTATTAAACTTCGGGGGGGCATGGGTGGCCAAGTTGTCTAAGGCGCCGCGATTCGCTGTGCAGAGTTGCGTCCCTTGGGCACGCCAGAAACCTATGATTGTGGGTTCGAATCCTGGTTCGCCCCGATTATGTTTCTAGGTTTGTCAGCACCATACCCGTGTTCGTGGGTTTCACCGAAGTGGTAAACATCTGCGACCTGCATCACTTCGGGCTTTCCTCCAACATTAGCTGACACGCCATGATATAACTGGAATACTGTTAAAAGCGGCATTAAACCCAACTCACTCACTCGCTCACTATTTAACTCCGGGGAGAGTCACCTAAAATCCTAACAGAAGGCTGCTAAAATGCCTTCTGGGAAAATCAATTTTCATGCCCAAACAAAATTAAAAATACTTTTTTCAGTAATATTGGCATAAATGAAGGGGCATTAAATTAAATTAAGTCCACAAGGCTCTGTAGCTCACCTATATTTTCTGGTATATTAAGTTAGGTCCAAAGCTACTAACGGAAAGGTGAACAAGAATCTGCAAACCTAAAACAGCCTGCAATACCCAATAGATACACACATGATGATTTGATGAACTGCTGGTTGCCATGGTTTCAAAACAACAGGTTGATAATATATCATAAATCAATCACAGGCAGGAATCTTAGCTATATAAACAGAGGCTGAGAGAAGTGGCTGTGAGGTGAGGTGAAATGGGGTTTAACGTTGCATTCAAGATTTTGGCACTTTTATTACTTGATGTAATTGGCGACTAACGGTATCAGGTGGTCAGGCTTGCTGACTTGGTTGATGCATGTCATTGTGTCCCAATTGCGTGGATCAATGCTCATGATATCATCACTGAATTGTCTGGTCCAGACCCAATTATTTACAGACTGCCGTCATACAGCTGGAATATTGCTGAGTGTGGCGTTAAACAACAAACAAACAACAACAACAAAACTCCTTGTTTTAGCCCCTTACTGCCGAGCACCAGGCAGGGGAGGAACATGTACCATCTTTTTACATCTTTTTGGTATGACGTGGATGGGTGTTTCTGTGACAATATTACCGGTCAAGTTGATGCCTAATATCATGTCCAAGAGGGAAAAAAAGAGGTTTGGTCATTGTACAGGTACCAACCTACCATCAGTGAAATAGTTTCTTCCCTTTTTAATATTTAATTCATATCAATCATTTTAAAAAATACAAATATGTGTATTTAATTGAAACTCATACAAACAAAAATTAATAATTTGCTTTCATAAACAATGCAATGCACACAGACGTTCATGGGGTTATTTTCTCTGATGATTGGCATTTTGAATTCTGGTGACCTTGACATTTCACAAGGGAAACAAAAACCTGTTCAACTGGAGACCATGTCAAGGTAGCGGAATATCTTAAGACCTCACGTTAATAGGATCATACGGTTCGCCCCGATTATGTTTCTAGGTTTGTCAGCACCATACCCGTGCTCGTGGGTTTCACCGAAGTGGTAAACGTCAGAGACCTGCATCACTTCGGGCTTTCCTCCCACAATAAGCTGACACGCCGTGATATAACTGGAATACTGTTAAAAGCGGCGTTAAACCCAACTCACTCACTCACTAATAGGATCATAGGAAGTTTGAATGTTTACTTTAAATACACAAGGTGACCTTTACCTTCAAACTCAACAAATTATACACAACAATGTAGGGGGGGACAGGTAACTCAGGTACTCGGTTCAGGTGGGTACTGAGAAGGACCCGGGTACCCACTGGACAACCTGGACCCGTGGTTTGTCACGTGATATATTGTTTAATGACAAAAATTACTCTACGGTTACCCTACAAGTCACTAATGTTCGCATTTCTTTCTGACTATGCACCCATTACTTCTGACCTTAATAGATTTGAATAAAGATAAAACTTCGGTCAACTCCAGTGTATTCATGACCAGATCGTTTCATACGTGTATCTAAATACATTGCACAGGCCAGGGCTACGGTCAAACTATTCCCAATCTGACATTTTGTATCCAGCTCTTGAGACCTATACAGCTGGTACCTGGGTAGGGTCAGGTAATAGGGGGTCGGGTACCCAGGTACATGTAGTAAATTTGGACTCGTCCCAGCCCTACAGCAATGATCAGCTAAGCATATACCGTATTCGACGTAATAAGCGCCCTGCTCTAATAAGCGCCCACGACGATAATTGCTAACATATTGGCTAGTGAACAATCCCAATTAGCACACCTTCCGATTGATCAATGTACACAAGACTTATTTATTCGCGTATAATACGCATCCGTGTGTTATATGCACCCTTAATTAAGGGCAATTAAATTCTGGAAAAATATATCTGTCATACATAAACATTTCAGGCTGTCAGCATAAACCACGAAATTTATCTTTCATCTCTGTTTTTTTCCACCAAAATAGTATTCTTATAAGAGCCCCCTATTTCTAATTTGGAGAGGGCCCTGGGCGCTTATTACGTCAAATACGGTAATGGGATTCTGAAACATGGTAAAGTATGAACCCTACAGCTGCTGTGAACGTGCGGTAATCAAACTGGGATATTCAGATAACCACAAAGACGCTATTTCCATCAGCTTCCTTTCATGTTAAAACTTTAATACACTGTAAAGAAGGAGCTGCAACAAAGGCCATTTTCAATATTTCAAAATGAAAAGTTAACTTTGTTTCAGCCAGGACATGCAGAACATAAAATATGAAAACAATATTGATATGTAGATTTCAGTACTACAGGACGGATGATGGACAAAGACCTAAGCTATAAGCTCAAATTCACCATGTCAAGGTTAGCAAAAATGGGCAAACCTGACATTTTCAATATGGCTTCCTTAGCTTCATAGGCCTTGAGGTGTTGAGAAGGTAAAAGTTCATGATGGACGGATGAAGAACACGACAGAATTTGGTATTTGTCTGTTCCAATAAACTCATGGATAAACACTCTCCATTCCCCCAGATTATAAATGACCACTCCCTAAAAACATTGAAGCAAAATTATAATTCAATAATTGTCAAACAACGTAAACTCATGGTCTATATAAGTCATCTCATCCCTGACAGTGACAGTGTATTAAACAACTATACATGTTACATGTGGAATGTATGCTTTCCCTTGTAAAAACCGATACTGCCAAGTAGTGAGCGGGCGTTGTTTGTCATACAAAAAACACTGCTGGGAGAATAAACCATGGTGGCGTAAAAGGGATTTACACTCCAGCTGAGAAATACATTTCCCCTACGAGGCAGTACAGTAGTACTTGTTCTAGATCACATGGACCAATTAGGTCTCCATTCTGACATGGATGTAAGACAACAAATGTTGTATATCGTCGTAAGACATCCCAAAAAGGCAGACTTTTCCTAGAATCTGAATACAGTAACACGTCTTTCATATGCAGCAACAAGATTTAAAACAGGTTCATGAGAAAAGATGGCTCTGTTAGTACAGTTGTACCTTGGACTGTAAATGTTTAAAATATTTTGATTCATAAAAACTGTGAATCAGATAAAAAAAACATTTTCAGAGGAATGAGGTTTCATGTTTTCAAACCATGATATCAGTACTTATAAACCTATTCATTGGGATAGCTATTAAGTAAGAGACTCCTTCTATAGGCATTAAAACCTATTGTGAGGTTTTACTTTCCAGTCGGGTTAAATCTCATAAACAGGCACGTTGTAATGTCCCTGGAATTTTATATAATATCCCAGGGATTTTATAGGATATTCAAGTCATATTTGCTATAATAACCCAGGGATTTTATATAATGTCCTGGGTATTTTATTAATGTAACTTCCGTTCAGATTGTAACATGTTATGAAATGTAAAATCAAATGACAAATGTTTTCTTTATATTCCCGAGGATCGAACTCGCAACCTTCATATCTGTAGACCAGTGAGTGTACCACGAGGCTACAGAGGTGTTGATAAGCCTCACTGGTTTTTAGAATGTCCTTTTCAAGATCCGTACGCCAGCAACAGATATTTTACGCGTGTTTCCTAAGGTTCATGGAAAATATGTTCGAAACATAAAAATGTTGATAAATGTTGTTTTAAGTTTCTCTTTTCGGTTTATAAGCATGGAAAAACACTTTCCCACGGTTTTGGTAGACAGAGCATGCCCTGGCTTCGCCCCCTTGGTTTTTCCCTCTCCCCAGGGCATGCTCTGTCTACCAAAACCTCGTAAGCGTGTTTTCTCCAATACTTAATTTGGCCTTCAGTGATATCAGTGAGTCATAATGTTGTCTTGACTTGTACACATATTCATACCGGACTCATGAGCCACCATTGCTAGCATGCCCAAGCATTCTTAAACAAGGAAACGGAATCAGTTATACATGGAGGATATTATATGAGTGAGTGAGTGAGTATGGTTTTACGCCGCTTTTAGCAATATTCCAGCAATATCACGGCGGGGGACACCAGAAATGGGCTTCACACATTGTACCCATGTCGGTAATTGAACCCAGGTCTTCGGCGTGACGAGCGAATACTTTAACCACTGGCTACCCAACCGCCCCTGATATTATATGAGTGTTCATGTCATACTATGTTTATGACATAGGTGTCTAAATTCCGGTATTTCACGAGCAAAAGCGAGCGAAATACTGGTATTTAAGCACAAGTGTCATAAACATAGTACGACATGAACGCGAATATTATGTTCTAGATGTCTACATACAGAGACGAGTGTTTACCTATAAGGACAGCAAGTCGCATAGCAGCGGAACCACAATTTGTCAAATGACGTGAACAATCTTCAGCTTTGACTTTGTTCCTAGTGTGACGTCATTCCGACCCCACATCACAAGATTAGAATCATCAACAATACACTGTTGTCTCGTGATGTGATATGACCCTAGGATTCATATGATTTTTATGAACCCTGACATGTTTGCCATCGTAGGTAATAAAGTAGGCTATGTACACAGATCAAGTGTCTCATCTTAACATCATCTTAAACATAAACGAAAAAAATAGAAATACAGCAGCTGAGTGTGGACTATCTTGGCATCTAATTGGTGCCAACAGACTACAACATGTATCTGCATGGTGTACAAGATGATGTCATGTAATGCTATATAACATGATACTGATAATGTGTGATGGTCAGTTTTCATCTTTGGTTGCAAAGTACCGTATTCGACATAATAAGCGCCCCGCTCTAATAAGCGCTGACTGCGATATTTGCTAATGTATTGGCTAGTGAACAATCCCAATTAGCACCTCTCTGATTGATCAATGTACACAATACTTATTTATTTGTGTATAATACGCACTTGTGTGTTATATGCACCCTTAATTATGGGAAATTCAATTCTGGAAAAATATATCTGTCGTGTAAAATACGCACAGACTTTTCTTTTGTATCATTTCAGGCTGTCAACATAAACCACGAAATTTACGATCTTTCAACTCTGTTTGTTTTCTCACCAAAATTATATTCAAAAAGAGCCCCTTATTCTAATTTTGAGTGCTCCCTAGGCGCTTATTACGTCGAATACGGTAATATTAAAAACTTAAAAAATAATATGAATCCCAACTGCACCAAATTTTTAAAGTTCTAACATTACATTTCAGAGATGGTATTAATTCTGTGGAGTTTGTACATGTGAGTGAGTGAGTGAGAGTGAGTATGGTTTTACGCCGCTTTTAGCAATATTCCAGCAATATCACGGCGGGGGACACCAGAAATGGGCTTCACAAGTTTGTATATGTACATTGACATGCCATATAATCAGCCAGTATCAAATTCATTCTTTTTAAAACAATATGACAAACTAAGAGAAATTCCTGGTTATTTTAGGCCATAATAAATATATCCTCAGAATGTCCTCCCAACCCACCCCTCCTCCTGTTACGTCCCCCTAGTAACTAACCACGATTCATGCTTCATGTGAACTGTCCACATTCAACATACACAGATGCCTGAACTTTAAAATAAATAATATGTGTAAAAAACAAATGCATCCGCCTCACATTTTTGGAAATATTGGATGCATTCTGATGATTAATTTATTGTGGCCTTATAACGCAATGTTTTTTCTACCGTAATCCTAATCCACTTTGTGTTCTTATGTTGTGGTTGAGTCTTTAAAATACAAAGACAAAACAGTTAACTCATCGTATCCCGACTGACCTTTTTCACAATTCGCCATTTCAGGTTTGAATGCGAGGCTTGGAGTGCATACCGGTAAGTTGAAATCTACATGGGAAACATCGCATTCTCAACAAGGCACAGAAGTGGGACAAATGGTGTATATTAACAATCTCGATACCATCATGGCAACTTTCATCATAAGTATGCCACAGCTTACATTATCAATGCCAAATATAATGCTGTCGTCATTTCTCTCATTGACATAATTTATCAAGCGAGCCTAGTCGTTTTGTCACGATGACATCCATCAACCAAGGAATAGTAACTTTATGAATTAATCATTTTTATATATTTAAAGGGTTATGAGTATTATGAGTTTGATAGTCTGATCAATGTTGAAGAAAGAACATGCAGAATTATGTCAGAAGGCAAGTTAACTATATTCTTATGTCACTGTGAACCAAAGTGTAACAAGTATGTCAACAGACCAAGATGGCTGCCAGGTTCTTGACAGCAAAATGCAAATAGTGGTGTACTGCAGGCAGAATCTTGTTGTACTTTAGCATTATATGAAAAATATCTTCTGTATTTAACATATAGGAAATAATTTTACAACTGAAATTTCCATGTATGGAGCTAGGCACTACACGCCTTGTTTTCCATCCAAGATGGCAGAAGTGAGATAGATACAAATGAAAAATACAATTTGTCAATGCACCCAAATTACGATTTGTACTTTGGTAACACATTAACAATAAAGAATTACTCAACAAAATATTATTAACCATGAACAATAAATCTGTTTCATGTTTGAAATGATATGATACCGTCTTTATGTAAGACTTTTGTTAATGTCACATGCTCTATATTAACATCCTTAGATTCTGTGCATAGACAAATAAGGGACAAGACCAAGTGGAACAATTTCACTTGATGGACCAGGTGAGCTATTCTATCCCAACGTATCACAGTTACGCACCTATAGTGCAGTGGTTAGCGTTGCCTTCACAAACATATTACCCTGAATATATTATCAGTAAATACTAGTCATCATGAAACACTTATCAACTGTACAATATCATCATGGCTACAATATCGAGCAGAGTTTGCTCCCTTGTTCACATCCTTCACCAGAGGGCACTGTGACTTTACTGATGGAGCTAACATTGTGAGCTGGGATGACAGACGGAGGAGGAGGGGGGTCAATCACAGGTCGGGGAGCAGGTGATCTCAGGAACTCAGTTTTGTTGAATGTTGATTTGCTGCGGAAATAAAAGAAATGAAATCTTACTTTTAAAGTAATAGATGAGATCTCAAAACACTTGCAAGATTTAATAACACCAGTGTTGTTCAGACAATTACTGGAAATGCACGAAATCAGAGGAATCAGAGAGTGGATGTTATTTTACGCCACAGCAATATTCAAGCTATATCATGGAGGCATGTTAATAATCCAATCTGGGTCAGACTGCTTGATTCTCAGTTACTGTCATAACTGTTCATTGTGGGCATTCATTATCCTCCATCAGTCATAACAGTGGGTAATATTGGATTTTACCACACTATCTGGTAATACAATGTTTCAGGCTAAATACGAGAACAGTTATAGTATAACTGCAGTGTCCTTCAATGCCAGTGTGTCCCAATGCTTGGAGGGTATTGATGCTCAATCACCACACTGAGTCTACAGCTGTATGCAATCCCTCACATACCGTCATACCACCCCAATGCTTGGGCATGACTGATGCTCAATCACCACACTGAGTCTACAGCTGTATACAGGTGCTCCCTCACATACCGTCATATCACCCCAATGCTTGGGCATGACTGATGCTCAATCACCACACTGAGTCTACAGCTGTATGCAGGTGCTCCCTCACATACCGTCATATCACCCCAATGCTTGGGGGGGACTGATGCTCAATCACCACACTGAGTCTACAGCTGTATGCAGGTGCTCCCTCACATACCGTCATATCACCCCAATGCTTTGGGGGGACTGATGCTCAATCACCACACTGAGTCTACAGCTGTATGCAGGTGCTCCCTCACATGCCGTCATATCACCCCAATGCTTGGGGGGGACTGATGCTCAATCACCACACTGAGTCTACAGCTGTAAGCAGGTGTGATAGTAAAGGAAAATCCCCTTAACGCCAAATTGATATTGTGTTCATTTATGTGCTGTATGTATGTATGTATCTGTTACCCGATCATCACAATAAATAGTCTGTTGCATTTCTGTGTTTTGTAGGCATTATAGATTTGATGCTGAAATAAAAGCGATAAGATCTATAAAACACTGGAGAGATTAAATAACTTCAGTATTGTTCAGACAATTACTGGAAATGCTTTGTCTACATGCACGAAATCGGAGGAATCAGAGAGTGAATGTTATTTTACGCTACAGCAATATTCAAGGTATATCATGGAGGCATGTTAATAATCCAATCTGGGACAGACTGCTTGGTGCAATCTTTCTGACAAGTAGAAAGTTGGAAGAATGATTTGGGATAAAAAACAGAATTTGACCCTCATGTCTTTTGATATTAAACATATTAAACATATTAAATATATCAACACTGGTCGATAGAGGTTGAAACTGACAGGAAAGCCTCCAAGGTTTACAATTGTGTCTACGAGTGGGGATAACTGATATCAAAAGACATGAGAGTAAGTTTCTCTAGCACCCAAAACTGGCTTCCACAGGAGAAATACCGCTGGGGTGAGAAGAAGCAATATCTCCTTGACAGATTGCCGTAAAAATCGACTATGCTTGTCGTAAGAGGTGACTAACGGGATCGGGTGATCAGGCTCGCTGACTTGGTTGATGCATGTCATCGTATCCCAATTGCGTGGATTGATGCTCATGATATTAATCACTGGATTGTCTGGTCCAGACTTGATTATTTACAGACCGTCGTCATATCGCTGGAATATTGCTAAGTGCGGCGTTAAACAACAAACCAACCAACCAAACCAATAATAGATTGCTACAGTGAATGGCATCACAGTGCTTTGCAGCCCATTGTGACATCCACACTGTACTATACAAAGAGTGTGTACAGACACTTACCTCTCTGTCCCTTGCCTCTGTACATGGTTCTCCAGGACCAGTCTCTCACTGAAGGCGTCGTGGCGGATCCACGTTTCCTTGTCCTCCTCGTACACGGTGTTGTTCTCCACCACACCCTGGGCCACACCCACCACCTTCATACACGGACCATTGGGGCACTGAAGCCGGTTCTCAACAACCTGCAGGACACAACTACTTCAAGGAGAGGGCTTTGATACGAGGCAATGAACGTTGTTTAATGCCAGTCACCAATTTTCAAGCTACATGTATATTAATGGTGGCCTGAAAACAACCTGCAGGGACACATATAGTTGCAGTGTAGGGCTGGGACGGGTAACTCGGGTACTTGGGTCGGGTGGGTACTGAGTAAGACACGGGTAACCACAGGACTACCTGGACCCGTGGTTAGTCTCAACAAAAATGATCCAGAACTCCATGGTTACATACAAGTCACTAATGTTTGCATTTCTTTCTGACTATGCACATATTCCTTCTGACTTTTATATGTTTGAATAAAGATAAAACTTCTGTCAACTTCAGTGTTTGCATGACCAGATCGTTTAATTAAGACGTGTACATCTAAATACATTTTTCCAGGGGTACAGTCAAACTATTTCCAATTGCACATTTTGTACCTATTTCTTGAGACCAACAACGGGTACCCGGGTAGGGTCAGGTAATGGGGGTGTGGGTACCTGGGTAGGGTCAGGTAATGGGGGTGTGGGTACCTGGGTAGGGTCAGGTAATGGGGGTGTGGGTACCCGGGTAGGGTCAGGTAATGGGGGTGTGGGTATGTGGGTAGTGTCAGGTAATGGGGGTGTGGGTACCCGGGTAGGGTCAGGTAATGGGGGTGTGGGTACCCGGGTAGGGTCAGGTACTGGGGGTGTGGGTACCTGGGTAGGGTCAGGTACTGGGGGTGTGGGTACCTGGGTAGGGTCAGGTAATGGGGGTGTGGGTACCCGGGTAGGGTCAGGTAATGGGGGTGTGGGTACCTGGGTAGGGTCAGGTAATGGGGGTGTGGGTACCTTGGTAGGGTCAGGTAATGGGGGTGTGGGTATGTGGGTAGTGTCAGGTAATGGGGGTGTGGGTACCCGGGTAGGGTCAGGTACTGGGGGTGTGGGTACCCGGGTAGGGTCAGGTAATGGGGGTGTGGGTACCTGGGTAGGGTCAGGTAATGGGGGTGTGGGTACCCGGGTAGGGTCAGGTAATGGGGGTGTGGGTACCTGGGTAGGGTCAGGTAATGGGGGTGTGGGTACCCGGGTAGGGTCAGGTACTGGGGGTGTGGGTACCAGGGTAGGGTCAGGTAATGGGGGTGTGGGTACCCGGGTAGGGTCAGGTACTGGGGGTGTGGGTACCCGGGTAGGGTCAGGTAATGGGGGTGTGGGTACCCGGGTAGGGTCAGGTACTGGGGGTGTGGGTACCCGGGTAGGGTCAGGTAATGGGGATGTGGGTCCCCGGGTGGAAATTTGAACTCGTCCCAGCCCTTTGCAGTGGCATCAATAATGGGCTCCACATGTTGCACACACATCAGGAATCAAACCTGGGTTTCTGGGAGATGAGCCAACATTTAAACCTAATGCTAGCCCACCTTTAGTCTGTCTTACAGACCCTGGTACAAATATATATCAAATACAGCCCATGCAAGTCTATAATGTTTGGCAAGTCTAGATTACTGCAGTATCAGGGTCTCTGAAAATGAAGAGAGTGACTGGGCTCCCTTTCATTATATTTTTATTAAGATAACTGAACAACTGTTTTTTCTTTACGATATGTTCATTTCAGAGACTAGATGTTAGTCTAGCCCATCTTCATTTGTTGTGCTGGACAACATGAGCGATGTTCAACGCCAGTGAGAAATGGACTCAGCACAAGTAAACTGGACAAACGCATGGAAAATTAGGAATATATTAACAAACTCAATGAAGAGATTATTAATTTTTTCTTTTTTCTTTGAAACCTCCTAGTTGGCACACTTAAATTCTGAAGGTGTTAACATAGCAGTGCAGCCATTAACAAAGGTGTATATTCATGGCAAAATTGTGAGAAAAGATCCAAACATTTTCCAAAGACCAATGCATCGAGGCTCATGGTGCCATGTTGTCTTAAGCTGCAGTCAACAATAATCCAGCTGTCATTACGGCCTGGTAATAGTAACTTTCCATGCCAGACAAACCAGTGGTTGATATCATGAGCACTTCCCATTCCCATACCCATACTCAACCAAACTGGGCCTGACCACCTGGTCAATTACGACAAGCATATGTTCATGAGCACAAATTCTATCCTGGAATCACCATGGCTCACACCCTTGTAAAGATAACAGTTAACATGATTCCTGGTTAGAATAGGTCCCCAGCACCCTGTGCTTGTCATAAGTGGTGCTCAGGCTCAATGACGTGGTTACTAGTGTGCCTTTATATCCCAAGTTCTTGGATTGATGCTCATGATGTCAATCACTGGATTGTTTGGTCCAGACCCTAATATTTACAGACCTCTGTCATATAGCTGGAATATTGCTTAGTGCTGCATTCAACAACTAACAATCAAAGAATCAAAGACATTTACTCACTGTGACCAATGCATTGCCATCAAGGCTGATGGCGCCGTTGAGGTTTCCAACTACATCATTCTGAGAGATGTGACTACAACAACGACACACGATCCCATGGTCACGGTTGCCATAGACACCATTGCCATGGATATGAATCTATAAACAAAGACATTCATTTTAAGCCGGACATACAGTGGAGGGTCTTACTCTGGGACAATTGTGACTTCTAGGAATGAAGAATTTCAAAGGATGAGTATGAAATGGACTGTTTTGGTCCACTGGAAATGTTAGTGAGTGAGTGAGTATGGTTTTACACCGCTTTTAGCAATATTCCAGCAATGTCACGGCAGGGGACACCAGAAATGGGCTTCGGCCTGACGAGGAAACGCTTTAACCACTAGGCTACCCGACCGCCCCCTGGAAATGTTAGACAATTTTTGGCCATATATTCTCCAAAGATAAATAGCTCTTGTTCAAATATTGGTAAGACTTTCTGAAAAAATATTACATCAGGATTTTTGTATTCATTTTAGCCTTATCTTTAAATCTGGGTTAAGTCTAAAACAAGTGGCGTTTAACAACCGGAATCAAACCCGAGTGTTTGACGTGACTAGCCAACGCTTGATCCACTTGGCGACCCCACCATCCCTCATTCAAGGATGGTGAGGTGAGGTGAAATGAGGTTCAACGTTGCGTCCAAGATTATTGCACTTATATAGCGACGTGCACGCACGTGTGTGTGTGGCTGCTTGTACTATTCCGAACTGATGTCGATTTATAGTGCTAGCCCACTGAGATACCATGCCGCAGTTTAACATGAATACCCCACTCAGACACAGTATACTGACTCTGAGTCAACCAGTTTTATCCCCTAAATGCCGAGTGCCAAACAGGGTAACAACAAGTACCATCTTTTAACCACTTTTGGTATGACGCGGCCGGGGATCGAACCCCGGACCTTCCCCTCTCTGGGCAGAGGTCAGGTGAAATAAGGTCAAATACTTTGCTACTCTTACCGATTGGTTCTCACTGCTAGGAGAAACACTGATGATGCCCGTCCCAGAATTGTTGGTGATGCTGTTGCTCTTCAGGACGACAGCAGAGTCTTGGTTAACTGTGATGCCATCGGAGAGGTTGGCGTACACAGCGTTGAAGTGGACGTGGACGGCATCCCCCATCTGTATCACTATCCCCTTACCTGGACAGTCATCAGGTGTAATATTACAGGTATTTACAGGTAGGACACCCCCAGTACACACATCTAACAAACCAGCTTAACCTGACTATCACACGCAGACAAGTTTCTCATATTTTTTGTTGTTTAACCCTGCACTCAGTATATATGATGGCAGCCTGTAAATATAAATAATTGAGTCTGAACCAGACAATCTAGTGATTCATATTTTGAACAACGATACATGGGTCTGGATAGTTTACATGTTATCAACCAAGACATCTTGCCTGACCAACTAATCCGATAGGTCGCCTTTTGCGACCAGCATAAGTTGCTGGGGACCAATCCTAGCCCGAGACCCCCATGGGCTTGTTTTATCAAAACAGAACACAAACACATGGTTTAGGCTATTAAGTGAGTGAGTGAGGTTTTACGCCGCTTTTAGCAATATTCCAGCAATATTACGGCGGGGGACACCAGAAATGGGCTTCACACATTGTACCCATGTCGGGAATTGAACCCGGGTCTTCGGCGTGACGAGCTAACGCTTTAACCACTAGGCTACCCGACCGCCCTTAGGCTATTAAGATTGAGAAGCAAATTATATATACCTAAATACTCCTCCCTATGCCAGTCACCATGCTTTGAGGTCAAGGTCGTATGCAAGTACTACTTCACAATATTAACTGGTCAGTACTCATAAAAAAAGTTGTGACTAGCTTAATATATATATACAGTATATAATGGGACTTGGAGGTTTAAAATCTGACCTAAAGAGTCATAACAATACGTGAAAAATACTAGGGATGTCACGATTCACAGATTGTACCGATGCATCGGTAGATAATTCTCACGATACGATACGATATGAGATACATGGAAATTTATATAGATACGAAATTTATTGAAATCGGTATTAATTGTTTCCATATCAATTGATTTTTCTATTCGAATTATAATGTCATCATATTTTCTGAATTTGACACATACGAAAACTTGTCAGTGTCTGATACTTGTTCGAATAAACAGAATCAACCTTTTATTAGTATCATTATTTTACAAAATAATCTATTGATAGTGATTAGAACACATAATTGTAAATCTGATATGTAATTAAAAAGTTTGCTTCTAAATTTAGGCATAAAAGGTCAGTATTGCTGTATCGAGATACGTATCGTATCTTGACCTCAAAATCGAGATACGTATCATATTGTGAGGTACCTGTGTTGTGACACCCCTAACAAATACATAGCATTCTGTCAGCTCCATGTGAAAGGCAAATGTCCCCGAATATTATTTTCTTAAAATGACATGCTTTAATAGAGAGTAGACAATATTTCCCCCATTGAGGTGCAACCCACCTGAGTTATGATAGACATTGTTGTACTGTACAGTGGCGACATCACACCGTGGATGTGACGGACCCTCCTCTCCGTCTCCGTACCCCAGACTCCTGGATGACGCCATGTTCATTCCATCCGGGATATTTGGCACATGCTGCACATCCTATAACCCAAGGAAATACAATAAACCTCACAACTACTCATCATCTGTCAAAATATACCTTACAGATTTGTTGTTTCATGTTATTTCATATTGTTACAATTATGTTGAACACATTCTGCGACAATCACAACTAGGGTTGCGACGGGTACTCGAGTACCCGATAACGGGTCGGGTAGCTTAGGACTCGAGTCCAATTTTCAGGACTCGAGTACCCTTTCAGGGGAGATAACTCTAATCGCCTTTCATAACTCACTTCAAAATGGACGACAAAGCGGACAAACGTTCAAATGTTGATGACACAAAGAAAAAGACGAAATGCCGTCTCTGTGGCATATGTATCAGCTACGCAGGTAGTTCGACGAGTTCCATGAAAAAGCATCTAAGTTTTAAACACAAGAGCATTTCTCTTGCCGGCAGCGACAGCACGAAAGCCAAGAAACAATCAACTTTAACGCAAGGGGCGTTTGGATTGTATAATCTTAAGCCAATGATTAATACCTTAGAATAGATCAATAGATGTTTGATGACCTTTTATTCGCAAAAGCATTACAAACAAGTGGGACAACATTGAACTACGAGTACTCGAGTCCAGTTCGGGTATTGTCTGCCGGGTACTCGAGTTCAGTTTTCGTACCCGGTCGCAACCCTAATCACAACATACGGAATGGGGGTCATATGGACAATATTACCGTCCTTGCAGAGAAGGTGTGACAGCTAGATTGACTCGTTTCGTAGTATATAACTTAAGAAAACATAGCTCCAAGGAAACAAACAAAATGTATTCTCTGTACATGTACGTCCTCTCCACCAGGCAAAAAGAGAATGAGAGGGCAGGGAATGTCACGTGATCGCAAGGGGTTGCATAGCCGTGACTGCAGTGGTGCGTGACCTAGGATCACAGTGGTGATGGGAGTGATGTATGGGATGTTCGTTTGTTTGTTTGTTTGTTTTGTTTGCTTGTTGTTTAACACCACACTCCAGCTGTATGTATGGGATGTGTTGGGGTGAGTTGTTTTTCAAGCTGGAAAATTTCTTCTAAGATGTTCACACCAGGATTGAAGAGTAAAGAGAAACCCAGAGTGTGAGATTGGATAAGTTTAAAAATTTGTTTAGTTTGAGAAAAAGCCAGTGATGAAATGTATTTATAATAATGTGTGTACTTAAACTGCACTAGCCTCCGAAGATTTGGTGCATGCTTAAAGCGCTGACATAATTACTCCGGATAATGGATCAATGCACACTAGATTTTCATTCTCAGCTCCCTGGGGAGAATACAATTCAAGCGACCTTGTCAGGCTAGAAGGTTAACTTACACATTACGATCTCATCCCACAGGGAGGACAGGGAGAACAGGGGCATATTTTGAACAAAGCAACTTGCGTTAGGGAACACCACATGTGCTACCTGAGCTTCAGTGTAGGACAGGATCAAAGTGCTAGAGCAGAGCTCCAGATAAGCTTTTGGTGTTGTGGGTATTTTACCCATGCATTTGAAAATCATTGGGTATCAGTAATTATATCTGGGTATTCAAATTTCTGTTACCCACTAGTTTTTACACATGTGGGTTAAAAGTTAAATATTCAAAAAAACTATTCATCTAGTCCCTGCAAACTGGTGTTGTGTGGGTTCGAGAGCTTTATAGGACTCCAAAATACCATGATACTTCCACAAGAAAGTGTGATGGCAAATGATCATGATGTAACTGTCATCGTGGAGTTTGGCATGGTTGACGGAATGCCCATTTATAATTTCAAAATAAGTTGCTGATTTGCTAATCGAATACGCAGGGTTACTTCACAATATTTTGACGATACGCACAAGTTTTATTTTTGTAGTGTATCTGTAATGTTCGTTGCGTATTTGATACGCTTGGATTTTATTTTACTGCATATTTCTGCATTTCTTATGCGTATTTTACGCAGATACGCAGCTTATCTGGAGCTCTGTAGAGACTATCAGGGGTCAAGGTGCCAAGCGTGGTCACCCATCCAACTACTCTCCATGACCACCATTGCTTAACTTCACCTGATCTGTGTCCTGTGTCCTGTTCGCTGTGTGCACAGAGCAGAACCATATGCCACTACATATGCCACTACATATGCCACCACATATGTCACTACATTTGCCACTACATATGCCTCAACATATGCCACCACATATGCCACCACATTTGCCACAACATTTTAAATGTTAACAAATTTTGTTGAGCATTGGTCTCTGTTGAACCACTACATATGCCACTACATATGCCACCACATATGCCACCACATATGCCACTACATATGCCACTACATTTGCCACAACATTTTAAATGTTAACAAATTTTGTTGGGCATTGGTCTCTGTTGAACCATGATGGAGAAATGTGATGAACACAATCATCCCCTCCATCAATTTCCCCTCAAATCTGTCAAAACATGATGCCAGTTTGCCACAGACAACAAATATAAGAACAGATTCATGTTTGTATGTTTTCACACTATCGTATTAAGTATCGCATTTCAAATGTATGGAACTGATATTGGGGAAAGATTTTAAAAGAGTACTCTTCTACCTGGGCATGCAAATGAATATCCACTTACAGTCTTGTTGACAAACATAATCCCTGAATCACCGTTGTTGTTTATTTGGTTGCCATGGAGAAATGGTTGTGAGGCACTCATAATCCAAATTCCACATCCAGCATTACCTTGACAACAAGAAATAATCTCATTATATGATTCTGTAAAGTACTGCACTATTCCAGAACCTGAAAAATGTACGACAGATGAAATGAGAGCATCCATCAATACAACACACATCCCAGTGTACGGACATCAATACAACACACATCCCAGTGTACGGACATCAATACAACACACATCCCAGTGTACGGACATCAATACAACACACATCCCAGTGTACGGACATCAATACAACACACATCCCAGTGTACGGACATCAATACAACACACATCCCAGTGTACGGACATCAATACAACACACATCCCAGTGTACTGACATCAATACAACACACATCCCAGTGTACGGACATCAATACAATACATATCCCAGTGTACGGACATCAATACAACACACATCCCAGTGTACGGACATCAATACAACACACATCCCAGTGTACGGACATCAATACAACACACATCCCAGTGTACGGACATCAATACAACACACATCCCAGTGTACGGACATCAATACAACACACATCCCAGTGTACGGACATCAATACAACACACATCCCAGTGTACGGACATCAATACAACACACATCCCAGTGTACGGACATCAATACAACACACATCCCAGTGTACGGACATCAATACAACACACATCCCAGTGTACGGACATCAATACAACACACATCCCAGTGTACGGACATCAATACAACACTCATCCCAGTGTACGGACATCAATACAACACACATCCCAGTGTACGGACATCAATACAACACACATCCCAGTGTACTGACATCAATACAACACACATCCCAGTGTACGGACATCAATACAACACACATCCCAGTGTACGGACATCAATACAACACACATCCCAGTGTACGGACATCAATACAACACAGATCCCAGTGTACTGACATCAATACAACACACATCCCAGTGTACGGACATCAATACAATACACATCCCAGTGTACGGACATCAATACAACACACATCCCAGTGTACGGACATCAATACAACACACATCCCAGTGTACGGACATCAATACAACACACATCCCAGTGTATGGACATCAATACAACACACATCCCAGTGTACGGACATCAATACAACACACATCCCAGTGTACGGACATCAATACAACACACATCCCAGTGTACGGACATCAATACAACACACATCCCAGTGTACGGACATCAATACAACACACATCCCAGTGTACGGACATCAATACAACACACATCCCAGTGTACGGACATCAATACAACACACATCCCAGTGTACGGACATCAATACAACACACATCCCAGTGTACGGACATCAATACAACACACATCCCAGTGTACGGACATCAATACAACACACATCCCAGTGTACGGACATCAATACAACACACATCCCAGTGTACTGACATCAATACAACACACATCCCAGTGTACGGACATCAATACAACACACATCCCAGTGTACTGACATCAATACAACACACATCCCAGTGTACTGACATCAATACAACACACATCCCAGTGAACGGACATCAATACAACACACATCCCAGTGTACGGACATCAATACAACACACATCCCAGTGTACGGACATCAATACAACACACATCCCAGTGTACTGACATCAATACAACACACATCCCAGTGTACGGACATCAATACAACACACATCCCAGTGTACTGACATCAATACAACACACATCCCAGTGTACGGACATCAATACAACACACATCCCAGTGTACGGACATCAATACAACACACATCCCAGTGTACGGACATCAATACAACACACATCCCAGTGTACGGACATCAATACAACACACATCCCAGTGTACGGACATCAATACAACACACATCCCAGTGTACGGACATCAATACAACACACATCCCAGTGTACGGACATCAATACAACACACATCCCAGTGTACGGACATCAATACAACACACATCCCAGTGTACGGACATCAATACAACACACATCCCAGTGTACGGACATCAATACAACACACATCCCAGTGTACGGACATCAATACAACACACATCCCAGTGTACGGACATCAATACAACACACATCCCAGTGTACGGACATCAATACAATACATATCATGATGCTCTATATATGGTGAGACACCGGCATGAGTTAATACTGATAGTGACAAGTCAATATAAACAAATGTCTGGATAAAACTTATCTTGGTTTTGTAGTAAAATCACTTTAATATTATATATAGTTTTACACAACAATTCCAGACTAATGGTTGGTTGGTTGGTTGGTTTGGTTTGATATATTCCAGCAGTCTGACCGCAGTGTCTGGACCAGACAATCCTGTGATTGATATCATGAGCATCGATCCACGCAATTGGGATTGATGACATGCTTCAACCAAGTCAGGGAGCCTGACCTCTCTGGACTTATGGGAGTGGTGGGGTAGCCTAGTGGTTAAGGAGTTCGCTTGTCATACAGAAGACCTGGGTTCGATTCCACACAGGGTACAATGTGTGAAGCCCATTTCTGGTGTCTGGAGTGAGTGAGTGAGGTTTTACGCTGCTTTTAGCAATATTCCAGCAATATCACGACGGGGGACACCACAAATGGGCTTCACACATTGTACCCATGTCGGGAATCAAACCCGGGTCTTCGGCGTGACGAGCGAACGCTTTAACCACTAGGCTACCCGACCGCCGTATTTTATCATAATATTGAATCATTGAAGTGGTAACAAAAAGATACATATTCATTGAAAATATCTGTTTCAATTGGCTATTGCACTCGGTGAACTTACCAGATATGACATTGTTCTCCAGGGATCCTCGACCCCGCTCTCCAATGACGATTCCATCGCCGATACCATGAGAGATTGTGTTGCCACTGACAACGGGATCACCACCATGTCGAATGTCAACACCACCCCACTGGTTACCACGAATGACATTATCTGTACAACAAATAACAGGATCTAAATACCGAGAAAAGCATGATTGTTTTAATATTTTACTTGATCTGTCTTTTCATAGAGATTATTTCCCAAGCTCTTAAGGGATCAAAGTATTGCACAATTCACACATTCTTACCGAATATGAAGCCACACCCACTCTCATTGACAGCCACACCTGCTGCCTTGCCGTCGTATATGTGGTTTTGACTGGAAAACAAATACCCATCATTACATCATTGGGCACCATCATTGTACTGCAACTGGAGGAACAGGATCAGGATTTCTATCAAATAAGGCTTAAAAACCTAAAAGAATTGGTTCTTAGGCAATAACTTTTGAAAATATTATGCGGGCGGGTGGTGTTTGTTCAAGCTAGTATGTAACCAAATCATGTTGTTCTTAATAATTGCATGAGCTGTTAAGGTGATAAACATACTTTTCAGTGTAGAGCTATATTTGGCAAAGAAGAATAATAGTCTTGGTTCTCAGGCACCGCCCGCATCATTATAAAGTCTGCAGCACGTTATGTTTTTATTTCCATTTTTTAATATATTTTTTTAAATCTTTAAATATTCCGTGTCTTGAACACATGACCCCAACATAAAAATCTTAAGGAGAAACATACATGCCAAAGTACATTTACCTCAGTCTGGCTATTTCAAACTGGAGTTCTGGAAATGAGCACTACTCTCATTTTCAGTAGAGGTCCTGCTTGCCATCATCAAAAAATTAAAATCTAAATATTTTTTACATTTGTATAATTATCCTGCATTACATCTTAATACATTTACTGCTACTTTTTAACAGAAAGACAAAGCTGTAACAGATCCAGCTGAAGAAGAAGTTGTTCCAACTAGTTTGGTGGCTAATATCATTGCATGGCGCAACGTGGACCACAAAAGTGATGACGTCACGATTCTTCACATTACGGCTTGTCACTCAGACTGACTACAGTCCGTTTGACTCCAAATGAGAACGATGAATTGCAAAATAACTCGAAATCCAGAAAAGTGTATGAAACATCAATACGGTACTTGACCATGAATACCCTGTACCCAACAAAATCTGAATTTTGTTTATTTTAAGACCCATGACGGATGAAGTTCTTTAAGAAACTATCATGTAATTTTGTATAGAAATGTGTACATGACACGTAGGGGGACAAACCGTGGAAGGAACAGCGCAAGCACGGTCTGCACGTGCTACACAGTGACCGTGTTCATTCAATGACAAGATGCGCTACTCAGCAGATGTTAAACAGTTGATGTTGAATGTGTATGATTTCTTTAGAAGTGAAGCAGAAAGAGCAAAGCCTTTTTATGCAATTAATAAATTCTTGAAACGAGCTTCAAAAGCTCTTGGTATGTCCCCTCAGAAACTTAAAAAATATTGTTAGTCAACGAGATACAAATAGTCAGGCCAAGGAGGTAGGGAACTTGTCAAAACCACGCAAGGTTGATAAATTAGACAGTTTTCAGAGGGATCAAGTCAGACGTGCAATCGTCAAACTGCACTCAGAAAATAAGTACCTGTCCCTAAGAATTTTGATGAAACACCTTGAAACTGACCATGATTTACGTCTTACAAAGTATAAACTATGGCAGCTGTTGCATACATTTGGTTACAAATACAAAAAGATAACTGGAGAAAATAGGGCTGTGTTGTGTGAACGGTCTGACATTGTTCGTCTCCGAAATCATTACCTTCGTACCATCAAGCAGAAACGTGGAGAAGGATATGAGCCCGTCTTCTTAGATGAGACATGGGTAAATGCGTCACACACAGCCAGCAGTCAGTGGGTACCCAGTGGTGACTGTAAGGAGTCTGGTAGAAAGTTACCAATGGGAAAGGGTGAAAGACTCATAGTTGGTCCATGCTGGTTCTGCTAGTCAGGGTTTTCTCCCAGACTGTGACCTCGTCTTTAGAGCCAAGGCCAAAGACAACAGGGACTACCACACAGAAATGAACGGCAATGTATTTCTGGAGTGGGTGAAAGATAAATTAGTCCCTGCTTTGCCTACCAAGTCTCTCATTGTCATGGACAATGCACCGTATCATAGTGTGCAGGATCCAGAAAGCAAGACTCCAACCTCTAATATCCGTAAAGGAGACATGGTTACTTGGCTGCACAGGAGGAACATTACCTTTCCTTCTCAAGCGACGAAACTACAGCTCTATGAAATCATCAAAACTATGAAACCTGACCCCATGTATAAAGTTGACAGATGCATCAAGGGTCAGGGTCACGCTGTCTTACGACTGCCACCTTATCACTGCGACCTGAATCCAATCGAGTTGGTATGGGGCATCGTCAAGGGTGACATTGGACGATCGAACACAACGTTCAAATTATGAGACGTTGAACAACTCGTAAAGGAATCCCTTGGTCGGGTAACAGTAAAAACACGGAGGCGTTGTGTGGCCACAGTCGTTGACAAGATAGAGCCACGTTATTGGTCACGAGATGGACTACGGCAAGCAATAGTCCCACCTATAATAGTGGCAGTCGGTTCAGGCACCAGCAGTTCCGACGTAGAGATCTATGGCATGAGCGAGTCAGATTGCAACTGAAATTATCATTAGACGGCCCCTCTAACGCTCTGTCCTTTCCCCTACCACAGAACGTGCAGTGCATGCGTGCTTGCACTGTGCCTTCCACGGTTTGTCCCCCCTACGTGTCATGTACACATTTCTATACAAAATTACATGATAGTTTCTTAAAGAACTTCATCCGTCATGGGTCTTAAAATAAACAAAATTCAGATTTTGTTGGGTACAGGGTATTCATGGTCAAGTACCGTATTGATGTTTCATACACTTTTCTGGATTTCGAGTTATTTTGCAATTCATCGTTCTCATTTGGAGTCCAACGGACTGTAGTCGTGTTAGAAATAAAAGACTCAGCAATCTACCAGCAACCTTTGCTTGTTCAATTCAATGTTTCACATGTGATGTATATCGTGCCTATGGTTTGTGACTTCATGTCTTACCCAGTATTTTTGCTGTTGCATTAATATTTTGCACTTGATGGTGGCCACTATTCACTGTAATTATCAAGCGTATTGTTGCAATTAGCCATTTTGAATTCACCACATGCATGGTCATGTTCTCGTGTTTTGTTACCTTTATTCTTGATTGTTGCTTGGTAATTCTTATATATATTGTATCAGCTATGCTCCTCTAGTGGAAATTATAATGTTTTTTCACTTTTATACTGTGTAACTTTATCCTGTAACCGCCGAGGTTGGATTAAAAATTGCCTGCACTTTCTCATTGTTGTTTGTACACATTATGATTGCAGATTTATGCCCCATTGTAATTAATGCCACAGTAACAATTCTGGCAGGGATCCCCAACCCTTGTGTCTGGACTGTGAGTGTAGCTTCTCCTCTCCCCTACAGCCTTCTCCAAGTTCCTGAAGGTACAATCTCATTAAAATCAGACCTTAGTTCTCGCTACCGCTAAACAAAGATCTGAGGACATCCCATTATGGGTCACGTCAGACCGACCTTGCGCGAACTTTGACCGACCAATAGAATGACCAATCAGAAGGCAGCTTTCTCGTGCTTTATGGCACTAATTTCAAATTTGCAACTACGCTTCGAAACATATTTGGACAAATTCTCAATTCCAAATTTGAAACCTAAACAAAAGAACATTCTGGAATGGCTAATAGATGGCCTAGATTGTATGGATTCAGTCGTTAAACCTGTAACTATCGTTCGGAAATACCCCATGTTAAGGTTTTCGAGGTTGTATGATTAGAAATCACATTCCGACTGTCACTTTCATGATCTGGTAAGCGACGCTCTCATTGGTCGGATGAAAGGTCGTTCTAACGTGACCCCTAATGGGATGTCTTCAGATCTTTGTTTAGCGGTAGCGAGAGCTAAGGTCTGATTTTAATGAGATTGCTGAAGCTATCGAGGAAGTGCAATTGGCACTAGTCCTGTAGTCCTTGCCAAACTGCCCAATAGTTCAGATATCCTAAGTACTTGTAGACATTTGCCCTTTCTAAGGGCCGTGCTATATGTTATCATTATAAGGACTAGTGGGCTAAAACTGTTAGTTTCTATCAGGCCTACAGACCCAAGAGATCCCTGCAACACCTAGTGTCGTAGTTATGCTGTCCTCTTTGGGCTGGATGCTGCCATCTTCCTCTATGCCTACTAGCACGGCCTCCTGTATGTCTCTTCTGACGCCTATGACTAGACAGACAACTACCTACACCTCCCGAGACGCCGATGACTACTCAGTAAATGCATTAAGGTGAAATGCAGGATAAGTAATAAATATAAAAAATAATAAAAAATAAAGATCCCAAATCATCAACATGATCAAAAGAAACTAGTTTACAACTAGACTGATCTGTATAGCAAATTTCAGACAGACATGCTGATCTTTTTAACGCTCCATCTTTCAAACCGGGGGAATAAAAATGGATTTGACCTTCACTCACCAGACGGTGGGGTTTCCCCCGTACAAGATGTAAACTCCTGCTTCTCGGTTCTCATAGATGTCATTCTTCTTTACCTGGCCACGCCCACTTCCCAGCACGACGACCCCTGACCTCTTCCCATGATGAATGCGGTTGTTCTGGAGAAATGACAAACAGAGCTAGAAGTTCAACCAACCACTATACACCCTTACCGGTAGGCTAAGATTTACTTTTTATCTGCCTTATGTAATCAATGGACCTGGAAAAAATCAAATTGAAAACAAAACTGAAAAGTATTATTTAGTCCTATTACCGTATTTTCTTGAGTATAGTGCGCACTTTTTTTTCCAAAAAACACAGCTGTGTGGAAGGGGGTGCGCATTATACACGAATTATGAGTTTGGATGTTTTTTTTCCCCATGGAAAGACATTACCGTGAGCATGAAACACCGGGAATACCATGTCAACAAATCCATACTGAAGTACGCAAAATAATCATGTAATTACACTGTCTGGCTATAAAAAGTGTTCTTTGTATATCTGGACTTATGTTTGTAACTTATTTCATTGATTTTATTCAAAATTCCTTATAATATTGTTTTTATTAATTTCGGCGAAATCGTGTGTGAAGCGATCGGAAGATCGCACAACTCACCGTTATTAACAGCAACCACGGTCAGAATACCGCTATTGACGCCTTGAAACAAACTTTAGTTGACAGAGAATCGATACATATATCATAAATGACATACTTTGACTCGTTAAAAGTCATATTTGTTTTTGTTTGACGATTCTATGTCAACATGAAATTATCGCGATCACGTGATCACGTGCGCGTGAGCCTTGACGGTGACTGGTCAGACATGTTCCATGTAAAAAATAATACCCGGGAATAGCGATCAGCTGCTTCGCTTAGGGTTATTATTATTTTAAATATGTTTAGTAAAGGTTGCATAAAACTAAGAAATAATGGAATATATTATTCCTG
This sequence comes from Haliotis rufescens, assembly GCF_023055435.1. NCBI lineage: Eukaryota > Metazoa > Mollusca > Gastropoda > Lepetellida > Haliotidae > Haliotis > Haliotis rufescens. The sequence goes on along the minus strand of NW_025963779.1, from coordinate 61,290,558 downwards.
ATAAATAAAATAGTTTCAGATACAATTGTCGCCGATCCTTGCATTAAAAATCTTATAAAGTTATATCATTGGGTGTCTCTTGACTGAATCACCGGTCGATTCCAAGAAAACGTGTGTACAGCTGATTGCTGTTTCCAGCTTAGTTACGAGAAAATACGCAAGGTAATCTTAATCCCTAAATATAAAACAATGCCTAGCAGAACAATAAATACTATTTAAACGGTAAATAAACATGTCTGGTGATTTTTTATCTCAAATTTCGAATTTGTACTGACGAAGTTTCTCAGCACCCGTTCGTTTGCCGGACTTCGCTGAAAGGGTACGGTGTAAAAAATTTCTGCGCATAATATTCAAATTTCTTTTTTTCCAAAATATTGAACCCGCTAGAGGGGGGTGCGCATTATACATGGGTGCGCACTATACTCAAGAAAATACGGTATTACACTATCTGTTTATAGAAAATGTATATTGCACACCTGGACCTATGTTTGATATGGTTTATTTATTTGAAATGTCTCCTTTCTTTTCTTTTTTTCCCACAAGTTGATCATGATGTTAAAAAAGGCGGAAAACTATGTTTAAAAGCTTCAAAATCATCTAATGTTTATGTTCCTTTTGTCATTCTAATTCACTGGCAAGCTTATTTATCAGAATATTTACCTGTAGATTTGAGTTAGGGCTGTGTCTACGTCCCATCAAAGCACTAAGATAACTAGTATGACTGCACTCCTTTGTTGAGCTTTACACCATCAGTGCAACAGTTGGAAGAGATATCCAGACAAGGGCTGGGATGAGACCAAATTTACCTCCCTATTAGTATTACCCGACCCTACTCGGATACCTGCAGTAAGTCTCAAGAGATAGGTACAAAATGCCAGATTGGGAATAGTTTGACTGTAGCCCTGGACAAAATGTATTTAGATACACGTATAAAACGATCTGATCATGCACACACTGAAGATGACTGAAGTTTCATCTTTATTCAAATAGATGTAAATCAGACGGAATGCTTGCATCGTCAGAAAGAAATGAGAACATTAGTGACTTGCAGTGTAACCATATAGTTTCAGATCATTTTTGTGATTTAACAATATATCACATGACTAACCACTGGTCCGGGAAGTCGTGTGGGTACCCGGGTCCTTCTCAGTACCCGAGTTACCCGTCCCAGCCCTAGTCCAGACAAATATGTCAGTCACAGCCCCTGGCATAATCAGGAATAGGGTTAATTAATTTTTGTAGCGTATCTGTAATGTTCGTTGTGTATTTGATACGCTTGGATTTTATTTTACTGCGTATTTCTGCATTTCTTATGCGTATTTTACGCAGATACGCAGCTTATCTGGAGCTCTGAGGAGCATAGATACTACTTACCTGTACAATAGGGTCAGCATTCTTCCGAATGTCTATCCCAGCCTCCATGTTGGAATGTATGTCATTGCCTAAAACACACAAGGAGGTTCACGAATAGTGTTGTGATTGGCCATAAAATTCGAGATTGCTCATTCTGTCATTTTTGTGAGAGGTGCACTTTAATGAGACTTAAGAAATCTTACATCAAAGCATGTGAAGTCACAATCTCAAACTTGCAATCACTGAGGGACATCACTTAATAGAAGATGCACCCAACCCTTGTCATTAGAGCAGACTGATGAGAAGGATCTGGTAGTTACAATGTGCTACTTGACTGTGTGACATCATGTGGATTGTTAAACAAATAGTAGTCTTGGTTCTCAGGCACCGCCCGCATCATCAGAAAATCTGCTGCACGTTTTGTTTTTATTTTAATTTACATGCGCACTGCTTTGCTGCACATCTCGTGTTATGGTCATGGCAGCAATAGGAGTTTGTAAGTTTGTTTATGTAGGGAGGCCCTTTCCCAGGTTGACGGTACGTAACTGTTCATTTGGTTACATACTAATTTGAACAAGCAACAACAAAAACAACACTCCCTCATTAATTGACTGAGAACCAATTCTTATATTTTTTTAAGCCCTATCAACCACCTGTTTGCTGAACTCATTCACACCACATTCCTGCCATCCCTCTCACCTGCTATCAGTCCTGAAGCAGCGAGTCTCATGAAGACCCCTGATGTCCGACAATGGTGGATCTTGTTCTTCAGAACCACCACCTGGCAAAAACATGGATCAATCATCATTACTGGCTAGTTCAAATCATCAAACTCATAGACGTCTGAAAAGAAACCTAATACATGTGACCCTGGCACCATCACATCAAAAGACGTGAAAAGATGTTACTTTTCCTACCCTGCCTGGCGCTTAACACTAAGGGGACAAAACAAGGATTCAAAGTCAGAAAAATGTGTCTGAGTGGGGTATGCATGTTAAAACCCCATTTCCCCTCATCTCACCTAATACATCAGAAGGTCTACTGTAATCAAAGAAGAAAGGAACCATTAAAAGACACCACAGTACCTCAACTGACGACAAAACGCATTAATACTGTCAACAAACTAGGGCTTGGACGACCCACAGTAGGTCTCAAGACTTGGGAACAAAATGTCTGATTTTGAATTGTCTGATCACAACCTTTGCAAAAACTATTAAGATACATGAATCAAACGATCAGATCATGCGTACATTGAAGTTGACTGAAGCTTTATCATTACTCAAACATATACAAGTCAAAAGGAATGTGTGCATCGTCAGAAAGAATTGCTAACATTAGCGGCCTGTAGTGTAACCACTGAGCCCTAGTGAATTTTTGTCATTAAACAATATGTCACGTGACTGACCACTTGTCCATGCAGGTATAGCCTACTTAGGACCCACCCGACCCGAGTACCCAAGTTACCCGTCCTAGCCCTACAACATACCCTGGAGTTCTGTATACATCGGATGCCGTAGCCAACGTTGCAGATGTCACACTCGGACACGATGGCGTGTGCCTGGAGACTGACCATGACTCCACCCTTCGAGTGGATCATGCGGCACTGATGGATGAGACAACCTGGAACAGATAAACAGGGGGCAACTAAATCTACAATCTGGCAAGAAATAAACACTGGACAGGGGTTACTTCTGAACACAGAAGATAAATGAAGTGTACAACTCAACTATTGGTAGGGGGCGTGAGCAATCTCATTAAAATCAGATCTCAGTTCTCGCTCCCGCTAAACAAAGATCTGAGGACATCCCATTACGGGTCACGTCAGAACCTTACGCGAATTTTGACCGACCAATGAAATGACTGACAAGAAATAGACATTAGCCAATCAGAAGGCAGCTTTCTCGAGCTTTACGACACAAGTTTCAAACTGGCGACTACGCTTCGAAACATATTTTGACGGATTCTCAATTAAAAAAATTAAAACTGATAAGAAGAACATTCTGGAATGGCTTATAGATGGTCTAGATTGTATGGATATATTCATAAAACCTGTAACAGTCGTTCGGAATACCCCGTGTTAAATATTTTGTGGTTGCATAATTAAAAAACACATTCTGACTGTCACTTTCATGATCTGGTAAGCGATGCTCTGATTGGTTGGATGAAAGGTCGCTCTGACGTGACCCTTAATGGGATGTCCTCAGATCTTTGTTTAGCGATAACTAAGATCTGATTTTAATGAGATTGGGGGGCGTGAGACATTTCCTACTTTTACAAAACCCAGAAGGCAGCGACTCATAAAATTGTTTACTTGTGTTCATTTTATCTTGAAATGTAGCGGAAATGTTCCAGTTTCGTGGGGAGTTCAAGTAATATTTTCAATGCAATTTATCCAAGCTATTTGTCTCATTCAGCTCCAATCATAAAATAAAACATTAAAAAAGTGATTTGGGGAAAATATAAGCTTCCGTTATCCTTTGTCACATCAAGACATTAAATGTTACCTGAAATAGTGCATGGTGAGACATCATACTGTGAAGAAAGAAATTACATTACAAATTATATGATGTCATGGTATATCAAGCCACCCCCTACACAGCACTTACCCTGAACCTGATCCACGACAGACCGCATGAGGCTGTCCTGAATGACATCAGTTGGAATAGGTTGTGAGGTCTGGCTACTGATGGACACGATGTCGGCATTGACACCTTGAGCAGATATTGATGCTTGGATGTGTTTCTGTCGCAGGTGAGGCAGCATAATGACGGACTCCTCCCCTGATGACAGGTCATCGTCTGAGTCTGTGTGCACGATTCTCTCAATGTCCTCGTCATCATCACTGCTGCTGCTGGTGCTGCCAGGACGACCAACATCTACCAGAGATGAAAATGCTGTCAAACTGTGGCTCACCGCAAGGTTCAATAAACATAATTTCTCAGGTAGTCAAAAAGTCTGGTGAAAATTTTAAAAAAACACATGTCCTGCAGAAATGTGTCAAATACAAAACTTCACATGCATATTAGTATTGTCACATTTTCACACCTACAAGCTTGATAAATATCAATATTCTGCCAAATTCTTCCCTTACTCTGTTTGTGTTAAAAATTAAAGGAACATACAAGACTGACAAAAACAAAAGCTACATTTTATATTTCCCATTTATAGCCAGGCAAGCCACTAACCACTCAGAAAGTTACTGATTTTGATTTATAATTAAAGGCTCTTTACTGCAGGTCATGTGTTAAAACCCTGTTACGAGGAATATTCAATGTGATTCATTCATCTTTACAGTCAGGGTTCTGCGTGTTTGACACTGTATTGAAAATACACAACAAACCTTCTCATTGTGTCAGGGCTGTGGTGCGTCTTATACTTAATAGTAGTAAGTATTTGATATTACAAGAGATACTATCTTTCGAAATCACTGAATAGGTGATAGAGGGAGTGAGTGAGGGAGTAATGTTTAATGTCACTTTTTACAATATTCCTGCAAACTCACAGCGAGGACAAAAGAAACAAGTATTTGTCACAGAGTGACGAAATATCCCCCACCATATACACCATAGTACCAAATATGAAGACAATCCAGCGATTAGTTCTTGAGATATTGTGGCAACACCGTTTTCCAACTCCAAAAACAGATTTGCCTGCTGTGACCTTGAAAATGGGGTCAAGGTCACCAAATCTGACAGGTGTATGCGGTGTCTGTATATACACTATAGTTCCAAATATGAAGACAATCCAGCGATTAGTTCTTGAGATATCGCGGCAACACCGTTTTCTAACTCCAAAAGCAGATTTGCCTGCTGTGACCTTGAAAATGGGGTCAAGGTCACTAAAACCGACTGGTGTCTGTGGTGTCTGTATATACACCATAGTTCCAAATATGAAGACAATCGAGAGGTTTAGTTCTTGAGATATCGCGGCAACACCGTTTTCCAACTCTAAAAGCAGATTTGCCTGCTGTGACCTTGAAAATGGGATCAAGGTCACCAAAACTGACTGGTGTCTGCGGAGTCTGTATATACACTATAGTTCCAAATATGAAGACAATCCAGTGTTTAGTTCTTGAGATATCGCGGCAACACCGTTTTCCAACTCCAAAAGCAGATTTGCCTGCTGTGACCTTGAAAATGGGGTCAAGGTCACCAAAACCGACTGGTGTCTGCGGAGTCTGTATATACACCATAGTTCCAAATATGAAGACAATCCAGTGTTTAGTTCTTGAGATATCGCGGCAACACTGTTTTCCAACTCCAAAAGCAGATATGCCTGCTGTGACCTTTAAAATGGGGTCAAGGTCACCAAAACTGACTGGTGTCTGCGGAGTCTGTATATACACCATAGTTCCAAATATGAAGACAATCCAGTGTTTAGTTCTTGAGATATCACGGCAACAAACAGGTGGGACGTACGGACGGACGTACGGACGGACGGACGTACGGACGGTCGTGAATACTATATCCCCCACTTCGCGCTTTCGCGCGGCGGGGGATAATTAGGGAATCAAACCCAGGCCTTTCTCATGGCAAGCTTCAACGACTAGGCTACCCCACTGCTCTCTTTTGAAATATACTGCTATATTAACATTAATAACAATAAAAGCTGGACTTAGACCACTAGATGCCAGTGAATATGACCCCCTGCAATACATCTATGACCCTCTGCAATACATCTATGACCCTCTGTAATACATCTATGACCTCTGCAATACATCTATGACTCCCTGCAATACATCCATGACCCTCTGTAATACATCTATGACCCTCTGCAATACATCTATGACTCCCTGCAATACATCTATGACCCTCTGTAATACATCCATGACCCTCTGTAATACATCTATGACCCTCTGTAATACATCTATGACCCTCTGCAATACATCTATGACTCCCTGCAATACATCTATGACCCTCTGCAATACATCTATGACCCTCTGTAATACATCTATGACCCTCTGCAATACATCTATGACTCCCTGCAATACATCTATGACCCTCTGTAATACATCTATGATCCTCTGCAATACATCTATGACTCCCTGCAATACATCTATGACCCTCTGCAATACATCTATGACTCTCTGCAATACATCTGAGCCTCTGCAATACATCTATGACCCTCTGCAATATATCTATGACTCCCTGCAATACATCTATGACTCCCTGCAATACATCTATGACCCTCTGCAATACATCTATGACTCCCTGCAATACATATATGACTCCCTGCAATACATCTTTGACCCCCTGCAATACATCTATAACATCAATCATTATACATGTGTGTATATAACATCTGTCAAAATCCATGTGTTTATATAACATCTATCCTTGTCCATGTGTATATAACATCTGACATTGTCCATGTATGTGTATAACATCTGTCATTATCCCTGTGTGTATATAACATCTTTCCTTGTCCATGTATATATATAACATCTATCCTTGTCCATGTGTATATAACATCTTTCCTTGTCCATGTATATATATAGCATCTATCCTTGTCCATGTATATATAACATCTGACATTGTCCATGTATGTGTATAACATCTGTCACTATCCATGTGTTTATATAACATCTATTATTGTCCATGTCTCTATATAACATCTGTCACTATCCATGTGTGTATATAACATCTTTCCTTGTCCATGTGTATATAACATCTGACATTGTCCATGTATGTGTATAACATGTCACTATCCCTGTGTGTATATAACATCTATTATTGTCCATGTGTCTATATAACATCTGTCACTATCCATGTGTGTATATAACATCTTTCCTTGTCCATGTATGTATATAACATCTATCCTTGTCCATGTGTATATAACATCTGACATTGTCCATGTATGTGTATAACATCTGTCATTATCCCTGTGAGTATATAACATCTTTCCTTGTCCATGTATGTATATAGCATCTATCCTTGTCCATGTGTATATAACATCTGACATTGTCCATGTATGTGTATAACATCTGTCATTATCCCTGTGTGTATATAACATCTTTCCTTGTCCATGTATGTATATAGCATCTATCCTTGTCCATGTGTATATAACATCTGACATTGTCCATGTATGTGTATAACATCTGTCATTATCCCTGTGTGTATATAACATCTTTCCTTGTCCATGTATGTATATAGCATCTATCCTTGTCCATGTGTATATAACATCTGTTATTGTCCATGTATGTGTATATCATCTGTCATTATCCCTGTGTGTATATAACATCTTTCCTTGTCCATGTATGTATATAGCATCTATCCTTGTCCATGTGTATATAACATCTGACATTGTCCATGTATGTGTATAACATGTCATTATCCCTGTGTGTATATAACATCTTTCCTTGTCTATGTATGTATATAGCATCTATCCTTGTCCATGTGTATATAACATCTGTTATTGTCCATGTATGTGTATATCATCTGTCATTATCCCTGTGTGTATATAACATCTTTCCTTGTCCATGTATGTATATAGCATCTATCCTTGTCCATGTGTATATAACATCTGACATTGTCCATGTATGTGTATAACATCTGTCATTATCCCTGTGAGTATATAACATCTTTCCTTGTCCATGTATATATATAGCATCTATCCTTGTCCATGTGTATATAACATCTGACATTGTCCATGTATGTACTGTAAACAACGGTTATAACAAACTTAAATGGATAACTTATTTGAGTTTGATATATCTGTAGTTTGCTAGAAGCATAAATAGAGCATATATACAGCAAATCGCCGGGACCAAAAGACAGTTCGTTATATCTGTCAGTTTGTTATAATGGTGTCCGTTATAAATATAGTTTACTGTATATAACATCTATCCTTGTCCATGCAAAGGTAAAAAATTGACCTTTTGTACCATAACTACATAACCTACTCAAAGCTATTTCCCAAATCAATAAAAACATTTTAATTACGAATTTACTCAGTTTCCAACATGCAGAGACATTCACTGATGAAGCAATACAGTGTAATGATGCTACTCAACAAGGTTGCAATGCCGTGACGTCAAAGTTAAGAGAAAATAGCTGCACTACATTATTTGTCATTTGTTGGAAACAGTACATGCAGGGATTTATTTAGGAGTCACTGAACGAACTGCCCTTGCCAGGCAAATTGGGAAAATGGTTACATTAAAGGGACACCACCCCATATCTGTATCATTGACAGGACATACTTATGCCAGAAACATAAATTTCTCAGGATAAAAAGTATGATAATTCATTTTCGTTAGTTTGTATTTACATTAATAATCTCAACCAAATTAGCAAAATCATGATCGTCACCAAATACACATATACAGTTTTTCGAAGTTCAAGATGTTTACCACAGTTTACTATGAAAGTTTCAATCAGCATCAGGTGACCTCACCTGGTGAACTTGATCTTGCAGAGTCAAGGTCATCAAGGAAAGACAAGCTGTCCTCACTGTCAAATGACAATCTTGAGTGAAGACTCCTCCCGCTGTCTGGGCGTGGCTCATTTTCATTGTTGCCTTCATTCAAATCTAAATGTGGTACTTGTATAGCTGCCGCCTCTGCATTACCTGCCCCTTCTCGAGCCTCATTTTCATGTCCCCTAGCCTCATTTCCATTGGCTGCAGCCTCTACATGAACACTTGCAGCCTCATTCTGATTTTGGATGGGATCTTGCATCACAACTTCTGCTGTTGCCTGTAAGTTGGCATTGGAATGATTAGAGTTTGAAATGGATTCATGTTGATGAAAGGCAAACCCTTGAGTATTGGATGAGTTTTGATTGTCAATAATGTTGGGTACATCAGCCCCATCACTGACAAGCCTTGGGCAAGGAATGTGGTGGGATGGTTCCAGCGAATCACTACATGATGTTCCTGATTGGTCATTATGATCATGGGATGCTGAGTCTGAACTGTGATTGGCCAGATGTGCTGAAGATGCTGTCATGGAATGCATGGTTGATGCATGCGACTCGCTAGTTTTCATGGTAATGAGTGATTGTCTCCTTTGACGCCGATTCTGTGAAAATATTGAATTCATGCGTGATCGCAGATATGAGTAAGTCCAGTTTTTCTCATCCTTTGAATATCCCTCAACAATGATGTCTGCTGTGTCACTCTGTGAAAACTCACAGTTTTCAATAACACTAACATTCATATGTTGTAGAATTATGGTGGCATGGCGGAATGTGCAGAATCTGATGTGACATGTCCCTGGGTTCTGTGCGTACACCATACCGTCCTCCAATATGCAGTTGTCCAACTGCAGGTAACCAGCACGAATCTAAAAGCAAAGCAGTCAACATGATGACACAGCTAATGGTTGACACAAGTCAAATTTTTCATCATCTATTCAAATGTTGATGAATAAAAGTACTGTATTCGACATAATAAGCGCCCTGCTCTAATAAGCGCACACAGCGATATTTGCTAATATCTTGCATGGCTAGTGAACAATCCCAATTAGCACCCCTTCCGATTGATTAATGTACACAAGACTTATTTATTCGTGTATAATACGCATTCGTGTGTTATATGCACCCTTAATTATGGGCAATTACATTCTGGAAAAATATATCTGTCGTGTATAATACACACAGACTTTTCTCTTGTATCATTCAGGCTGTCAGCATTAACCACGGAATTTACGTTCTTTCAACTCACCTAAACTTTATTCTAATAAGAGCCCACTATTTCTAATTTTGAAAGCGCCCTGGGCGTTTATAAGGTCGAATACGGTAACCATAATAAAGTATGGGAATGTTTCTTTTCTTAATTTGTACCATCTAAATCAAAACTAAAAGCATACTCAAAGCTGTATAAATTAATAAGATGGAATAATGATGGATGCTGCATCCCCACAAATTTCTGTAACTGGAGATTTTAAGACCACTAATTCCTCAGTTTTTAATGGTTTAAGTATAAGGGATTACTCATGTGCACATTTATTTGAGGGACCCATTAATGTGGGTATTGACATTGTTGATTCCCTTTTGGTTGGTTTGTTTGTTGTTTAATGCCGCACTCAGCAATATTCCAGCTATATGGCGGCAGTCTGTAAATAATCGAGTCTGGACCAGACAATCCAGTGATTGACATCATGAGCATCGATCCACGCAATTGGGATACGATGACATGTATCATCAACCAAGTCAGCGTGCCTGACCACCGATCCCGTAAGTTGCCTCTTACGGCAAACATGGGTTGCTGAAGACCTATTCTAACCCTGATCTTCACAGGTCAATTCCCTTTTTGATGAGTGGTTTGCCTTTGTGTGGCTCTTCACTAGAGTTATCTGTACTTTTGAGAGTTTTCTCCCTTTTTTTAGTACAACATGGTCTGTCTTACAATTTCAATGTATTCATCATATCTGTTCATGCCATGTATTTTTGTCAAGATGTAAAATGGAACCAGTATGGAAAAATATTTGCACTCATGTGATTCACCAGATTTCTACAGTACAGTCGATACAACAAATTACTTAAAAAGTTAAGTGTTTTACTTACAAATTGCAAATAAAACCAAATCAATCTCATTAAAATCAGATCTTAGTTCTTGCTACCGCTAAACAAAGATCTGAGGACATCCCATTACGGGTCACGTCAGAACGACCTTTCGCGAACTTTGACTGACCACTGAAATGACTAACAAGAAGTCGACATCAGCCAATTAGAAAGCAGCTTTCTCAAGCTTTACGGCACTCGTTTCAACCTGGCGACTTCCATTTCAGACTACGCTTGAAAAATATCTTGACATAGTTCTTGATCAAAATTTTGAAAACTGAACAAACAACCATTCCAGAATGTCTAATATATGGTTGACATTGTATGGCAGTGCTTCCCACATACTGTGCAACGCCTCCTCCGTTCAAATGTTTATCCCACGGAAGCGAGAGATAGACGATAATGTTGACAGAATCAGTCCTACGGGCCGTAACTGTCATTCAGAATACCCTGTGTTAACGTTTTCGAGGTTGCATGAATCGATGATTGGAAAACACATTCCGATTGTCACTTTCATGATCTGGTAAGCGACGCTTTGATTGGTCAGATGAAAGGTCGTTCTGAAATGACCCGTAATGGGATGTTCTCAGATCTTTGTATAGTGATAGCGAGGACTAAGATCTGATTTTAATGAGATTGATACCAAATATGCATGCCATGGAAATCATTATTGTACCATGTCTACTAGGCGTTAAAGTTGATTAATTACCATCAGCATGAACTTTTCATGACTTTTGATCAATCCAAAGATCAACGAGGTCGGGCGACATCAATTACATTCTTACCTTGAGAATAAATGTTGTGAACCACGGTGCTCTCAACACAAGATTGCTCAGACGTCCTGTCATGGCAACTTGTTCTATACACACCACAAGGATAACGCTGCCAAGTTCTCCCACGCCTACCAACTCAAAGGGAATTTTGGATGTCATCTCAAACTGTTCATCATAGATACCAGGATACACCTCTATTCGATCAAAGTCATTGGCCACAGAAAGAGCACTTTTTAAAGAAGAATGCTCTTTCCCACGTCCAACTCGAATAATTTTTCTATCTTTTTTCCGTTTAAGAACATATAGACAGCTGCTGTGACTGAGATCTCGTGAGCACTGTGACCATTGCCTTGTTGACAGGTACTGGTCATGATAAGCTTGTTTCCAAGATGGCGGCTCGGAATGAATGTTCAGTGGCCAGAAAGGATGCTTCCAGTCTTCACACTTGAGGTACAGTTCCTTCCATCTTGATCCATCTAAACTAAGGATAAGATCATTCCAGGTCTTACTCACACAGCACCCTCGACACAGTTCAGCAGCGTTAAGATATGAAAGTATCATCTGCCATATTTCCCATGGGAGACCACTCTTGTCTCCTGGCAGCACCTTGCTCATTGTGTCAGTTTTCACTGTAGTAGTAGACATTTTTAATTCTTGCTAGGCCCTTGAAATGAAACAATGACACCAATTCAAAAGTAGGACTTGAGTTGGATATTTTCTTCTGCTGTGCATGCTATTGACATGTTGGGTCAGTTCATATTCTATGCATGAATAATTTTGGTCACTTTCTCTCGAATCTGTTTCCCTTGATGTCATGGTAATGATCTTAATTTCTTTGCCCATTCTATTTCAGGATCTGAAATACAGTAAGGGAAGACATGACAATAGACATGTACACCTTAAGATCAAAATCAACAAACTCATGCGTGAGTGAGTGAGTTTGATTTTATGCTGCTTTTAGCAATATTCCAGCAATATCACGGCAGGGGGACACCAGAAATGGGCTTCACACATTGTACCCATGTCGGGAATCAAACCCAGATCATGACGAGGAAATGCTTTAACCACAAAGCTACCCGACTGCCCCAACAAACACCAGAATATCTCACTGTTACTAATCACTTTGGATAAACCAGAATTAATGTATGAATTACAACTCATATTCCCTGATTTGCTACAACAAAAATGAAACACATTGTAAGATTTATGGGGTTTCTTAGAACACTTCACCATCATGGCACAGAGGTCACTTTGGGTCACAATTCAGCGATACTATCACAACTGAATAACCAATAACCGGCAGCTAATATCTCATTTAACAATCAGCGTATAATAACTAGTGTGCGATGTTTCACTTGAGAAGTATAAATATTCACTTTAAACCAACAAGTTTCTCAAAAAAATGTTTACCTCAAAATATTGCTTTGAATGTGAGTACACCATAACCGTGTATTACAGAGACAATTTACTGCAACTGAATATATCACAATTCGGGAGTACAGCTATTTTCACTTTTTTGTATTTATTTCAATTAGTGCTGCCATTGCCAGACTGAAGCTATGCTATAAATGAAACAATCGAATTACCTCACACTTTACAAACGGGACCATGGCAAATAATTAGTGCTTGTTTACTTAGTGATTAGCACCCGATTGTTTACCTTGAAGTACAAACGTGGTACCCATTTTCTCCCGCGTAAAAGTGAAGCATGATAAAGGTTGTATGGATTTAGCTCAAATTACATACCCTATTCGACGTAATAAGCGCCCACGGCGATATTTGCTAATATATTGGCACGTGAACAATCCCAATGAGCACCCCTTCCGATTGATCAATGTAAACAAGACTTATTCATTCGCATATAATATGCACTCCTGTGTTATATGCACCATTAATTATGGGCAATTAAATTCTGGAAAAATATATCTGCCGTACATAAACATTTCAGGCTGTCAGCATAAACCACGAGATTTAATCTCTCAACTCTGGTTATTTTTCTCCAAAATAATATTTTAATAAGAGCCCCCTATTTCTAATTTTGAGAGCGCCCTTGGCACATATTACGTCGAATACGGTATATTATTTGTGTTCACTGAAGTGAGATAGCTAACTGAAACTCACAACTAACCATAAAGCTTGTAATAGGGTGTTGTAATGGCATGGGGTACTTAGCCCTAGGGACCGTGAAGGGGGTTTGATTGGAAAGCAGGTCCAAGGGCTCAAGATAGAATTTGGGGTAACCTACCCTCACCCTTACAGTAACACAACCAGCTAGGGTTGGGACAAGTCCAAATTTACTACCCTGGTACCCACCCCTCTATTACCCGACCCTACTGGGTATCCGCTGTAGGTCTCAAGAGATGGTTACCAATTGTCCGATTGAGAATAGTTTGACCATAGCCCTGGACAAAATGTATTTAGATACATGTATAAAACGATCTGGTCATGCATACCTAGAGGTTGACTGAAGTCTAATCTTTATTCAAACAAATAAAAGTCAGATGGAATGTGTGCATAGTCAGAGAGGACTGCGACCAGTGACTTGTAGTGTAACTATGGAGTTCCAGAAATGTTTTGTCCTTAAACAATATATCATGTGACTAACTACAGGTCCGGGTAGTCCTGTGGGTACCCGGGTCCTACTCAGGACCCACCCGACCAGAGTACCCCATCCCACCCCATGCAACAACCAGCTAAACCTATTAGGGTTGAAGAGGGAGCTAGAGCAATCAAGACTATAAGCTATGGCTGTTAAACAGAAGTGTTGCCAACAACTTATATATATTACAGACTGATCATGTACTGTCAGGTCAGAGACCAAATCGGTATATGGTCTCTGGTCAGGTTATGATACACCGATCCGTGTTTGTGCATGACCTTATAAAAGCCAGTGTTAAAGTGTTGGTTTTAAAATATCTGAAAGCCTCATTTACGTTTCCAAAATCAAGCACTAATTGCATGTTGTTTTCTTCCCATTAGGGAATGAGATATATACCCATTGGGGTAAAACAGAAAGATCGGTATCAGCGCATTTAAGGTATCCCAGACCGATGTCAGTGTTAAACAGTCACGGCCGCCTACAGAAATCAACTCCCGAAGCAGTGATCTAAATCAGATAGCTCACAATCGACTCGATCTAGTCAACAAATTCGTTACGACATACATTACATTATATGTGGGTAGTGACATATCAGAACATATCCGTGAGCTTGATTTGTCGATAGCGCAGTTTGATGCATCCGACCGTCACCTCGTAAACATAAACAACCTCGGAAAGCTTCAGTAACTACTTCCGGGTCACGTGACAGCAAGTGCTTCCTCGCAGTTATATAATAAAAATGCACGGGCTGCAATAAATATTTGTTACGCGTGCCTCATAGCTTGTGAAACAAAATTATGATAATACTTCTTTTTATGAGTCACCTTCTTCTTCCATGAGTGGAATTTTCAGGTTCCAAAAGGTTGTGGAGGCACTGATACTGCTATATTCCTATCAACAACTTTTATATTCTTTTGTATTTTTTAAAGGCGTCTGTTGTCACAGGTGTTTCGGGGCAAATTTTGCTCCTTTCAGCCAAAAAGTGTTTATTATAAACGTTGCTCTACAGAGATGATAATGTCATAATTATAAACAATATATGCATATAAAGAGAGATATATAGTCTACTATGTACGTATAATAAAATATCCGTATGTCCTTACCACAAGTTATACATTTTTCAGATCAATTGATTATAAAAGAAATACATTGAGCCTTTTAATTTAAAAGGAAAATAACGGTTTAAAGGAGGGCAACTGAATTGCCCTGTGTGACTAAAGAGTGTCTACTACAGCTGTTGACACAACTACCGACACCCTTACAAGGGCCTTGAACATAGAAGTAATTGTTGTCTACGAAGATAAAAAAAAAGGGTCTTGCTCTACAAATGGATGTTTTCGCAAGAATAGTGTAAGTCTATGTGACATGGAGTCACGATCGTCTTCGCACCAAAGATTGCTATTTTTGGAACGGGACCGGGCGGCAGTGAAAAGGAATGCTGAACAAAGTATGAGATTTGAGAGAAATGCGAATCGGCGTTTGTTTGTTGTTTAACGCCGCACTCAGCAATATTCCAGCTATATGACGGCAGTCTGTGGGACATAATCTCGATGTCAGTGTTGATTTTGTTGATGGTTCTGTACTGCTGGACGGTTCAGAAGTGAGTGTCAACCAAGCGAAGTGCCATATCAAATCGGCCCAGTTTTTAAAGGAGAGGCTATCTGGGCGACCACTGCATCGAGTTTACGTGCAGTGTGTGGAGAAGATCAGCAACCCGGCAGAGTCCTTCGCTTGGATGAAGTCGACTGGCCTGAAAAGTGAAACATAAGGCTTTCAGTTTGTTGCTCAGGACCGGTCACTTCCAACCCGAAACCGTCAATGTGTGATTTTGTATCAAAATGTAAATATGAAATGTAGATTATGCAATTAATTTAATGAGACTGTCCAACACATTGTCAGTGGATGCCAAGCTTTGGCACAAACACAGTATCTTGAGTGACATGATGGTGTAGCTCGATCAGTTTATTACTGTCTTCGCCATGCTTGTGGTTTTGACACAAAGGTCCATCCATGGTACGACCCAGAATATGTAGAGGGCGTCATGGAAAATGATAAATACAAAATTCTTTGGAATGGGCCCCTCTACAGCCTGAGACGTATCCAGGCCAACACACCTGATCTTGTCCTTATTGATATCTCCAATGAAATCATTTATATTATAGATATTTCTTTCCCTTTTGACACTAATGTGATCGACAAGATTGAGGAAAAACATGGCAAATATGCGGACCTCGTATTCGAAATGTCACGCTTGCATCCCAAGTACCAAGTTGTCAGACTCCCCATTGTTCTCGGTGCCTTAGGTTTGGTACCTACCAATCTGTTGACTGACAGAGTACCCGGGTTTGCTACCAGGAATTGCAGACCTTCTGACAATCTGGGTACTGCAGAAGGTTGCAGTGTTGGGGAGTCTTCACATTCTCCGAAAAGTTCTGAGTGAGAAGTCCCATTCGCTGTCTGGGCTGCGTGTAGAGGGGGCAATGACCCTGAGCTGATGATGAGCCTCACTCTCCTACCCAGAGTTCCATGCGGCCGGCAGCCAGCTAGCATAGTACCTCTGCCACAGGCCAGCGCCATGTGACGATTCGTCACATCTTTCACAGTTCATTCAAGATATTGCATATGCTTTTCATCCGTTTCATGTTTGACAAGTCTACACATTTTCATAAACAAATGTCAAAGAATCGTTAACTTTCATTGAGAAAGTATGCAAATACGTAAAAATCTACTTGTTTTTGCGTAGTTATCCTATGTTTACATTGGTTGTACGGCTCCACGTGCTGTCATCGAAGCCCAACGGAGAGCTAGCGACACGGTCACTTTGATGCATAAATATATATTGTCATGCAACTCACTGTCGCATTTGTAGTAGCATATCTATATAGTTATGCAAAACAATATGTAAAGCGCCCCCAAATGCTTGCATTAGTCCGTTCTATACTGATTTCTGAAAAAGCGCGTTTGTTTACAAACAAGAGAAAAGTCCGGTCACGTGATATGCAAATTAGCCTGTGGCAGTGGTGTTATGCTGAGTCACCACTGCGACGGAGTGTGGATGAGCCTAACCAGCTTGACTGTGCCAGGATCACCCAAACCCTCTTTGCTGCATTTTTTATTTTAATCTGTAAATAATAATACTAAAAATTTGTGTTGTATCTATTTTTCAATGAAAGTTAATTGATTGAACGGACTTCAATTCCTCAGTTCAGATAATTTGGCCATCACGGGTTTCTTTGGTCTGGGCTACAGGTCCTGACTTTATCTTGGACCCGCTAGGTTTTTATGACTGTTGTGCTAGATAGATTTGTCACATACCGATATACATAGACATTTAATCCAACTTTTTTTCAGTGTGACCAGGGATTTGTACCTAGGATTCCAGACTAAGTGCTTTTGGTGGGCAAATTGGAGAAGATGATTTGTTCAATACTATTTATCTTTAATTTTCCTAAATTCAGAGGTATTTTGACATTGCATACCAATGTTACACGTTTTTATCATGAAATGTAAATTTTAACTTACATTCACAGCAGAATTAGGGTTGAATATGGACTTCTTGGTAGGTCTGTAGTCCTCGCCACTTGAAACAGAATCGCCAAATATCGCGATGATTAATTAACGAAGATAGATGCACGTGTGCTAGTACTTATAAAGTCAAAACAAGCCTCTCCGTCGATAAGGAATATAACTTGACAGTAAAAAAAAAATTTCAAGAAATATGAATTTTGTGAAACAGACGACAGTTCCCTTTCAGATGTTATAACTGAGTAAGAAATATTAACAGCAATTTACAGTCTTAAGTTAATCCCCAGGAGATGATAGGACACCAGATGAATTGGTCAAATGTATTAAGTCTGTAGTGTTACCCCATTTATATTTATTGCATAATAAGATACTTTATCAATGTTACTTTCCGAAAGCGTGATTATTTTAACAACTATAAATGAGAAAGGTAAAAAGGATGGTCGTCATAACAACAGAGGCATATCTCTACCTGTTTCAGTTTCAGTTTCAAGTTGCTTAACGGCGCACTCAGCAATATTGCAGCTGTATGACGGTGGTCTGTAAAAAATCGAGTCTGGACCAGACAATCCGATGATTAACATCATAAACATCGATCCACGCAATTGGGATACGATGACATGCATCAACCAAATCAGCGAGCCTGGCCACCCAATCCCGTTAGTCGCCTCTTACGCGACAAGCATAGTCGCCTTTCACTCATCTCTACTAAATACGCTTGGTAAGATCTTTGAATGTATTTTTAATAAAAGACTAGATAAATTTGCAGAATCAAGACAACTTATTGGAGAACCACTATTAATGATATATTTATTTTGCAAGCTCTTGTACAGAAGTATCCGGCTACACGTAAGAAAGGGAAACTTTATTCATTGATTATAAAAATAGAAGCATTTCTTATGGTAAATAGAAATGTTATTATTTGTGCATATAAAGAATGGGTATACATGGCTATTTCTATAAACATGCTAAAAGTATGTATGAACATGTTAAATATGCAGTTATCATTGGTGGGGGTAGTAAATTGTTAGATTATGTTTCATGTACAGCTGGAGTTCGTCAAGGATGTACACTCAACCCTCTATTGTTCTCATTATTGATTAATGAATTTGTTGAACTAGCTAATAATACATTGGATGATGGTATTTTTGTATCTGAATATATGTTGAATATAATTGCAGTGTTATTTGCCGATGACCTTATATTGGTATAGATACTGCTATCAAATTACAAAAGCGTTTAAATCTTCTATCAGAGTATTCTTATAAATGGGGAATGGAGATCAATATTTCCAATTCAAAGATAATTGTGGCCATATTTCGCTGTTTGAAAAATGGAGTTAAAATAATTATAACGTCTTGATGATTTTAGTTCTTATAAGTACCTTGGGTTAATGGTCACCCCAATAATAATGTGGACACAGTGTGTAAATATAGTTTTCGAGCAAGAGAATAAAAACCTTAATGCACATAATATCTCTAATTAGGATATATCATGTTTCTATAAAGGACTCATTTCAAATGTTTGACAGGAAAATTGTACCAATACTTATATATAGTAGTGAAATATGGGGATTTAATGAGAGAAAGTGTAGAAAAAGTTCATATTTTACATACCAGTAAAGGTGCACCAAATCCTGTTACATATGGATATTCTGGCCGACTTCCACTTTTTGTTAAATACTATGTGAGTTTTATAAAATTCAGGGTCCGAATAATTTCTATGTGCAATGATAGATATATTTACGAGAGTTATAATGTTACAAAATACATGGGATTAGATGCCGTCCGAATCGGGCCACTTATGTTAGAAGAAATCTTCTTCACAAATATGGCTTTGGTTATAGCAAGAAGTAGGAAATTGTGATACGTTTGTTGAGTCATTTCGGCAACATGTTGTAGATTTGCTGAAGAAGACTGGCATGCCTCGATGTGTGACCGTTAATCTCCTGAATTCTACTATTTATGTACTTTTAGTTTTTAATGTGAACTGTATTAAGGAAATATTAGCTCTGTATCTTTGTTAAAATTAAATCATATATGAATTATCTTTCGAAAAGGTAAATGGGAATTATATGATCCTGAAGTCTTTTTGGTAATAGAAGATGAATCTTATGTAGTAGAATGTATTTTGTACCTGCAAGAATATGCAACTAATTTTAACTCTCAACTAATTATAATTCTATAACGGGTGCAGCGAACATATGTACATCTTCAAATTCACGAAAAGTGCTTAATTTGTCAAATTCTTTGTATCACAGGAGATATCAAGATGCAACTATAAATTTTAGATATATGTAATATACTATGGGTCAGTGAGTGAGTATGGTTTTACGCCGCTTTTAGCAATATTCCAGCAATACCACGGCAGGGGACACCAGAAATGGGCTTCACACACTGTACCCATGTCGGGAATCGAACCCGTTTTTTCAACGCGACGAGCGAACACTTAAACCACTGTAATGACCTATTGGCATCTTGACTTCCAAGTTTGGTTTTGTCCCCGTGTCAATGATGAGGTTAGACCAGTTGTGGTTACATAACCCCTGACCCGTGAAGATCCGGGGTAGAATAGGTCTTCAGCAACCCATGCTTGTCGTAAGAGGCGACTATGCTTGTCGTAAGAGGCGACTAACGGGATCGGGTTGATGCATGTCATCGTATCCCAATTGCGTGGATCGATGCTCATGATGTCAAACACTGATTAGTCTTGTCCAGATTATTTACAGACCGCCGTCATATAGCCGGAATATTGCTGAGTGCGGCGTTAAACAACAAACATACATAACCCCTGTACCTATTTTGGGCTGAAGTTCTAATGGGAGTAAACCTAGGTCTCCGTGACTATGAGAGTAAATACGGTGAATGGTGAATAAGAGCGATTTGTAGCAATGTCACAGTTTTATCACGACGAGTATGGTCTAGACGAACCAGTGGTCAACAGCAAGAGCAAAGTTCCACGTCGCCGAAAATGATGGCACGCATCCAGGCACACATATTGACAACTTGCACTTCATAAGTTGTCTCTTACGACACTCGTCTGATGCCGAGAACCTCTTCATCCTCTATATCCAAATGTGTGTGTGTGTGTGTGTGTGTGCGTGCGTGCGCGCACGGTGGGTTAGCCTAAGTGGTTAAAGGGGAAGTGTACACGCAAAAATCACTTTCTTTCTTTTTCTAAACAAAACGCAATTTTAGAATTAGTTAGTATCTGTGTTTAACTCATTTTTTTCACAGTGAAAGTAGGAAGCTCACAATAGTGTTAAAATGATATGCCGTTATGAAGCCTTCGTTTTACGAGCGAAATAGGCCTGAGTTATCCCCCTTAGATTATGACGTAATTGGTGCCAATTCAACTGGGTCCCTGTCTATTCTCAACACAAAAGATATCAAGGACCAGTTTGCGGTAAAACAACATGGTCTACGACACACTCGGCGCAGTGGTGACTCAGCATAACACAATTCTGGCTGGCATCTGAGACGCTAGAATCACAAAACTGTACCTACACCACGTGAAGCGGCTCTAACAAAGCATGATGACGTCATAATGTTTATCAATTGGCACCAATGACGTCATATTGCAAGGGGCATAAGCCATGGTGTTATTGTTATGGAAATAGAACACTTGGTAAATGTAAAAAATATAAATCGTTTTAATGCAAAAAATATGTTAATTAAATTTGATGTTTTTATATTTTTGTCTATGACACTTCTGTGTTAACACTTTTAATGTGGAAAAAGTACAAGAAAAATTGGTTCATTTCCGTGTGAACTTGCCCTTTAAAGCGTTGGCTCGTCACACTGAAGACTTGGATTAATTCGAATCCCCACATGGGTACAATGTATGAAGCCCATTTCCCGGTGTCCCCCGTCGTGATATTGCGTTTTATTGCTAAAAGCTTCGTAAAAGTACGGAAGCCTTTAAGGGCTATTTGTTTTTGTTTTTTTGTTTTTTCGATACTATGTTGAAATTTCAAGAGACCAAGTTGAAATTTCAAGATATTATCTTGAAATTTGAACTTAGTGTGTATCTTGAAATATTAAGTTAGTATCTTGAAATATTAAGTTAGTATCTTAGTACCAATTTCAACTTAGTATCTTGAAATTCAACTTATGTATCTTGAAAATTCAACTTAGTATCTTATAATTTCAACTTAGTATCTTGAAATTTCAACTTAGTATGTATCTTGAAATGTCAACTTATTATCTTGTAGATAACCCTGTAGATATAGAGGATGGGAACCGCTTCTGCTCTGGAATAATTCACTACGTGTTGTATTAGTGAGTGCGTATAGTTTTACGCCGCTTTAGCAATATTCCAGCAATATCACGGCGGGGGACACCAGAAACGGGCTTCACACATTGTACCCATGTCGGGAATAGAACCCGGGTCTTCGGCGTGACGAGCCAACGCTTTAACCACTAGGCTACCCGACCGCCCCGTTTTAACATAACTTTGATGTTAGCCTTGTTTTTGGATTAAACAGCGCTGATGACGATACCTTTTAGTCACACATCACACCACTGACCTTGTCAAGTACAACACGCGGGGCGGCGGGGTTGCACAGGGGTTAAAGAGTTCGCTCGTCACGCCGCAAGCCTGGGTTCGATTCTTCACATGGGTACAATGTGTGAAGCCCATGTCTGGTGCTAAAAGCAGCGTACAACTATACTCACTCACTCACTTTGTTAAAGCGCACGGGGTTTCTACAATTTCAGTTGTTTTAACTTGTAGTTATAACACTGAAGTCACGTGTATAGAAAGGGAATTCCACCGCGACGTATGATTACTTTAGGTCTTTCAATCTTCGGGTATTGTTCGATGGCTTCTTTAATACCGTGTTTGCGGGTTCGCTGTTGAAACACATACCTGCATGGTCCCCGGGACGATCAGGGGGGAAATGGATCCAGCGACCCGTCCAAAGGCGACTAACGGGATCGAGTGTTCAGGGTCGCTGACTTGGTTGATGCACGTCGTCGTATACAACTTGCTCAAGATGCTCAAGATGTCAATCACTGGATTTTCTGGTCCAGACCGCCGTCATATATAGCTAACTTGAATAGTGCTGAGTGCGGCGTTACCACCACAAACAAACACACATATCTGCATGGGTGTTAATCAATGATTTACAGCATATGCTAAGATATTGAATCCCCTTCACTCACATTGTTTCATTATAATAAGATGGTGGTTAGGGTCTTCTGATACACCGATCGTGTTGGACGTTGCGCACAACATCAACCTATTGGTATGTCGCGTACACACAGACTTGACCGCCTCCGTGGTCTAGTGGTAGAGCGTCCGCCCGGAGAGCGGAAGATCAGGGGTTCGATCCCCGGCCGCGTCATACCAAAAGACGTTTAAAGATGGTACTTGTTGTTATCCTGTCGCGCTCAGCATTAAGGGGCTAAAACAAGGACTGGTCGGCTCGGAGTCAGTATACTGTGTCTGACTGGGGTATTCATGTTAAACTGGGGCATGGTATCTCAGTGGGCAGGCACTATAAATCGATATTAGTCCGGTCTAGCACACACACACACACACACACACACACACACACACACACGGCGTCGCTATATATAAATGCCATAATCTTGGATGCGACGAACATTTCACCTAATCTCACAGACACGACTTACACGCAGACAGCCTTGACATTGCTGGAATATTGGTGACCGTGGCATAAAATAACAAACATTATAAAACAAATGGTTATTACAATTTGAGGTAGCCTCGATGTCATGTCTGAGTGTTCAACTCATGTTTCTATTGCATTTGTAACGTGCATACTCAAAATATCGTCTTTTTACCTGCCTGGGAGTTCGTATTAAAACTTGTTATGTTAAACTGAATTTTGGGAAATCACGAAATTGTTCAAGTATATATATATATATATAAAGACGGACGTTAGAGTCAACATGTCCACTGTGCAATTTATGCTGAGTGGGTGAGTGGTAATGGGTGAGTGAGAGATACAACGGCTGTGAACAGTTGTATCAGGGTATGGGTGAGTGAGAGATATAACGCTGTGAACAGTTGTTTCTTACACACCTCTGGGTGAGAAACCCATTTGAGATAACTGGTATCAAACATATGTTTGAGATCGAATTCCAGGCCGGTGATTGGCTACTCCATGGTGATGACCTGAGGTCAGATGATGACGGACTACTTTTCTGATTGCAAGTCATTGATAAGTTGCTCGTGCTTCAGTCGAATGTTCACCTACGTCTGTGTTGAACCACAGGACCATGTAATTATTATTAATAATAATAAACAAACTCGTCCTCTTCTGCGAGTTTGTTCGTTATTATTATCCAGTTACGCTATCTGTTGTTATGTCAACTTTAACGGGGTCTTTTTATAGTATGAACCCTCTGGATGCCACAACGACACATATGTCCCTCCTCTTCAACCCACACTTCGAAATCGAATAAAATTCAACATACATCACACAAACTAATACACATCACAGTTTTAAATCCCCCCTTCTGTCTATCATTTACAGTCATTTTAGGCAAAGCAAAATTAATGAAAATGACTTCTGAAAATTAGGTACGTCGTAAATCTCACCAAATCACAATTCACGGCGTTATTTACTGTGTGTTTTGAAATCTAAATATCGGATATTTACTTGAATAATTAAAGTATAAAAAAATACATATTAGTGATCACGGGTATCAAAGCACTAATGATAATTCTGAAAACGTCGCTGATAAGCCTGGAATCCTTTTGGAATGTTTTGGAAAATACGCATACACGTACGCCGAAGTGTAGGTTCCGCCATATTGGATTATGTTTACAAAATGCCGGTTATGAGACGCCTATTCGATCAGGTCTATTTCAAACTCAGCTGCTACACATGCATCCCCGAATTCCTCATACATTTCTGAAACAAATGACAAATGGTCTTTGTCACCAGTGCAAATTAAATCATGCTAAATAAATTGGGTGGGGAAACGAACACTGTGCTCGGAAAACTGTATTTGCTGAAATGTAAACAAAGCAAAATTCAGATTTTACACTCGTTTTTAGAAAGCGTATCCGACTCGCTTTCGCTCGTTAGATACGTTTTGAAACACCTCGTTGTAAGATCAATGCTATCTGACAGACTCGTGTAGTAATCTCTATATAACAGGAGATATCGCTCGGGTGAGATCAAGCGATATCTACATTGTAGATATCGCTGCAATAAAATTGCATCACAATGTTTTGCAAACCATTGTGACGTCATTGTTACATAACGTCACAATCAAATGACGTCACTAATGACTCTGCCACTGAAGCTGTGAGCAGTACTTTTTACACTTAGACACTGCTTATTACTGTCTACAAACTGAAAAAGTGGGAAGGATGATGTTGAATGATAGATAAAATCTCGCCCTCGTGTCTTTTGATATCAAATATATCACCACTCGTTGATATATTTGATATCAAAAGACACTTGGATGAGATTCTCTCTCTATGTATATATGATATATATATTTATCATTTAACTAATGCATTTATCCATGACATAAGCTTATGACATAAAAACATGTATGTCATACCCCAATGACATAAGTATGCAAATTAGATATGCAAATTAGATAACCGGAAGTGGGACTTTTTTCGCCGGTAAACGTAGGTAGGTGTTTACAAACAACATGGATACCTTTGATGTTGGAGACATTATTCTGCAAAAGTCTGTTCAAGTATTTTGTTAAAAATAATCCGAGGAACTTTTTTTCTCAGCGAAGGAATATGCCATAAAGGAGTTAAGAGGTTGTTTATTTTGGTTTACACGGCTATGGAAAACATGTATCCCTACGCACTATCTATACGTAAGATTTCGACAAGTTGCTGATGTTAATGTTTAATGCAATTATTTCTTAATTGGGAAGCAAAAATGTGAAAATGATAAATAGAATTCATCACTCGAAATATCAACCTCGTCCCGTTAATCGGTATTTGCCTCGCCAAAGGCTCGGCAAATACCGATTAACTAAGACTCGGTTGATATTTCCCATATTAAAAAAACACTCGTGATGAATCCTCTATTAAAAACAATGATTGCCAGATATGTACTAATGATGACCATGGATGACGTCATCTTCAATTTCAATGCCACAATGCGTTCATATGACGTCACGTTGCTTTTTTCTTTTCGCAAGCCATGGCACAATCTGAAAGAACTAACCAATCAACATGAAGTAAAAAACAATATAATGCTCAGCGAAAATATTACTGAAAATATGTACTGGATGTCCGTTCCCCTATTTATAATGTGATAGAATTAGGTTATTTTTTCAGTCCGTGTATTTACAGGTGAAACATCTGTAATATAGCCCTAGTATATATTTACATACACGTATGTCCATTTTTACATTTATCTACTTATCAGCATCACTGTAAACAAAAATTCAAGCAGACGATTCATGTTTTTATACTATCTGTTGTATGGAATATAGTCTACCGAAGTTGGCCACTTTCCCAGTGTGACGTCACTTTTGTAGCGCCCTGATTGCGTGTTATGAAATATATGTTGATGTTTTGACAAGCCATATGATACCGTTAGCTTGTTACAAAAAAAACGACATTGCATAAGAATGTCTACTTGTCTATGAGATGAATGATCGAAGGCCACCTGGGGAATAATTGTTTCCAGTCGCCGTATGAGTGCAGACAAAATTGTTATCCCGATTTAATTTGCTGATCAGCAATAACATGGCGGCGCAGGCTAAGGTAAGTTCGTGCAATGCATGACACTCCGGAGTTTGAACAATAGTAATGTAAACAAACCAGCAGCACACACTGATTTGTCACAAAACGGTAATGCAAATACTGTTACTTGCATAAAGTTGAGGAATTGTAGAATCTGCTGTCAACGCTGTAAGGCTCAGACTTTTTATTATTACTCGAGACAGACAGGGTCGATTTTTGTCATCTGATCAAGGCGTGAAGTCGAACATCTAAAATAAACAAACCTCTGCAGTTGCACTGTCAGCATGCAGTCTTCAAACACGACAGCAGCCAACGACGTTGCCAGCCTAAAGTTTGCACACTGCAAATGTACATTGCCCATTTAGCAGGTGAAGTTTATTTTTTAGTAGAATAACATTTAAGGCCAAGTCTTTAAATGACAAACTAAGAGCACAGCTTATCTTTAGCCTTGTGGATTGTACATATCAATTGACAGTGCAAACTTGTAAATGTAAAGATGTGTTCTAATGAAATGAATCATCTTTGACAGCCTGTCAGATGCTAGGCCATTACCGTAATCCATTGTTGAATATCATGATTTAATATGGACAAGGACAAAAAAATATCAACATTGGGCATACCCAACAAGTCCACAGTTCATTTCGGACTATTGGATCATGAAATGTAACCTTTTTTGAGAAAACCGCTACTCGTTCGCGTGGAGTAATGAATTAGTGCCATGTATAACCCTGTTGTCTTGAAGTCCATGCCCATTCCCTGATGTCTGCATATTAATTAGTTATTGAGTTTGGCATTTTGTAAGTTTAAGAAATTCCAGAAACGAAAGTGAAGTATATACTGGGCCCACTTGCTCAAAGCGATCTTAGTGCTAAGATAATCTTAACTCCCATAATAGTCTTAGCGCTAAGATTGTTTTGTGCAAGTGGGCCCAGATCATGTTGTGCTCAATGATCTATTGAACATGTTGAAATGCAGTTTGTGGCCTGTATTTTAAGAAATGTGTTATTTTTTGTGGATAGTATACTATAGAGGACTTTTTAAGTCTTTGTCATTGACAACAATGATTTTGTACATGTTTTGTGATTGATATTTTTTGAAAAGCATCTGGACAAACAGAAATGTGTTCTGCAAAGATAAGACTTGACAATGTCCCCCTTATTCCATGAGATAATAGTGGTGTGATGATTCATTGATGATTGATGCATAACAGGATGCATATTGCTGGAATAGACTATATTCCAGGGACCCGTTCCACAAAGCGATCTTAGTGCTATGACTGTCGTAAGTCAGTGTTAAAGAATGGGAGTTACGACCGACTTAGCCCTAAGAAAGCTTTGTGGAACGGGGCCCTGAGTTATTTCTACACAGAGGAAAGCCCTTTTGAAGGCGAGGCTCTGACCCAATTTCTGCCCTTTGTATCACCGCTTGCACAGTTGAACAGCGCCATCAAAATAAAACAAGTCATTACGTGGGTCACCATGGGAGTATGCTGATGTATGTATGTTCCGTTTTGTTCCACGCAAGAAACGGTCACAGGATACATGTTTTATTCCATCCAAAGAAACCAGAATGGTGACGAAGAGGTTACTTCCGACACAGAATTATAAAGTGTGCAGTAGGCATTTTGTCAAGGGACACACAAGTAAAAATCTGGATAGCTCTAACTACCTACCAACGGAGTATGTGTCAAGGCAACGGGCTACATTTTAGAACCCGACAAGACCTGTGAACAAGCGTAGCCCAAGATCAAGCGTGCTATGTCAACTTGACCTTCAAGTCGGCAGTAAGTTGAAATTTGCTCATTTTCAAACGTATGCAAATTTTTTTACCAGTAATTGCTTTCATTGAAGTATGGGAAACGCACTCAATATAATCATTCGTTTACTTTGAAAAACACCATTTTGTATAGTCAAACTTTAATGGCTTATAGAAATCAGACCGAAAACAGGTGTGTCACTGTCAGCTACTTAAGAGTTATGTGCCCTTGATGTTAGGAAAACAGCTGACGACAAGCATGACAAGATGACAACTGGGTTTTCCACCTTGAGTTAGTTTGTGAGAGATAATTTTATTATATGCTTATGTTGTTTGGTAGCAATGAATAAAATGTAAAACATTCAAAAGATGCATTATTTCTACATAATTACAAGACTTTTTCATATCAATTAAGTTTGTAGTCCCTTCTTTTTTGATTGACAAGAACAAGAATGGCAATTTATTTCAATACAGTAACATGGCCTAGAACATTTTTATGCCATTTGTTTCCGAGGAACTGCCAACAATTACTGCTGAGATAAGAAAAGTCATATTAATGTAGCTTTTGAGTTGCATCAGAGAGGATATTCAGAGAGTGGTAAAATCATTTTTTTTACTAATTTTGATGTATTTTAATTATATTTTGCAGGTTTGATCAATGCCCTACATCAAGTAGACCTCAGCTATACAGCAACGCCGCCATCAAAAGTAGAGACTTCACTTAAATTGAATTTGATGTATATGAGGTCTCAATTGTATAATGTGCATTGAAATAAAAGTGGGTAAATTCACAGTCCTCTTCCAGTACCTGTGACCTTGATAGGGTACAGTACCTGCTCCTTGTTATCAGTACCTGTGACCTTGATAGGGTACAGTACCTGCTCCTTGTTATCAGTACTTGTGACCTTGATAGGGTACAGTACCTGATCTTTGTTATCAGTTCTTGTGACCTTGATAGGGTACAGTACCTGCTCCTTGTTATCAGTACTTGTGACCTTGATAGGGTACAGTACCTGCTCCTTGTTATCAGTACCTGTGACCTTGATAGGGTACAGTACCTGCTCCTTGTTATCAGTTCTTGTGACCTTGATAGGGTACAGTACCTGCTCCTTGTTGTCAGTACTTGTGACCTTGATAGGGTACAGTACCTGATCTTTGTTATCAGTTCTTGTGACCTTGATAGGGTACAGTACCTGCTCCTTGTTATCAGTACCTGTGACCTTGATAGGGTACAGTACCTGCTCCTTGTTATCAGTTCTTGTGACCTTGATAGGGTACAGTACCTGCTCCTTGTTGTCAGTACTTGTGACCTTGATAGGGTACAGTACCTGCTCCTTGTTATCAGTACCTGTGACCTTGATAGGGTACAGTACCTGCTCCTTGTTATCAGTACTTGTGACCTTGATAGGGTACAGTACCCGCTCCTTGTTATCAGTACCTGTGACCTTCATAGGGTACAGTACCTGCTCCTTGTTATCAGTACTTGTGACCTTGATAGGGTACAGTACCTGCTCCTTGTTATCAGTACCTGTGACCTTGATAGGGTACAGTACCTGCTCCTTGTTATCAGTACCTGTGACCTTGATAGGGTACAGTACCTGCTCCTTGTTATCAGTACTTGTGACCTTGATAGGGTACAGTACCTGCTCCTTGTTATCAGTACTTGTGACCTTGATAGGGTACAGTACCTGCTCCTTGTTATCAGTACTTGTGACCTTGATAGGGTACAGTACCTGCTCCTTGTTATCAGTACTTGTGACCTTGATAGGGTACAGTACCTGCTCCTTGTTATCAGTACCTGTGACCTTGATAGGGTACAGTACCTGCTCCTTGTTATCAGTACTTGTGACCTTGATAGGGTACAGTACCTGATCTTTGTTATCAGTGCTTGTGACTTTGATAGGGTACAGTACCTACTCCTTGTTATCAGTACCTGTGACCTTGATAGGGTACAGTACCTGCTCCTTGTTATCAGTGCTTGTGACCTTGATAGGGTACAGTACCTGCTCCTTGTTATCAGTACCTGTGACCTTGATAGGGTATAGTACCTGCTCCTTGTTATCAGTACCTGTGACCTTGATAGGGTACAGTACCTGCTCCTTGTTATCAGTACTTGTGACCTTGATAGGGTACAGTACCTGATCTTTGTTATCAGTGCTTGTGACTTTGATAGGGTACAGTACCTACTCCTTGTTATCAGTACCTGTGACCTGGATAGGGTACAGTACCTTCTCCTTGTTATCAGTACCTGTGACCTGGATAGGGTACAGTACCTTCTCCTTGTTATCAGTACTTGGTGGGTACACGTGATGCAGCAAACACTCATCATGAGGAGTTTGTTCTTATGGTCACTGCAAGTGGACCAATGTTTCACGATTGCCAAACATCATCTCAGACTGACATAACTTTTTAAGTACAAAGTATGTGATCTCGACTACCAGTTGTCAGACTTTTATTTTTTGTGGAAGCCTCGCTGGCTGAGTGGGTTAGATCACTGACTTTGTTTACTGGTGATTAGGTGCCTCACTTTTGCAGTGTGGGTTCAAATCCCAGATGGGACTCGTCCCCCAAAAAGTGCGAGAATCTGTACTTTACTAAGAAAGTGTTATCCCTGACATAACATTTGTTACATTATTTTTGAAGGAAAGTTGTTGCCTTAGTTTATATTCTGAAAAAAAAATGTTTCACTTTTTTGCAATTGCCAGGAGATTTTCTGAAACATCCATAAGAAGAATATAGCTGAATATTAGTTTATTGATCAAGAATTAAGTTACTAGTGATTCTGTGGCATGTGATAGGCTTACAATGCAATTTGGTTTATTCATAAACCAAAACTATTTTAAGCCATGCCCACTTACAGACTTCTGTTTCCTGATTGGCTAATAAAAGGAGATTTACTCAGTGTGCATACTATGGCCCACTAGTGTGTACCTGTTTATTATAACTCCATACATGCAAACAAGTCAGTTCTTAAATAATATGATTTTTAGTGTTCCAATCCAAACTCATCACATAATAATTATGATAATTAAATCATTTATCATGTTCATAATCTGCACAAATTGTTTCATATTGACAATGTTAATAAAGAATTTGATGTGATAAATCATTTACCTTGACGATTTGTACCACACCATGACACAGAGATGAGTTTATATTTATAACTTTAAGGTCAGTGTTGATGAAAAATCTTATTTCAATGACTTCATCTTTTTTGTGAATAATTTCACCTTTAACCTTCCCCCTATGACCAAATATACACAGTTAAGCTTCATCATCTTGACTGAGTGTGAGAAGATTCCATTGTTGACGATATGTAGTGCCAGACTTGTAAACACCAGAAGATATCTACATGACATTTATCAAGAATAACGAGCAAAAATATAACCAAAGAAATGAACGCATGAAATGTCAAGATGGCAAGGATACTTCACTTGATCTGTTGTTCTGAACCAAAAAATGGAGAAAATACAAGCAATATCCAAACTTAATTAAAACTTCACTGAAGTCAGTCTCTTGTTCTCATGACATAACATTGTAAAGTTATGATGTCATAAACAAGGGATGATATTACATAGTATGCACTAACAATGCGATCTCATATCACTTCAACTGACCATTAACCAGACAATGGTTACATATTTCTTTTAAAAGCAGTATAGGTTATTCTTTTAGTTTAATGGGTAGACCCTGATTATTTTTTAGTGATACTCAATGTTCATGAAAAATCAGAGAGCAAATATGAAGATATATTCCGAACACTGCTAACATCTTGGTATTTCTTCAACGTAGTCGTTAATTTTCAGTTGCCCACATCATTACAGTGTGTGAATCACATTTCTGGTGTCTCCTGCCCCGGTTATGCTGAACTTTTGTGATTATAAGTGCCATAAAATCACATTCACTCACTCACAACGGCAACAGTTCCATAAAAGCAACATGTCTTTGACTGACTAACATGTTGTTATCAATGTACACATCCTACTTTCATTTTGATTAGGTTTGAAGCATTGAAAGTGCATTAGGCTTGGATGAGATTTCTCCTTTGTATTATGTCCAGATCATGCAGCTGAAATGGTTCTTTTCTTTCAGAATGAACAAATCCATATTTTCGCATCGTGATGTTTTTTTGTCTGGCATTACTGACATTAGTTTGTGTTTCATGGGAGTGACATGCCTTGATCCTCTTTCGTTATGTATCCGCCTTTGTTGACTTTTTAAGCTGTTGACTACATACCAGTGTCCAACCCAGACCGCGCGATTGCACGATTCACGCTAAAAAAAATCAAATCGCCCCTCATACAAAACTCAATGCGCGTTCTGTCGCGCACAGTAATTTCTTGTACAGTCACTTACTTTATCAGCTGTTTATCCCTACCTTTAGATTCAATACTCACTAAATCTTTAATCAATTAACGAAGAAAGACAGTTCACAGCAAACATTGTAAACAACTGTCGAAGACCGATCGATAATAACCGGAAGTTCGATTACGAGTTATGTCCCTTGGGTTGCTGAATAAATTATCGACAGGATTTGCATAGGAAAAGAAATTTAATTTACTTTAGTAGAAAGCGTATCAAAACTTTGATCAAAATTATGATCAAAATTATGTTGTATTTTGTTAATTTAGTAATCAAAAACCTTTGACAAGATGTTAAAAGACAATAAAATATTTTATCTTGAATAGTTCTGAAAATATTTTTGAGCATTTTAGTTCGTTTTATTTTCGTTTCTGAAATCACACGATATGAATCACCGACTGTCATTGCAGACTTTTTTAATCAAAATATATGTTCTAAAAAAGACAATGATGAAACCACAGTCACTGTAATTACTACTGATAGAAAAAATCACAAAGCATTGTAATTCATTTCAGTTCTTTATTCTGATCTGTTACACTTTTATATGATGATGTTCTAGTACATAATACAAAATAAGACATTTTTGAAGAAAGCAGTTATTCCCCCCTACTTTTTCAAAATCCTCCCTATTTTCTACATAATGGGGGGACAAGTCCCCCCTTGATTTTCAATTCTGGGTTGGACACTGACATAAATTTAACTGAATACACCAATCACTTGTTTTTAATCAAAACACATTGTATTGCATTTTTTTCATGACTCTTGTATATGTGTATATGCTTTAGCCTAGTCGTCTACATCTTCCCGAGGCAAGCATGTCCACTAACTTCTATCAAGGCCTAGTTTCTACCCTTGCCACATCAAGGCCACTTTTCTTGGTTCGACCCTGGCGCCACTTCACATAGATCACGATTTGTGCCCCTTGTAATGAAGACTTGATATCCAATCAGATCGCTGTTCTTGTCTCGTGTAGCTTCACAAAATGGCGACTGCCATAGGTGACGACCTAGTATCATGAAAACATTCATTATTTCATCCCTGACACAAAAACATTGGCAATCTTTGAGTGGAGGGGGGTTGGTTAAAAGATGAAAAAGACATATTTGTGACAACAAAGACAGGCAGCGGTTAATCAAAATCAGTTTCATACGAAGGTGTACCAGTCGTGGATGTTGATATTGTGAAATGTTCTCTGATTGGACTATCGATATGTGCGATAGTCTAATCATATTTAGCACAGGAAAGTGGGCTTGATAGGATGGAAACGAGACTTTGACAAAAAGGCTAGTGGATGCTTTTGCCTCGGGAAGATAAGTAGTCTAAGGCAGCAGAAGTTGCAGTGCAGAGTTGTGTCCCTTACATATCCAATTATCCCATGATCAAGGGCTTGTATCTCAGAGTTCCCATGATCGTGATCTGGCCTGTCGGCACCATAACTGAAAGTGGTCGCTTTGGGCTTACATAATTTAACTGGCATACTGTGATATTGCTAAAACGCTGTTTATACCAGGTACCGTTTGAAGTATCAGGTGAATGAAAGTGTTCTCGGGCTGATATTGTGGTTAGTAAATGGCATGCACATCCAGATTTAGATATCATAACATTGCTGACCTGTATCAGTGAAAATATCTTTCCAGTTGAGCTGGACATTTTTTATATGCACTCTTTAGCACCATTGTATCATGTAGTATGGAGCCTTTTGTAAATAAATTAAATAGTGGATTTTTTTGTCACGGTGATTGATGTATATCTGTCTGGAAGTTAGTTAAAAACAGAAGATATATTAATCTGTTTACATGTGTCTCTAAACATGTGATTTCAATCTTAACATGCTTGACAAGTACTATTAGTGTTCGTGTGCCCCTCACTGCTGTGAGTATGGTACTCAAGAAGACATATGTATCAGAACAATATATGTATCAACTGCTCTAGATACTTTTGCAGTGAAGTTGTTAAATAGAATTGTATCTCCCTGACCGACAAGCTCTTTAAACATGTTGATGTGGTGCATGTGACCCATGCTCTTTAACTGAAGCGCTGTCAGGCATAGTAAATGTGACATGATCTGGACAGAGTCAGCTACGTGCTACCCAGATCGCTGTTGTCAGGAATTGATTAATGTTTTCTTTAAAAGTATGTGGCATGGTATTGTATTATCAATTTAATGATTATGTGATTGATGATTGAATTTCGGCATACAAAGATCGGTAAACCAATCTTATGATTGATAGATATGCCACTAGTTTCTTGCATGAAGTTACAGGGTAAAACCATGGTAACACTAGTCATTGGTAACCATGGTAACAGATCAAATGTTTTCTGTGAAGAAGAGTTTCTTTAACTATAACATGTGTATAGTGGTAGTCTGATTCTAGTAAAGCCAAGAAGGACTTTTGACATTTCTAGTGACTACCACTATTTCACTTTGGTAGATGGCACCTCTGTAGCAGATATTTTTTGCTGAGAAGTGAAAATAAAAATTAATTCATCCCTGAATCCATAGTCATAATTTTTTAGTAAAGTAGTCAGCAATCAAGTTAGCACTCAACAAGACGAGGAAATAACATTCGATGCGCATAGTAAAAGATAACTATTTGATCCATCCTGGATATTTAAATCAGCATAACAGGAAATATCATCAAAGACTGACCATGTCATGTGTTTTCCCTGAATCGCAGCCATCTCCATACACATTCCTATAATTGATAGATGAAGATGGCTCTACTGGTAATTCCACTGATAAATGAAGATCCCAAATGACTCATTTCTATTTGAAAGGATTATTGGCTTGTAATAGCCATCAAAACCATGGGTCCAGCTTGACGCAGAAATTTCATATTCCTAATGTGCAGTAACAGATGGAATGGATCTCCCATTGACAGGAGCAATGCTTTCATGATATAGATGTCATATGCTTTCAAATTGGATAGACTGGAAACTGAGCCTACCCTTGGGTCATAAAAAAAACACCTGCCCTTTATGTTGATTGGAAAACGAATGGAGCTCTTAGTGTTTAATGTTACATCCAAATTTCCATGAAAACAAATGTATTATCTATTGAATTATTACATATGTTTGAACCCAATGGGAACCCTGTTCGGAATAGTATTGGGTGGCCTAGTCTCACTGACAGACGATATAGACCTTGCATTTCATTAAACACTTACCCCCAACCCCTTCTCACCCCCTTCTCAACATGCTCAAAGCTCACCTGATTCGGGTTCGAAAAGGTCTTCAGCAACCAAATGCTTGTTGAAGAGGCGACTAATGGGATTGGGTGGTGAGACTCGCTGGCTTGGATGATGCATATCGTCGTATCCCAATTGCGTGGATCAATGCTCATGATATCAATCACTGGATTGTCTGGTCGACTCGATCATTTACAGACTGACGTCATATACCCTTAATATTGTGGAGTGTGGAGTTAAACAAATCAAATCTCATCTCTAGCATACCATTCTTATTTCATTTTCAGTTCAAGGAAATTTAGTGATTCTAGCATGTCTAGGGTTCCTTTTTTTATTGATTTTAGTTTTTACATTTTATTTCCATGTTAAACATTGTTAAAGTACATCTTGATATTTGAAATATGATACAAGTGAATATACATTGTCATAAAAGTATTTGGAATCAAGTAGGATTGTCTTTAGGTGAAATCTCATATGTTTTTTTGTTGTTGTTGTTTTTAAATCAGGGGGCACAGGTGGCCTAGTCGTCTAAGGCACCACGATTCGCTGTGTTCGACTCCTGGTTCACCCCGATAATGTTTCTAAGTTAGTCAGCACCATACCCGTGCGTGTGGGTCTCACCAAAGTGGTAAACGTCTGAGACCTGCATCACTTCGGGCTTTCCTCCCACATTTAGCTGACACACAGCGATATAACTGGAATACTGTTAGAAGCGGCGTTAATCCCTACACACTCTCTCCTTTTTTAATCATTTCATTAAACCATATTCATAACTTTATTTGAGGGATTATTTCTTAATCTTCAGGTGGCTAGGCTCTTTAACTTCCCTCTTGCTCCCATCATACAACAATGAGATGGATGGCTGCTCACATCCAGATGGGCCATTGAGTTTACTCATGTTATCTTTCATATTGATAGCTTTCTTTTAGGTTTTTAGTATATTTTTATTCCCTCAGGTGCAGTCTGTTGGATATTTTTAAACCAATGAGTAGATTTTCTTGAAATATTTCTGCATGAATTGCTTTTTCAGGTGACTTCTAATTTGTATCTGATTCATGTGCTTCCTCAAGTGTGTGACATGTCACATAAACTCACAACAGCGATATACATGTCTAATTAACTGCAGACGAGATGTAGAGCCTTTTTTTGTATACACAACAGTTTAGTTCAGTGAGGTGTGAAGCCTGCAGTTGATCAGTAAATAGAGATCAGTAAAGACATGTATGTTCCGGTAAGCAATTTGTAAAGGATGCATTGGGTAATTGTGCACAGTGTTGTTATACTGATGGGGTTTTGAATTTTTCAGGCATATTTGTCTTTTTAATCAAATTAATTGGGTAATGGTTTTACTTTCTGTATCAAATATATGAAACTTATCTTGACTCTGTGATGTGAGATCGAGTTTTACATTGCGTTCAAGATTATTGCACTTTTATAGCATCATGCGTGCGTGCGTCCGGATTAATGCATATTTTATAGTGCTAGCCCACTGACATACCATGCCGCAGTTTAACATGAATACCCCACTCAGACACAGTATACTGACTCTGAGCCGACCAGTCCTTGTTTTAGCCCCTTAATGCTGAGCGCCAGACAGGGTAACAACAAGTTCCATCTTTGACGTCTTTTGGCATGGTATGATCAAATCCCTGATCTTCCACTCTCCTGGCAGATGCTCTACCACCAGGCAGTACTGGGCTCTGTGACTGTAACTTTAAACAGCAGTGTATTTGTTTAACGCCGCACTCAGCAATGTTCCAGCTATATGAGGGTGGTCTGTAAATAATCGAGTCTGGACCAGACAATCCAGTGGTTGACATCATGAGCATTGATCCACGCAAGGATGACATGCATCAACCAAGTCAGCGAGCCTGACCACCCAATCCTGTAAGAGGCGGGTGGTCAGGCTAGCAAGAGCTAGGTGCCGAGGTCGTATCCCGCTAGTGCCCGGGTTGTTATTCAGTGTTGTCACTGCCCCTAGTGTACAGTACGACATCCGGTGCACTCAAAAGAACCCACTCGTCCGATGGTAGATGACCAGATGGTGGAAACACGAATACGTACATACACCCGAAACAAGTGTCAAAACGTGTAGAGTCACCCTGGGCAAGTGACTTAGTTCAAATGTGCCTCTGTTCACCCAGCAGGGAATGGGTACCCGATATGTGAGGTGGATGTAAAAACCCTCTCTTTAATATGGATTCAATCAAGATATCAATACATTTCTGTTACCATAGTTACTTGACATGCTCATATGGTTCAGTGGGGATAGGACTATGGCTATGTTTCACTGTTCATTATGCACATAAAGTTGATTTCTGATAAAATCAAATGGGAATATTATTTTATTATCATGATTACCTTTGGAAAAAAACTCAGGGGGAAAAGCATCACACATCATACACATTCCAGGTTTTGTCAAGGCATCAAATTATTTAAATTCTGATGAAACATTCATGATGAATCATGATCAAGTAGTTTGAAGCAGGTCTTTCAATGAAAATGGCAATAAATGACAGCATATTTGCAGATTAATCAGCTACATGTTTCTTATTATCAACGGTACAGTTTGTTTCTATGGCGAAAACAAGATTAGAATCCTGAAAGTGCAGTTAACCTTAAGATGAACAGTTACAAATTATTAATCAGTTTAATGGGGCAAAGAGGTATATTTCAGAGAATGTTTCTCAGATGAGTGGACAGACTATATTTTGAACATTGAAGATATGAATTAATATTGAATATTGCCTACAAAGGTGGAATGATTGTGTATAATAACTTTCTGATATTTGCACATGTGCATTTTAGCGATTCTCAATGCTGATTGGTCAGTTAAAGCAATATGACATCACAGTGCTTCATTGTGGAGAAAAATGTGATATGAATGTTTTTTCCATTCTTCATGACGTCACTCATTGATTATATTACGTCATCTGAACAATAATCTTTCTTCAGTGAAGTTTCTCTGTAAGGTTGACATTCCATATGTTTTTCTTTGTTTTCTCTCTTATGCAGTAAACATGGTAAACAACAAACAAAACCTACAAACAGGCAGCTCCAAGATGTATAGTGCAGGACCAGAGTGACATGTTATATCTGTGACTGAATAATTAGGTCAGGATAGCAGATGGATTTATTGAATAATATTTCCTTTATACTTGCACCAGACCAACTTAACTGCCTGTTATACAGATGTGTTATATATAAAAAAATACCTGCATGCAGGTATTGACAATAGAAATCACTTTCTTGAGATTAAACAAATCAATGACAACATTGTACCTATTACCATAATGACAGGATTTTTGGGGGGGATTCAATCCTTTTGCATAAGGTGAAGTATATGCTGGAGTGAGACAGCATGTGACAATTTTGATTTTTGATATTTTGATTGTAACTGTAGATTTAAAAGTAAAATGTTGATATGAGTATTTCCTTTTTCATATTTTTAGAAATATTTGAATGGCTAAGAGTTAAATGCACATCTGTAAAACAAGTAATGAAATGGATATGGCTTTTTGACGAGGTAACTTAGATTAACATTTGTCTCTGAAATGAACATATTGTACAGAAAAAAAACAACAGTTGTTAAATTATCTTAATAAAAATATAATATAGAGCCCAGAGATTCTCTTCATTTTCAGACTGCAGTAATCTAGACTTGCCCAACATAGACTTGCATGGGCTGTATTTGATATATTTGTATCAGGGTCTGTAAGACAGACTTGGGGTAACCTAGTGGTTAAAGTGTTCGCTTGTCACGCCAAAGACCCGGGTTTGATTCCCCACATGGAACAATGAGTGAAGCGGTGTAAATTCATACTCCCTGACTGTAATAGGGCATTTCCTTTTGGAGTAAAGCATGTTGTGATTATAATGCTTATTGACTTACTGGTACTTCTTTACAATGTGACCTGTGAAGATTCCAGGGTAGAATAGGTCTTCAGCAACCCATGTTTGCCGTAAAAGGTGACTATGCTTGTCGTAAGAAGCAACTAACGGGATCGGGTGGTCAGGCTCGCTGACTTGGTTGATGCATGTGATCGTATCCCAATTGCGTGGATCGATGGTCATGACATCAATCACTGGATTGTCTGGTCCAGACTTGATTATTTACAGACCGCCGTCATATAGCTGTAATATTGTGCGGCGTTAAATAACAGACCAACCAACCAAATCTTTACAATGTCATACCACCAGTATTTGATATTTGTGCATTGATTGCAGAGTTGGTGTTGTTTAGTGTACGGTTCTGACATCTCACGCCTGTCACTGGTATGCATCACTCACAGCATTATGTCAAAGAAGAATATTTTTTTTAAGAAATTCATCAATCATCGCTGAATAATACTGGTTGTAACCGGTGAAAAACTAGAGATAATTTCGGATGTTAGGTATATGAAGTGCCTTTAGGCATGGGTGGGTTGGTTGTAATCCGAAATATTTAAATGAAATAAAAAACTCACTATTCAAAGACAACAATATCAAAAACAAATTAGGGATTAATACGGAATTGAAGTATTAGTATAGCTAGTGATGCTACATTTGTAGCACACTTCTGTTGACTCATTTTGTTTGCAGAGATACAAACCATTACTATTTGGGTGAAATGATTATGATATTAACAAATCTGTCTAAAACAACTTACCGGGATTAAACGTGATACTGACCTTGCTACAGGCTTTACCACATATGCAACCAATTAATAATCATTTAATAATCACTTGCTTTAGCATATGATGCGAAGGTTTACATAAACTCTCAATGTTCTGAGTTGTGAAAAAAATAAATTATATGTCTTGAACCAATGACTGAAAAAATGATCCTGTCAGGCTTACAAAAATCCCAGGCCCTGTGAACATTAATGGTCGGTGCCTGGTGCCATATACCACCTGCTGCAGAGGAATCCATCCCACTGACCTGCCACATCTCCAGCTTCCTGATGGCCTTGGAGCAGCCGACTGTGAGGTGGAGGTGCTGTAGCATGCAGGGAGCCAGCCTCACTGGTGTGTTTGTAGGTCACAGAGGAGAAGGCCAGACAGCCCAGGAGAGGAGTCCTCCAGCAGGGATCAATAGAGACTGGTGGCAGGGTTTCATAAGGATACCACTGTGGCCTGGTGGTCAATACATGCTGTCATGGTGTGGACACTGGGCAGCCTGGAAGGCCTTGGCCCAGTTTTGGCATCCTGGTTTCCTTAATAATGCCCATTGTGGGGTTTAGAGGAATATAATGCCATGTAATTGAGGAAAACATAATGAGTGAGTGAGTATGGTTTTACGCCGCTTTTAGCAATATTCCAGCAATATCATGGCGGGGGAAGCATTATCATTATATATTCATGGACTTTGAGTAATGATGAATCCTCATAACCACATTACTGGTAACTTCTGCTTTATCAGATTTGAATATTGTTATGATTACTGGTTGGCATGAATAAGTGAAATAGTGATTAAGAATTACTTTGTGTCTTCTTGTTTAAGAACTACTTAATAAGAAATCAGTATGTATTGAAAGCTCTTTTTTTAACTATTAATCGGCCACTTACACGCAAGTATCAATGTGCAGTTAGGTATGTAGTGGGTATTTCAGTGGTTTAAATGTATATTAGACATTTGGGGTATTTGGTTGTTGACTCTGCTAATTTGCTTGCTCCGGTAAATCTGGTGATCAAATGTTAATATCTATGGAACTACTGGTTTAAGAAAATGAAGCCTTGCATGATGGGTTCTAGCATGGGCCTCAGCAGCCTGTTCAAAGTTGGCCTTGAAGTCCCTCACTGACGATTTCTAAAAAAGTTTTTTTTTCAAGTATCTGTATGCAGATGGAAAAGGCTTGCATTTTGTTTGTTTGTTTGTTTGTTTGTTTGTTTAACGCTGCACCCAGCAAAATTCAAGCTATATGATGGCAATCTGTAAGTTATCAAACCTGGACCAGACAATCCAGTGATTGCCATCGTGAGCATCAATCTACACAATTAGGATATGATGACATGCAATAACCCAGTCAGCGAGTCTGACCTCTGAATCCAGGAAGTAGCCTCTTACGACAAGCATGGGTTGCTAGGTACTGTTCTGTGACTGAGGGTACTCGGCTATGATTTTTTGTTTGGTTGTTTATTTCTGCATTTCGAAATAGTCCAGCTATATGATGGTGGTTTGTAAACAATCAAGTATGGACCAGAAAATCCAGTGATTGACATCATGAGCTACATGACCAAATCATCGGGCATGACCACCTTATCAATTTAGTTGTCTGTTACGAAAAACATAGGTTGCTGGGGACTTGCTGTATATTCTATGGTATCGGTACTCATGGTACTAGATACAGCAAAACACACCCGGCAAGGCAAAATTGTGTGTCAAGTATGATATTGACTTTGGTT
Source organism: Haliotis rufescens (assembly GCF_023055435.1). Taxonomy (NCBI): domain Eukaryota; kingdom Metazoa; phylum Mollusca; class Gastropoda; order Lepetellida; family Haliotidae; genus Haliotis; species Haliotis rufescens. The sequence goes on along the minus strand of NW_025963779.1, from coordinate 61,248,420 downwards.
TGAGACTATCAAACTCCAAAGTTTCTCCAAAGTGGTGACCATGGTATAAAACCGGAATACCATTCAAAGGGGTGTTAAGCCGTGAACACACTCACACATTTAATACCTTACGGTACAAAGATATTCAGCAAAGACAACCATGATTTGGTCTTCAATAATCTTGGTTTACAGTTTGCAGTCTTTATGTGGTAAGAAGGATGCATTTTCCTTTTGGCAGAACTACCTGAATAGTTTCGAGACTACACTATAACTACCCCTCAGTAGCCATCTTTCTGTAAGTTTTGTTTATTTGTTGTTTATTTGTTGTTTAACGCTGTCCAGCTTTGACCACCTGATCCCGTTTGGCACCCCTTTGACATTTAGTATGGATTTCTGAAGACCAATTCTAACCCAGATGTTTTATGGGTCAGAAACTGGCTTATGAAGTAAAGAAGGTTGAAGTGGCGTCATGGCTGTGTTATGTGTGAATGTGGATTTTGATGATGTAACATTGTCATGATAGAGGTCAAGAGACATTGGTTGAACATATCCCCAACAAGAATGTTTGTTCCATGGACTCATCCAAGCACTGGGGCAGTGGGTTAGCCCATTGGTTAAAGTGTTTGCTCATCACGCTGAAGACCCGGGTTTGATTCCTCATATGGGTACAATTTATTATGTGTGAAGCCTATTTCTGGCGTCCCCTGCCTTGATATTGCTGGAATATTGTTGAAACCAGTGTAAAACCATACTCGCTCTTCCAAGCACTCTTTTCAAACCGGCAAAAGGAGAAAGAGAAATTCAAAACACCAAAATACTCAGAGTATAGCCACTGATAGAAGAGTTCATTACAACAATGTAAAAACTCAATAAACAGCCATGATTGTTTCAAGAAATCATTAACCTATTCAGTGTGTCCGGCTGCAAGGGGACCCTTGCCTCCTGCAAAAAGCAAACAACCCTCCAACAGAGCAGTAGTGTTCCCCCGGACCTACATGTTGATACCTGGCCCATCATTTTCACAGGTAATGTGTCACTTGACCCAAAAGTAGGCACATTAATCTGAAGAGCGGACTATTGATCGCTGTATGTAAGTGATGGGAAAAAAGATTAGTTGGGTGAAGGAGCAGTGATCACGTGGATCTCACTTCCGAATGCTGTGTAGTGTGGAAGAGTTCCACTGTTCCATTACCGGGTGTTGTTTGTCTCAAGCAGGGCACATGTAACAGGTATGGAAAGGGTGTTGTTTTGGCTCAAGCAGGGCACATGTAACAGGTATGGAAAGGGTGTTGTTTTGTCTGAAGCAAGGGACCTGTAACAGGTATGGAAAGGGTGTTGTTTTGTCTGAAGCAAGGGACCTGTAACAGGTATGGACAGGGTGTTGTTTGTCTGAAGCAGGGCACCTGTAACAGGTATGGACAGGGTGTTGTTTGTCTCAAGAAGGGCACATGTAACAGGTATGGACAGGGTGTTGTTTGTCTCAAGCAGGGCACCTGTAACAGGTATGGACAGGGTGTTGTTCTTCTCAAACAGGGCACCTGTAACAGGTATGGAAAGGGTGTTGTTTGTCTCAAGCAGGGCACATGTAACTGGTATGGACAGGGTGTTGTTTGTCTCAAACAGGGCACCTGTAACAGGTATGGACAGGGTGTTGTTTGTCTCAAGCAGGGCACCTGTAACAGGTATGGACAGGGTGTTGTTCTTCTCAAACAGGGCACCGGTAACAGGTATGGAAAGGGTGTTGTTTGTCTCAAGCAGGGCACCTGTAACAGGTATGAACAACAGTCACAAGGATCTCAGATTATTGTGAACCGTGGAGAATTTTAGACAAACATTTGTCTGTTTTGATTTGGCTGAATGATGAATTATCAAGATGAGGTAAGGTGATTATTGCCCTTATATGACAACGTTCATGCGTGTCTAGTTGCTTGTACTCGTCTGGACTAATGTCAGTTTTATAGTACTGGCCCACTGAGAAGTACTGGCCCATTTCACAGTTTGACGTGGAGACCCCATTTAGACACAGTATACCCACTCTTGAGTTGACCAGTTCATGTGTTCGCTCCATAAAACCAAGACCGCCTCCATTGTCTCCTGGTAGAACGTCCGCCCGGAGAGACTAGTACAAGCAGCTACATACACACACATACATGCACGTCGCTATATAAGTGCATAATCTTGGATGTGACGTTAAACCCCATTTCACCTCACCTCACCTCCATAAAACCGAGCACCAGGCAGGGTAAGAACAAGTACCATTTTTTAAGATGATACACCCTACGGACCTTCTGTTCTCTGGGCAGATGCTCTATCCATCTGACTACAATGAATTATTAAGAAGTGAACAGTGATCGATGATTGGTTGCTTTCATTTTACCAACAGTTATAGAACTGTGATTGGCATTCTTGAAGTTGTTGCGTAAATAAGAAAACATATGCAACTTTATGGATAACAAGTCCTTGTTTATTGAATTTAGCAACATTTCGATGGAGATTCTTGCACAGTTATCACTCAAACTCGATAACCATGTAAGTCCAAAGCGAAACATCGCTAAATGAAATGAACCAGAATTTGTTATCCTCAAAGTTCTGTTTTCTTTGTTACCATAGCAATAGAAATTAAGGACAAAGAATTTAGAATATCGGTTTGAAGATGCGAGTCAATTATAACTTTTTTTGTGTGTTTTTGGCTTAAAAAGGTCTTGAATTAAAACTGATTAAGATTAAAATAAAACAATCAAATACGGTTTCTTTACTTTCATACCAACACAGCCTACTTTGTATTAGGAAACAAAATACCCATTTTGACAAAATCATTTTTGTATTTTGTGTTCTTGTTCATGATTAAGTAAACAAAACACATAGGCCATTAACTATGCAATGTTAACCTTTAAAGTCCCAATTGGTAGAATTGTTTTTTGTCTGAGAAACTGAATGTTTCATAACCTTAGTTGTGTACCATCAGGATAGCCAGTGTGCTGCTATTCCTGTACTATGAAACTGTATGAACTGTGAAAATCAGTGTAAAAATAAGTGCTGTGAAAATAAGTGTGAAAATAAGTGCTACCAGCAGTCCCTGTTGCCAGGGACAGTATAGACTAACATCTAGTCTCTGAAATGAACACATCTTACATAAAAAAAACAGTTGTTCAGTTATCTTAATAAAAATATAATAAAAAGGAGCCCAGTGACTCTCTTCATTTTCAGATACTGCAGTGATCTAGACTTGCCAAACATTATAGACTTGCATGGGCTGTATTTGATATATATTTGTATCAGGGTCTGTAAGACAGACTAGGGACAGTAGATCACAAAGCATAATGTAATCAGAACTGTTTGATCAGTGCTGTAGAGAGAACAGTTGATATTCATGGACATATCTTGAGGTAGGGATACAGCAGACATTTCAATATGGTTGTACTGATGCGGTACATGCATTCTTTACAGTCAAGTAAGCCATTCAAGTTATTTGAGGTTCTGATTTTGTTCATGCACAGAAAATGTTATTGACTAGCATTGACATAAGATCTAAAGAGAAAATATTTTATGATATATTTTGTTAATTTGTCTTTTAATATATGATAGAAAGGATCCCAGAGATTCTCTTCTTAAACTGAAGACATCTAGTTGCCAAAGTATTGTCGTCATGCTGGAGAATTTTGGATATTTATGTTTTAAGAGAGACAGGAATGTTGCAGTTGTATCACTTAGGGTACATGTGGTTTTTATGCATCCCATGTTAGGTTTTATACCATGAGCTGGGGGCCGGCTTTATAAAACCTGATGAGGGACGTATAAAACCACAGGTACCCCGAGTGATACTGCTACAACAAAATTATCTTCCCAACATCTTTTAATATGACATTGTAAAAGAATAGAACAAATTAAAAATTAATAGAAAACAGCTGTTAGATTGAGCTGAGGTTAACTTGTCCTATGTCGTGTGACTTTCATTGCCTCAGCGTGTGTGTGTGGCCTTCGAAGCGGGGTATAAGGGATTTATTCTCCCTCTCAGAAATCCACGTGCAGCCTGTCTTGTTCGTAAAGGATTTATTCTCCTGCTGAGATATTTATTTCCTTCCAAGGTGGGATACATAATATTTGATCAAGATCGCATGAACCAATCAGATCTCATCATTCTGACATGGAGGTATGATAATAGATTTTGTAATTCTCATAGTGATGAACTGTGAGTAATAGATGAAATGTACCGCTTGTTATCTCTTCAGGGTTGGCCACTCACCTTGTCCTTTTGGCTCAGGGCAAGAGAATATTGTGTGGTCTAGCTTGGCTGGAGAAATAGCTGTCATGGATGACTTGTTTCATTTAGTGTTTGGACATGATGACCATTTATTTGGCAGCCTCCTGTTGTGCATTCTCCTTTATCCAGGGTAGTATATCGCCATTCTGCTAGGATGAATATGTTGGACCTAATGGCTATTATAGCTTCATTTCAAAAGTCTTGTCGCCATCCCCATCTCCATCTTATCACAAACGTAGCACTGAATTTCTCTCTCATGATCTCATCATCTTCTAAAAGCTAGTTCTGCATTGATCTACGTTCAAATTGCAGCCTTGTGAGAACGAGCCATCAATATATTTAAAGAAATCAGAAGTTCTTATTGAACTTTTATCTGGAAAAGATGTTTTCCTGAACATGCTGAATAGTATGTAAAGGAAAGAAAAAAGTCCTTATAAGATGTTCCAAGATAACTTGAGCCGACAGCAAGTCAAGTACCGATGATATTGCTGCTGGTTTCAATTGCGGAATAACTGCGTAATGTGGTTGGATGGCTATTTTTAGCATTGTATCATTCAAGCTATGGAGGCAATTGGGTCCAGGGCATGTAATATCATCCAAAACTGGCTTCCGCAGGAGACATCATAGGCCATGATGTCATGATAACTGATGACGTCACAATCAAATGACATCACTAATCCCTTTGCCACTGTTAGTTGTTATTGTTACACACAAGACACTGGTAATTCTGTTTATAAACTAAGTCAGTAGGAAGATTTTTGATGAAAACTGGAATATCTCACTTGTGTCTTCTGATATCAAATATAACAACACTTGTCAGAGTATTAAACTTTTATTGCCACTTTCTTGGTTGAGATTCTCTATGTATCGTAATAGAACGGACATATGAAGCAGCATCTGCAGCAGATAATTGTGGATGCCTGTTTTGATTTCACCAACGCTGGTTTTGATTTATCTTCATAAGTTGTAATAAATCAATGACTTTCAAAACAAAACAGTTTGACCATGTTGACGCCTGATGAAAACGATGTGGGATTCGGAAGGCAGGAATCACTCTACCACCAGTTCCTGATTCTGTGTGCGCTTGTAACCACATTGGAAGGAGCAGGTGCTTGTTAATACCTTCTCTGGAAGTCAGAATAAGCTGCTTATCCAACATCATCACAGATCTGTCATTTACCAATCTCATCCATGATGGCCAGGGTACAAGGACATTAGATTGGTAACACTGATGTTTGGGTTCAGATAAGCAGTTGCTGTCAGATTGTCAATCTGAAGTTTCCTTTGCTGAATGTCAGCAACTCACTAAAATGACAACTTTGTAAAGGAATCGTGAAGTTTGACTTCAAGACTAATTGTTATATAGAACATGAAAATGTAGGATTATAATTTAAATAATGAGAATGGAAGGGATGTCAGTGGTTGGAAAGTTAAGTATCAATATATACTCACCGCCAAAAGAAATGCGAACCATAGAAACATATGGAGAGTACAGCGTTAGAAATTGGCACTAGTCCTGTAGTCCTTACCAAACTGCCCAATAGTAAAGGTATCCTAAGGACTAGTAGAAATTGGCCCGTTTTGAGGGTTTTGCTATATGTTATCATTATAAGGACTAGTGGACAAAAACTGTTAGTTTCTAACCCTGGAGAAGCGTGTACGTTAAGAAGGGATGTTTCCAATGTGTGCCAACTAATGACAAAACTAACAATCAGTCAAGTGTTACCACAGAGTCTTTATTCTTATCACGATATGCTGCACATGATTTTCAAACTTTACACGCTAATCCTGCACAAGACAAATGGTGCACCTCGCGTCATGGATCTGTGACGTCACATGTGATGTGTTCATGAGCGTTGGTTCACACAACATACCAATATGTTCGTTTGTGAATCAAGCCAATCTAATATCTCTTGAATGTGAGTAATTCTTCATATATTAACCAACAAATATTGTATTCACATTTCTTTTATCAGTGATTGTATATTGACTGAAAGTATCCTATATATTGATTGATAACCAAATTATTTATTCTCTATATGTGTAAAGGTAAAAAATTCTTATTAATCAAATTAATGCTAAATATGAACAAGGCTGATCAATTAAATGTTTAAGAATTTTCTTCCTTCTTATTGTCCATCTTAACTATGGTAATGTTGACAAATTTATTGTTTTTTGTGGCAGTGAATTATTAATATAGTATCACTATCAATACTGGTATCAATACTGTATCGACATTTACAGTTTATTGATTCTGCGATATTGTGATAAGTTGACATCCCGAACTGAATGACAGTACACATAATACAGTCCCTATTAAACAGAGCTAGACATTTGGTTATTTCTTGGTTTCTGTCAAATCATTGGTGGGGAAAAAAGAAGTTTCAGATTAATTTTGTTAATTTTAGAATGTTGCCATGTGCACAGTGTTAGTTGTTTTGTTTAACCTATTGTAACCGATTATCCTGCATATGAACCTAATGTGCATCATTTTTGGGTTGTGAATATGTCAGTTAGCCATTTGGTGAAATAAAAACCCCAGTGCTTTTCTTTTAATGGGGTCAATGGAATGCATAACCGAATAACTGAACAGTTGGGAACATATTTGCTATAACTTGCTCTGCTGAGTTGTCTCCCTTGGTATGAAAGGCTGCCAGAACTGGCTGATCATGGGTCGGAATACATTCACGAACTGACTTCAGTATTTTTTGCGTTGACGTAAAAAACAGTGCCCTCTGTAGTGCAAAGTGTGCACACCCGTTTTTATGTTATGACTCCATAAACACAAAAACATTGCGGTCAATTCTAATAAGTAAATATGTCAACGATAACTTCAGCTAATTTAGTCATTAAACAAAAGAAAGTTCAGACAACCATTCAAAACCAGTGACACTGTTCAGAGCAATAATGCAACACAAGCCCCGCCCATGCCAATCAGGACATAGTAGTCCATTAGCATGGTTAGTTGGTGAGGCCTATTGTTGTTTTGAGTTTGTGGAAGCAAAAAGAATAGCTTGGCTTGCAAATCAGTTGTCACTTGCAAGTTTTTTATTTTAAGATGTACATGATCAGAGGCCTGTTGACATGAGGTACATACTATTGTGACAGTCCGATGTACAGACACCAGACCTGCCATGGCATTGTGGTCGCTGGTCAGGAGGCTCGGCTCTGTGCTTGAATGATACCACTATGCTTAAAGGCTAAAAATGAGACAAAGCTAAAAATGAAATTATACAGCTAGAATCACTGGCTGTGCTAAAAGTATTTCACTTGACTAGCCCATAATTGGCTCTGAGCATCACTTGCAGTAGATTTATATACGCACTATAATCAGCTGAGCTTACTGGAACCGACCAGACTAGAATATTGCTAGACACAGGTGTCGTCACATACTGCAGTAATTTTCTGGAGACCCAATCATCCAGAATCAAATGCCAAACTAACAAAATTGCTAAAAACATGGTCAGCTGTTTGATCAAACGAAAGGTTAAAATACCATCAATATCAGTTTGTTATATAAAAAGCAAAAATGTAACATGTAACATCTTCAAATGTGACAAATAGAAGTTCATGGCCTCTTCCTTCTCTCCTCCTCCCCCCCCCCCCAATGTGTGCCAACTAATGACAAAACTAACAATCAGTCAAGTGTTACCACAGAGTCTTTATTCTTATCACGATATGCTGCACATGATTTTCAAACTTTACACGCTAATCCTGCACAAGACAAATGGTGCACCTCGCGTCATGGATCTGTGACGTCACATGTGATGTGTTCATGAGCGTTGGTTCACACAACATACCAATATGTTCGTTTGTGAATCAAGCCAATCTAATATCTCTTGAATGTGAGTAATTCTTCATATATTAACCAACAAATATTGTATTCACATTTCTTTTATCAGTGATTGTATATTGACTGAAAGTATCCTATATATTGATTGATAACCAAATTATTTATTCTCTATATGTGTAAAGGTAAAAAATTCTTATTAATCAAATTAATGCTAAATATGAACAAGGCTGATCAATTAAATGTTTAAGAATTTTCTTCCTTCTTATTGTCCATCTTAACTATGGTAATGTTGACAAATTTATTGTTTTTTGTGGCAGTGAATTATTAATATAGTATCACTATCAATACTGGTATCAATACTGTATCGACATTTACAGTTTATTGATTCTGCGATATTGTGATAAGTTGACATCCCGAACTGAATGACAGTACACATAATACAGTCCCTATTAAACAGAGCTAGACATTTGGTTATTTCTTGGTTTCTGTCAAATCATTGGTGGGGAAAAAAGAAGTTTCAGATTAATTTTGTTAATTTTAGAATGTTGCCATGTGCACAGTGTTAGTTGTTTTGTTTAACCTATTGTAACCGATTATCCTGCATATGAACCTAATGTGCATCATTTTTGGGTTGTGAATATGTCAGTTAGCCATTTGGTGAAATAAAAACCCCAGTGCTTTTCTTTTAATGGGGTCAATGGAATGCATAACCGAATAACTGAACAGTTGGGAACATATTTGCTATAACTTGCTCTGCTGAGTTGTCTCCCTTGGTATGAAAGGCTGCCAGAACTGGCTGATCATGGGTCGGAATACATTCACGAACTGACTTCAGTATTTTTTGCGTTGACGTAAAAAACAGTGCCCTCTGTAGTGCAAAGTGTGCACACCCGTTTTTATGTTATGACTCCATAAACACAAAAACATTGCGGTCAATTCTAATAAGTAAATATGTCAACGATAACTTCAGCTAATTTAGTCATTAAACAAAAGAAAGTTCAGACAACCATTCAAAACCAGTGACACTGTTCAGAGCAATAATGCAACACAAGCCCCGCCCATGCCAATCAGGACATAGTAGTCCATTAGCATGGTTAGTTGGTGAGGCCTATTGTTGTTTTGAGTTTGTGGAAGCAAAAAGAATAGCTTGGCTTGCAAATCAGTTGTCACTTGCAAGTTTTTTATTTTAAGATGTACATGATCAGAGGCCTGTTGACATGAGGTACATACTATTGTGACAGTCCGATGTACAGACACCAGACCTGCCATGGCATTGTGGTCGCTGGTCAGGAGGCTCGGCTCTGTGCTTGAATGATACCACTATGCTTAAAGGCTAAAAATGAGACAAAGCTAAAAATGAAATTATACAGCTAGAATCACTGGCTGTGCTAAAAGTATTTCACTTGACTAGCCCATAATTGGCTCTGAGCATCACTTGCAGTAGATTTATATACGCACTATAATCAGCTGAGCTTACTGGAACCGACCAGACTAGAATATTGCTAGACACAGGTGTCGTCACATACTGCAGTAATTTTCTGGAGACCCAATCATCCAGAATCAAATGCCAAACTAACAAAATTGCTAAAAACATGGTCAGCTGTTTGATCAAACGAAAGGTTAAAATACCATCAATATCAGTTTGTTATATAAAAAGCAAAAATGTAACATGTAACATCTTCAAATGTGACAAATAGAAGTTCATGGCCTCTTCCTTCTCTCCTCCTCCCCCCCCCCCCCCCCCCCCCCCCATCACGTCTCCCAAACTTGTCCCAGCTGTAAGATGACCTTGGTCACACTTGAAACAACAGTAATGCCCCTTTTCACTAGATGATCTTTCATTCTGACTGCCTTAGCTACCATACTTTAACATTGTCATTGTGATAAGATGGCTTTAAAAAACAAGGTCCTCTCTGTTTTCTGAAGATTGTTTATCCTTAGTAGATTTGTATTTTGTACGCCCCTTCCTGATTTTCTAATGAATTTGTTTTTGTCATTTTCGTCCATTCTTTGTTGAAACTAAACAAGTCAGTGTCCTGCAATCCATTCAAAGCATCACCTACTGGGCCGTCTTGTAAACATTAATATGTCAGTGTTTCAGTGAAGATTGTAGAATGGAATTAGAAGATCATGGGTGATCTAAAGTTAATAACTCACATGGGGTTTGTGCTCTTCTTGACGTCATAATTGTGAGCCGTCTTGTTACACGTTGGAGCTATTTCCGTGATGCTGAAGGTTAGCAGTTGGATGGGGTGGCACAACACAAGACTTTGTAGTCTGAACCTGTATATTTCTTGTCATGCCCTGTGATCAGTTGTTATATATAGTTCATTGTATACCCACTCATTTAGGGATGGTATTTAGTATTAAGTATTTTAAGACAGATAATTTTTCTGCGGTGTTGTGTTGGACAAACATTTCTGAAGGAAAGTCATTTTGAATCTCTCACATAATGTCTGAAGCAGCAAGATGCTATACACGTTATGAACTACAAAAGTTCTACTTGGTTAATTCTGACGATGGACTGATGGATTTTTGTTCTTCTAACAGGCTGTGAAATTAATGTAAATCTGCAAGTCCTAGACTAGTAAAGTTCAAGTGAAAAGTCCTTGTGGACTATCACGTTTACCATCAGGTAGATGACACCTCTGTAGCGGATCATTTTTGTGGATTAGTGAAAATAGAAATTAATTTCTAACTGTGCCTAAATATTGGTCATTGGTCCACTGTACACATGGTACCCAGAAACACTACAGGTACATAGAACTGACCAGATGGGACAATGGTACGCTGTAAGCCCCCAAACTGCAGCCAGGCATCCTTCAAGTGTCCATGAACCATGTTTTATACTGTGAAAGGTATTTACTGTTACTGTTAATCAATATGTAATGTCATCAGCAGAGAATGCTGAAACAGATGACATTGGGTGTAAGTGGCAAAATAGTGGTGACAATTATATGAATGGATTCCTGAAAATCAGTGTTGACACCAGGCGTCTGATTGTGTTAAAAAAATCCAGACAAATACTGTTTGGAATTTTGTATTTAATTGCAAGTGAAAGGACATTACTGCATTTGCCAGAAAACTTGTAAGACTGTCTTTCTTGATTTGGAAATATGACCGGCACAATCATGACCCTGGATATATAACAGACACTCCTTGTACTATCATCATCTTAATATTGCCCACAGACATACATTTTAAATATGTTCATGAACTGCTTCCAAGTGTTAGGAGAATATTTTTCAAATCTCTATGTATTCAAGATTCCTTTTGACTGAAAGCACTTTTGATATATAGTGGTTCATTGCATCCAACATGTCCAAGCAGAAAGCTGTACATACTTTTGATAATGGTCAACTTATGCATGATGCTGTCACATGTGTGAGCAGCTGCTGCCAGTGTTAATATTGCCATTATCTGTGGCATGATTGATCTCCCTCTGCATAGAATACTTGCGCAAGTACACATGTAGGGCCCAAAATACTCTGAATCTCTATAAGCAGACGTGCTGGTCCTTCTTGGTAAAAGGACGACCTTATTATGTGGTCTTGGGTTCAACATAACATTAGATGGTAATGGGTTTCGGGACAAGTTGTAAAGATGCTTGTTTGGAAGAAGTAGATGCAGTTGTACTTGAGATTGTCGCCATCCACTCTTTCGGGACTATTATAAGATTTTGCTGCTATCTTTACTCTCTTTTGCTTGTTTTCAGGAGTCTGCCATGATAGCCATGGACCATCTTACTTGATATCTTCAGGTGAGTTGCTATGTGTCCTCTTATGTTTCACCTCTTTAACCCCTTGGGGATTCAAGGTTAGAATAGGTCCCCAACAACCTAATCTGGTCGTTAGAGGAGACTCAAAGAATCTGATGATGAGGCTCGGTGACTTCGTTGATAGCGTTTATCATCATATCCCAGCGGCGTGGATTGTTGCTCACAATATCAGTCACTCGAATGTCTGATCCTAACTTGATTATTGTACAGACCGCTGTCAAATAGCTGGAACATTGCTGAGTATGGCGTTAAACTAACCATACACACACACACATTGTGAGCTTGTTCAGTGATCCCTCGCTACAATGCTACCTTCGGGGTCCAAATAATTGATGAGCTTTATATATAGATGATTAGCGGTTTAACGAAGGTTGAGTCATAGCTGGTAGATGACCAACAAAACAGTATACATGCTCTGCCTACCTAACACAATCTATGTTGTACGTTTCAGAGTTTACAAAAAGATTAGAATAGAAGTTGTTTATGATTCATTGTGTAAAAAAGTATTAATATGCCGTTTCAGAAAAAAACACATCTTGTCCCTTCAGCGAATTCAGGTGAATAAACAGGAATAACAAACTTGGTCAATAAAATTATTAAATTTGATATAAAACATCACTAAACATGATGATTTACCATTTAAAGTGTACTTCCTGCTCTCCAAGGCATTGTTTTTTAGAGATTAAGATTACTGTGTGTATTTTCTCGTAAACTAAGCCGGAAATAGCAATCAGCTGTGCACACGTTTCCTCCCAATCTACCAGTGATTCAGTTAAAAAGTACCCAATGATACAACTTCAAAGAATTTTGATGTAATGGTCGGAGGAAATTGGTATTTTATCAGGAATAATATATTCAATGTCGTGTTATATTAGTTGCAGCTACCAATATATACTTGAAATAATAAGAACCATAAGTACAGGTGCATATAGGCATGATAGGTGGTGTGCAGGATATTTTTTCACTCAGGGAACAGTTTTGACCAGTCACTGTAGGGACTTCCTGCGCTACATGTATTTCGATTGTGAAAACGTTATGTTGACAGTTAATAGTCAAACTGCCTGAATATGACTTTTAGCGAGTCATGGTACGGCATTTATGATATGTGTATCCACGCTCTTGCAACTTAAGTTCATTTCAATAGGCATCAATAGTGGTAATCTGACCGATGTTGCTGTAAATAACGGTGAGTTGTGTGATCTACTGATCACTTCGCATACGATTTCGCCGAAATTATTGTAAACATTATTATAATTATTGAATGAAATTTTGAATATAATTAATAAGATATATTGCAAACATTAGTACTTCAGTTCAGAATTGTTGACTCGTATTTCCGGTGTTGCATGATCGTGTTGATCAGTTGATAATGTTTTCTGAGATGGGGGAAAACATTGTGTCATTGGAAAACTTGAGTTAATTAAAAATGTTAATAAATTTTTGGAGCCATGCTTTACCGTGTGCTATAACGAGTTAGTGCTTTTTTGAAGAGTGCAATAGCAAGGGAACACTTAGACTAACATTTAGTCTCTGAAATCTTATATTACACAATATCCTTCTTGACTCTAAAAATAAAAAAATTCCCTATGCTGATGTGGAATAGAGCTAGCTTGAGCTGGCTAGACTTGCTTTTGTATGCATTTCTAGATTATTATTTTTTCATAAAATAAATATATTCCACGGTCATGGTGCAGGACTAGGGAACACTGTATCATTGCTCTTGGTAAATGGTCCGTCCTTGAGTCAGTTAGCACTGATCTGAAAGCTTTTCTCCTTCAAAACTTTTGAACATATCTGAATCATCTTCTCAGAACATTTTTCATTTTCACTCTGGCTACCGGGGCGGTCGGGTAGCCTAGTGGTTAAAGCGTTCGCTCGTCACGCCGAAGACCCGGGTTTGATTCCCGACATGGGTACAATGTGTGAAGCCCATTTCTGGTGTCCCCCGCCGTGATATTGCTGGAATATTGCTAAAAGCGGCGTAAAACCATACTCACTCACTCACTCACTCACTCTGGCTACCGGAAAGGAGACTTTTGCCCACTTTTGTGATTTTGGCAGAACCATTACAATATTTTACGTTATGTTGACAGTTAATAGTCAAACTGCCTGAATATGACTTTTAGCGAGTCATGGTACGGCATTTATGATATGTGTATCCACGCTCTTGCAACTTAAGTTCATTTCAATAGGCATCAATAGTGGTAATCTGACCGATGTTGCTGTAAATAACGGTGAGTTGTGTGATCTACTGATCACTTCGCATACGATTTCGCCGAAATTATTGTAAACATTATTATAATTATTGAATGAAATTTTGAATATAATTAATAAGATATATTGCAAACATTAGTACTTCAGTTCAGAATTGTTGACTCGTATTTCCGGTGTTGCATGATCGTGTTGATCAGTTGATAATGTTTTCTGAGATGGGGGAAAACATTGTGTCATTGGAAAACTTGAGTTAATTAAAAATGTTAATAAATTTTTGGAGCCATGCTTTACCGTGTGCTATAACGAGTTAGTGCTTTTTTGAAGAGTGCAATAGCAAGGGAACACTTAGACTAACATTTAGTCTCTGAAATCTTATATTACACAATATCCTTCTTGACTCTAAAAATAAAAAAATTCCCTATGCTGATGTGGAATAGAGCTAGCTTGAGCTGGCTAGACTTGCTTTTGTATGCATTTCTAGATTATTATTTTTTCATAAAATAAATATATTCCACGGTCATGGTGCAGGACTAGGGAACACTGTATCATTGCTCTTGGTAAATGGTCCGTCCTTGAGTCAGTTAGCACTGATCTGAAAGCTTTTCTCCTTCAAAACTTTTGAACATATCTGAATCATCTTCTCAGAACATTTTTCATTTTCACTCTGGCTACCGGGGCGGTCGGGTAGCCTAGTGGTTAAAGCGTTCGCTCGTCACGCCGAAGACCCGGGTTTGATTCCCGACATGGGTACAATGTGTGAAGCCCATTTCTGGTGTCCCCCGCCGTGATATTGCTGGAATATTGCTAAAAGCGGCGTAAAACCATACTCACTCACTCACTCACTCACTCTGGCTACCGGAAAGGAGACTTTTGCCCACTTTTGTGATTTTGGCAGAACCATTACAATATTTTGAATAAGATTCTGCCAGAACAATTAACATGATTAAGTGGAATATATTTCATTTATTGTAAAATGTATCATCAGTAATTTAGAGTAGCTTTTGACCTTGGGCCAGCTACTTAATAATCAGTTAATGAGCACTTTTTATCACCCCGTTTTGAAAAACGGGGAAAAATATTTTCGCGTCTGCCTGTCTGTCTGTCTGTCCGTCCATCAGCCGTCTCCTAAACTGTTGAATATTTCTTGTTGAAACATTCTATACAGATCAGTCTGGTGGTGAACTGGTACATTATGATGATTTGGGATTTTTAAGACTTTTTTCATGACGACAAGGTAGACGGACATACTGAAAACAAGGGTACTGCTCATTTCCGGAGCAGAACTCCAAAACCGTTAATTATTTCTTGATGAAACTTGGTATACAGATCAGTCTGGTGGTAAACTGGTGCTTTTTGATAATTAGGGATTTTAGTTTTTTTAGTTGTTTTTTTTAATTTCCTGACAGACAAGTTGGGCTTTACTGAAAATGAGGGTAGAACTTATTTCCGGAGAAGAGCTCCAAAACTGTTGAATATTTCTGGATGAAACTGAAAAGACCAGTTTAGTGGTGGACTGGTGTCTTTTGATGATTTTGCATGTTGAAAAGTACTAGACAGCATTATGTTTTTCTTCACTGAATTGAAGGTATTCAATGGCAATGAACCAAAAGTGGGGTATTAGTAGCCAAACTCCATTTCCAAGTTGCACCAGACCAGGGGCTTTTAAGCTTGTGATGGGAAGGTTTACAGAGTTTGAAATGCTTGTGTGATACAATTAGAGGCAGTAGCTACCATCCAGCCAATCATGCTGGTAGTGGTTACTAATGTTTGGGGAAACTTGCTCACTTTGGATTCCAGTCATCTCAGATATTCTTTATTACCTCAGATGATATTTCATCTCTGAATATTGTGATGGTCAAGGTTGCTAGAATAGAAAAAGGAAATAATCATGATTAATGTTGAAAATGACTTAAATGTTATTATACATATATGTAAGAACATCTTGATGTATTACTTCATTTATCATTGGTTATGGGAGCGATGGGGCAGCCTAATGGTTAAAGTGTTGGCTCATCATGCCGAAGACTCGGGTTCAATTCCCCACATGGATACAATGTGGGAAGCCCATTTTCCGGTGTCCCCTGCCGTGATATTGCTGGAATATTGCTAAAAGCCGCATAAAACTCACTCACTACTTCATTTATGAAATTCAGTTATTGATGTACCGTATATGCAATTTATTTTTGATCAAAACTTAACTGATTTCATTCTTTCTCTTTCATGAAAATGCAGATATTTCTTCTGCGTTGTGTTAATGTGTATGTTATAACATCTTGTAATGCAAGTGCTTCATTTGAATAATTCAATTCAAAATCCATTAATCATCTAAAATTATAAACTAGTTTTGAATTGAAACATGTGAAAACATAGTAACATGGCAAAGAAACAGCCTTGATATCAGTGTGAACTTTACATTAAGAACCAGCTGACCAGTAATGTTCTCACAGTGAAATCTCTGAGTCAGACAGGGCCACATTTCACAAAGCGATCATTGTGCAACGACTGTCATAACACCCATACTTCAACTTAGGCTTACAGAAGTCGTATATGACCTTTAATATGATCATTCTGTGAAATATGGCCCTGTCTGTGGCCCAGTTGTGCAATGTTTACAGTTGGTTTCACTGCTCCCTGTGCACAGCCTACAGTCTCTCTGTCTGCCTGCAGCTCCTTTCACCACCTCCCATTAACTATACTAACTACCCAACAGATCATCAACTCAATAACCATAAGGAGAATATCGCAGATCTACGTTCTCACTCCATTATCTAAACAGTTTATTCCTCAAGTAGCTTCATATTTATTTCACTGTGATACCCGTGCTCGTGGGTTTCACCAAAGTGGTAAACCTCTGGGACCTGCATCACTTCGGGCTTTCCTCCCACAGTAAGCTGACACGCAGTGCTATGACTGGAATACTGTTAAAAGCTGCGTTAAACCCAACTCACTCACTCACTCACTATTTCACTGTGACCAAGGCTACTGTATTCAACGTAATTACCGCCCCACTCTGATAAGTGCCCATGGCGAGATTTGCAAGTTGATCAATGTATACAAGACTTACTTACCGTATTTATTGTGTTTAATACACACTCATGTATAATATGAACCCCTAATTAGGGGGAATTAAATCCTGGAAAAATATATCTCGTGTATAATATGCACACTTTTCTTAAGTATCAATTAAGGCTGTCAGTATGTGACTGTCTTGATCTGTCATTATCCCCCGCCGCGCGAAAGCGCGAAGCGGGGGATATAGTATTCACGACCGTCCGTACGTCCGTCCGTCCGTACGTCCGTCCGTACGTCCCACCTGTTTGTTGCCGCGATATCTCAAGAACTAAACACTGGATTGTCTTCATATTTGGAACTATGGTGTATATACAGACTCCGCAGACACCAGTCGGTTTTGGTGACCTTGATCCCATTTTCAAGGTCACAGCAGACAAATCTGCTTTTAGAGTTGGAAAACGGTGTTGCCGCGATATCTCAAGAACTAAACACTGGATTGTCTTCATATTTGGAACTATGGTGTATATACAGACTCCGCAGACACCAGTCGGTTTTGGTGACCTTGATCCCATTTTCAAGGTCACAGCAGACAAATCTGCTTTTAGAGTTGGAAAACGGTGTTGCCGCGATATCTCAAGAACTAAACACTGGATTGTCTTCATATTTGGAACTATGGTGTATATACAGACACCGCAGACACCAGTCGGTTTTGGTGACCTTGACCACATGTTCAAGGTCACAGCAGGCAAATCTGCTTTTGGAGTTGGTAAACGGTGTTGCCGCGATATCTCAAGAACTAAACACTGGATTGTCTTCATATTTGGAACTATAGTGTATATACAGACTCCGCAGACACCAGTCGGTTTTGGTGACCTTGATCCCATTTTCAAGGTCACAGCAGGCAAATCTGCTTTTAGAGTTGGAAAACGGTGTTGCCGCGATATCTCAAGAACTAAACCTCTCGATTGTCTTCATATTTGGAACTATGGTGTATATACAGACACCGCAGACACCAGTCGGTTTTGGTGACCTTGACCCCATTTTCAAGGTCACAGCAGGCAAATCTGCTTTTGGAGTTAGAAAACGGTGTTGCCGCGATATCTCAAGAACTAATCGCTGGATTGTCTTCATATTTGGAACTATAGTGTATATACAGACACCGCATACACCTGTCAGATTTGGTGACCTTGACCCCATTTTCAAGGTCACAGCAGGCAAATCTGTTTTTGGAGTTGGAAAACGGTGTTGCCACAATATCTCAAGAACTAATCGCTGGATTGTCTTCATATTTGGTACTATGGTGTATATGGCGGGGGATATTTCGTCACTCTGTGACAAATACTTGTTGGAAATAAAATATCAATAAATCCGTACAAATTTATGCAATTATGTTAACCCTATTGTTACACTATTTAAGTGTTCATTGTATATCTGGACTTCTGTTCGTAATCCATTTTATATTTCTTCTTACAATATTTCATTCAATAATGTACACATTAATTTTTTTGTGAAATCGTGAGTTCCTCTGATAATACTTACAACTTCCGTTTACGGTTATGCCCACTTTACCACATACCGCAACAGCGCCAATTCATATTATTCACAGCAACAATGATCTATAATTGGCAGTGGTGTTATGCAAAGTTATGTTACTTCTAAAAACCGTGATTTAATTAAAAACTGGATGTAATTTAAGGATTTTTGCATATTGTATCTTCAGATAATGTTTATTAAGTATGTTCAGGTAGGTAGTTGTAGTGTTCATGGTGTTTTCATTCAAGAGCTGGATTTATGGATTATTGATATATCGGTATGTTTATTCGTCAAATCACAGGTTATGTGGTCCAGTTTATTCCTCAAATAGCCTCATATGAATTTCACCGTGACCAAGGCTATGTTTATTGGTCAAATGACAGGCTCTGTGATCCAGTTTATTCATCAAATAGCTTTATATGTATTTGTAGAAGGCTTTGTTTGTTGGTCAAATGACAGGCTCTGTGATCCAGTTCATTCCGCAAATAGCTTCATATATATTCCATTGTGATCAAGGCTCATTATGGCACTGGCACTGGCACTGGCACATAAATAATTGTGTTTCTAATATATGTTGATAAGAAATGAAAAGTGTGAATAACTTGGATGGATGATATCATGTGACTGATGCCAATTACGGTAGAAGGTTTGGCTTTTGTCAAATTATCATCAATCTCATAAGCAGTGGTCTTTGATCAGCTATATTTCTTCTTTAAACCTCTTAACCTTTAAGCAAAGCTTTCGAAACATGTTACGGTAGACATGTAGAGGCGATTTCCCTAATTTGATGCATCAGAGACAAAAAGGATCTTCGGTGGTATCGCGGATTTTGACGTATATTTACTTACCACATGTTCTCGTGTTTCCTCAGATGAATTATTGACTTGCCTTTGCATGTGTTTGTGATGGGTGCCAATAATGGGGCAGGATATGCTCACCTTTTCACAAAAACCAGTTATCATTGCTGTTTTATAGTGATTCAAAAACACATGCTTATGATATAGCTGGGATCTTACGATGGACTCTGCTTTCAGCAGAGACAATGAGGGAAATAGTTTTGTCTCTTTTATTTTTTTAATTAAAATCTCCAGGGTTCACTCCAGGAATTTCCTGACATGGGCCCTTTATCTCAAAATTGTAAATATTCCTGAGGTACACCCACACTTGCCCATACAACACAATGCTAATATGCGCCATTGTCTTTGAAAATGGAGGCCTTTTTTCAAATTAAGGGCTAAAAGCAGGCCACACCCTAGAATTATCCCTACATCTCTGGGCATCTTCAAGACGTGTGTCCACCTGTAGTTATCAATAGAAGGCGAGATAGCATAACTCATGGATGGTATTATTGTAAGTATTAAAGCTGGTAAGATGGTATTACCATATACTATCTGATGTCGTCCCATGGATCGAGTGTTGTTATTTGCCATTGATTGTATGTCCATTACGAGGGTTAAATGATGCATTCTGAGCCTCATATAGAAATACTTGACCTAAAGACATTAAAGTTATATATTTTTCAACACAATCCCCTTGCACTCTGATACACTTGTGCCATTGATGTTGGGGGCCGGGGTGGGAGAGGGGGGATCCCGGGTTTCGTTGATGTTTATCCCTTGGTTGTCCCAAAAGTCTCAAAAATGTGAACATTATGAGAAAAAAATCAGGAAATTGATAACAAGTACAAGAGAATGTTTTCTGAAGGAATCTAGTGGCACAGGAAAGTTCCTTACTTGATGGAATTAATATCATAGTTTTCAGCATGGCCAGCTCCTAGATAAGGGACCACCAAGGAAGACTGATTGAAACATGCAGGACCATGGAAACATGTACCTACAAGAGGGAGGAAAGCTTCAGTATCTAGAAAGCCTTAATACCATATTTCATGGGGAGTAAGCATGGAGAGATCATTGATGTAGCTCCATGTAATCAGGACCTGAGGACATCAATACAGCTTAGTCATTGTAATGCCTTGGCTACTCTCTGCCGCCCATCCACAGCTGTGTGGCAAACGTGAGTGGTCACCTCGGTACTCTCTGCAGCACATCCACAGCTGTGTGGCAAATGTAAGTGGTCACCTCTGTACTCTCTGCCGCCCATCCACAGCTGTGTGGCAAACGTGAGTGGTCACCTCTGTACTCTCTGCCGCACATCCACAGCTGTGTGGCAAATGTAAGTGGTCACCTCTGTACTCTCTGCCGCCCATCCACAGCTGTGTGGCACACGTAAGTGGTTGCCTAGGTACTCTCTGCCGCCCATCCACAGCTGTGTGGCAAACGTAAGTGGGCTCCTCTGTACTCTCTGCTGCACATCCATAGCTGTATGGCAAACGTAAGTGGTCACCTTTGTACTCTCTACCGCACATCCTCAGCTGTGTGGCAAACGTAAGTGGTCACTTCTATAATCTCTGCCGCCCATCCACAGCTGTGTGGCAAACGTAAGTGGTTGCCTGGGTACTCTCTGCCGCACATCCAAAGCTGTGTGGCAAACGTAAGTGGTTGCCTAGGTACTCTCTGCCGCACATCCACAGCTGTGTGGCAAATGTAAGTGGTCACTTCTGTACTCTCTGCCGCACATCCACAGCTGTGTGGCAAATGTAAGTGGTCACTTCTGTACTCTCTGCTGCACATCCACAGCTGTGTGGCAAATGTAAGTGGTCACTTCTGTACTCTCTGCCGCACATCCACAGCTGTGTGGCAATTGTAAGTGGTCACCTCTGTACTCTCTACCGCACATCCACAGCTGTGTGGCAAAAGTAAGTGGTCGCCTCTGTACTCTCCACCGCACATCCACAGCTGTGTGGCAAACGTAAGTGATCGCCTCTGTCCTATTGTCCGGGTGGGAACCGGGGAGGGGTTGTTGCGAACCCTGTCACCGTGCATCACCAAGTCCTCAGATGACCACTTCTTAGTGGAGGACTTGGTTGATGACATCCCCCGACAACCATGTCTTCCTAAGATTTGAGGAAGACGTAGCTGATTGTTGATACTCCAAAACTGACTGTAGGATGCTGAAACTTGAGTCGGAGACAGCTATGCTAACTGAGCATCTCTCAATGATAGTGTGCAGAGCTCTACTCGACAGGGGATGCACTGATGATGAGGGTCTCCGTTGACCATGGCATGGCCACATCCCAGTTAGATGGAGGATGGAGAGGGCGAGTCCATGGTCTGAAAATATGTTTAAAAAATACCAATTTTATTATGGCAGAGCGGTACAACATGTATATCATGTATATAGTTGTCTTTAATTGATAACCTCAGATACTTTAGTACTGAATTTTAACACAAATATGTGTGGTCAAATAACTGAAAAAACAATTCAGGTAAGCACACACAAGAAAGAAGTGACATGTTATCTGTTTTGTACATGCGCTAAGGCATTTGGCAAGATATGTGGTGTTCCTAACATTAGGATGGGTGACAGGAAAGTTTTTAGTGTTATGTTAACCAAATTGCAAGAATATTGACTACGGTGTAATAGAGGTAGTATATAGAGTTATACACAGTGAATACTATTGTCCGATGTTTGGGCATATATCAATATTCATGAGCAATCAGATTTGCAATAGGTTTTGGTTTGGTCTGTTTAACAAACAAATGTTTTTTTATTTTTTATTCTTACATACATAACATTGGTAATAAACAAAATACTGCACTTATTCTCGTTGGATATAATTTTTACCATATTCATGAACTTTCTATGGTCAGATACCATAGAAAGTCCAAGAGTTTTGTGAAAATGAATGTAGTGTTCTGTATATGTCAGGGGGCGGTCGGGTAGCCTAGTGATTAAAGCGTTCGCTCGTCACGCTGAAGACCCGGGTTCGAATCCCGACATGGGTACAATGTGTGAAGCCCATTTCTGGTGTCCCCCGCTGTGATATTGCTGGAATATTGCTAAAAGCGGCGTAAAACCATACTCACTCACTCACTCTATATGTCATCCAGAATTGGAGATTGGAGATATCCTAGGAGATATCCGTGCAATGGGCGATCTTTGTGTTCCTTTTGATATGATATAAGCGATGGTGGAGCCTGCCATCTTATTGCATCTTCATTCAAAAATGTCCGTTTACCATGTTTACTTCTGAATATTTATAACTAACGCTTATTTTGTAATGATTTGATCAGTCTTCAAGGAAGAAACACGAACTGACATAATGGAAGATAGTGTGGAAAACACTAGGAAAGACGGTATATTGCCACAGCATTTATGACTTTCTGCATCTGAGAACAGCAAGGCATTCTGTCAGTCTTTGGGCAACATGTCGCATGGATGAAATAATGCAAACTCATCTTATTTATCCGGCGTTCTGTTATTTCCCACGACAAGTCCTTAACTATTGTGGCATTCAGATCATATCAACTCGTTTTCAAACTGCCATGGACATGGGATGGAATAAAATTGGAGAAACGCCTACATTTGCAGCAAAAAGGACATGTTTGACAGGCCTTTACTACAGATCTATAATTATTATACATCCGTGCCTTTACCACTAATTGAAGACAAAATAATGTTCAGAGTAAAACAACTGATTTTCAAATTATACTTTCATATCAACATTTCCTCTTACATCTGATTTTATTTTGTTTTATTCTGACAATATTTTTTTAGAAATATACCAAATGAAAATCTACCATGCGTCTGTCAACCAATCAGTTGCTCAGTTAAAATAAACATACAAGTCGTCATTCTTTGAAATAAAAAGAGATTTACCCATATTGTTCTGACCCTTATAAAATGTGTACCATCATTGAGTGCATTGAGTCATCAGGTGTAAATTTATTGATCCATTTCTTACAAAATTATGATACTTGTGCTTTTAAAAAAGTAGTAAATGACAGAGATTTGTCCCCCAAAACAACACAGCATACTGATTACCCTACAAGATGTTAGGATACATCAATAGATGTAATTGATAGTTGTATCTTCTTGTGTTGGAAGCATGATTATGTTCACAATTTATTTCCCTTGCAACCCATGCACTATCCTGCTATAGCTATATAATCTGATTTCAACTTTCTGACTTCAAGACACCTGTTGTATTAAGTCTGTATATTAGATATTATTATGATATAGCAAATATGATTTAAAAAGTTTATAATCAAATATGTTATCATGACATAAACGCAAGTTTAAACCTGCAATCATTCCATGTCTAAATGCATTTATTTTTGTTTTTACATAAAACAGATTACACTTATATATTATGACTGCTAAAATGTCATGCATGTAATCTGATAATAATACACATGCACAAGTATACAAAGATATCAAATAAATTCATAACATTATGCAATGCTGATATCTATTAATGTAAAGAGAAAAAAAGAATAGCATTTTTAATTTGTTTGTATGGGAGTTTGCAACATCAGTTTAGAATAAGGAAACACACAAAGCAATGTGTAATGAAATTAAGAATCAGTTTTATCAATTACAATCATCTGATCCTTGTCAAGGCAAACTGGATGTGGACACTGCAATGTTGATACAAAGATTGAAGATTGGTATGTCTATATTGTTTTTATTTTATCACATGAAAAATTGTATGAATACACAATGCCATTTAGAAAGTGGTCAAATGTAACGGACGGGACTCAACCCCCCCAAAATACGAGAATCTGTACTTAACTAAGAAAGTGTTATCCCAAATATAACATTTGTTAGAAAAATTGTTGTTGATATATGTACCCTTGAATATGTATTTAAACTAATATATACATAAGGCTCTTATGTGTCTGAAAAAAAGAAAAAGAATTTCTAATGTTAAAATTTTAAAAATGCCATAATAATAGCTATTGTTTATTTATTATCCCCCGCCCCAATGAAGTTGGCGGGGGAGATAGAAATGGGTTCCGTCCGTGTGTGTGTGTGCGTGTGCATGTGTGTGTGTGTGTGTGCGTGTGCGTGTGTGTGTGCAACAAGTTGGACTTAGGTTCTATGAGGGTGCTGTTCGTTTCTGGAGCGTAACTCAAAAACCGTTAAATACTTTCTTACAAAACTTTCCATGTTTACCAGACACATACTGAACTGGTGCCTTTTGCTATTTAGGAGTTTTATAAATTTTTATGTTTTACGTTTCCATGGCAACAAGTTGGACTTAGGTTCTATTATAGGGTGGGTTCACTTATGGAGTATAACAAATAAACTGTTAAATATTTCCTTGCAAAACATTGCATGTCTATATATAAAGCACATACTGAACTGGTGCCATTTGATATTAAGGAGTTTTAGAAATGTATATTTGAGAATTTCCATTACAGCTATTTTGACAGGGGCTAAGAGAAATGTTGGGTCAGTTACCTGGTTTGGGACCATAACGTGTTAAAATGGGCGGGGGATATAGATGACTTTGTCGACTATACGCTTGTTTATCATTGAAATGATGTAATCAGTTGTATTTAGCAACAAACAACCACAATTTGTCTATATACACCATGCACTAATTAACACTTACAAATATCAAAATGGATTTCAGTGACTTGAAATCCATTTCTTGTATTTTCAACATTGTATTATGATATGAAGCTGAGGACGTAATTTGCACGTGCCTGTTTCTTTTACAATTTCTTCAAATATTTTGTTCAGCTCTCTCAGTTTTACCTGATAAATAGTAATATTTGTGTTGCTGTCAAAATTCACAACACATACTGACGACCTTGACGTACTGCTTCGCCTAGCCGCTGTACTGAAATGCATGCATATAGCCTCATTGGTGATAATACAACATAGATATGGGTATGTATACAATGAAAATATACTTCATTTTTAAAAGTTTGATATTCAAACATCAAGGGCAACACTATGTACCGATCGCAAAACGTCAACCAAGTGACCTGGAATGAACGATTAGCTCTCTTCGAATGGCTGTCAAGTGCTTTACTATTACAATATAAGCAGTCATGGTTATCCATGCTGTATCATTGAATCACGGAACATATATTTCAGGATTTGACAACATATAGAACATTGTTTAGGTGAACAGATAATATATTGTCACTGCTCCAGCGTAAACGCTGCTGATAGAGGTGAAGGCTATGCTGGTTAACTCTGTAGGTGAGATAGTAACACGTATCGTGCGTAGTTTAGGTTGGACCGGCGGGGTCAGCGCAAGTAGCGGGTTAGTAAAGGGAAGATAGATTGACAAAGATCGCCCATTGCATCACTATACTTTGCAGACCATTGTGACATCACAGGTTACCATGGCGTCACAATCTAATGACATCACTGAAGCCAGAAAGCTGTGCTTGCTGCACTCAACACATGCTGAAGGATTTCACAAAGGTTATTAACACTTAAGACTTGCATCACTGAGGGTTTCCTCCACATCAACCTGATACACTGTGATATCCCCGTATTTGACATAATAAGCACCCCGGCACTCTCAAAATTAGAAATAGGGGTTCTTATTAGAATATTATTTTGGATGGAAAAAAAAGAGTTGAAAGATCGTAAATTTCGTGGTATATGCAGACAGCCTGAAATGTTTATAAACGACAGATATATTTTTCCAGAATATAATTGCCCATAATTAAGGGTGCATATAATACATGGGTGCGTATTATACACGAATAAATAAGTCTTGTGTACATTGATCAGTCTGAAGGTGTGCTAATTGGGATTGTTCACTAGCCAATATATTAGCTAATATCGTCGTGGGCGCTTATTAGAGCGGGATGCTTATTACGTCGAATACGGTATCTGTAATACAAAGAGGCTTTAAACACTCACTCACTCTGTTAGAACTTTGATATGCTTGTAGACTTAACTGAAGTGGTATACGGCTATGACCTTCATCACTTTTAGTTTATGAGCCATATTAAGCTGACCTATTGTGATCTGTCTTTTGAAAATATATTTCATCTGAAAATGATCATGCTTTTGGGATGAGTCCAGGACTTGCTCACTTTAAGATACAAGGCACATGTGATTAAAATTGTTTCAACAAAACCTCTCTGAGTGAAACAGACTTTTTAAGATTGCTTAAACGAACCAAATGATTGTACAGACAAGCAACATGTGCTCTACCACTCTGTGGGAACCAACCTGGCTTGATGTCAAATGCTGGTAGTTGTGCTTGATAAGCAGCTAACCTTGTTATTGTTAATGTAAGACTTTGTAAAGGATGATCTTCATGTGGCCCATGGTTGCAGAAGAGTAATGTAGAAGGATGTAAGTAAATTGAATTAAAATTAAAGTATGAGTTAGTATAGTATACTTTCCAATTTTAAACTGCCCAAGTGCTCTTCCTGTTTTTGTTTTTTTATGGTTTTCTTAGAAAATACAAATTGAAAAATTTCTTAGAAAATTGAGGAATCCATGTTGTTCCCGGTACAAGTTTCAGACAAACAATGAAGATGGCCCGTGACAATTAGCCAAACATTTACATGCCTGTACAAGATGACCAACTTAACCCTTGGGCTCTGTTGCACCAGGGGGCATGGGTGGCCCATTCGTCTAAGGCGCCGCGATTCGCTGTTCAGAGTTGCGTCTCTTGGGCACGCCAGAAACCTATGATTGTGGGTTCGAATCCCGGTTCGCCCCGATTATGTTTCTAGGTTTGTCAGCTCCATACCCGTGCTCGTGGGTTTCACCGAAGTGGTAAACGTCTGAGACATGCAACACTTCGGGCATTCCTCCCACATTAAGCTGACACGCCGTGATATGACTGGAATACTGTTAAAAGCGGCGTTAAGCCCAACTCACTCTCACTGTTGCACCAAAAACTGTTTTGATCAATAGATAAATCAGTTCCGTACACATGTGCAGCATTATTCTCAGCAAATTATGATAATTTGTAGCAATCCTAGAGAGCCATTACTGAATGTTAATAATAAATGGAGTGTAAAATTCATAGTGCTCATGATTACATGAGCTGAGGGAAAGTTTCGACCTGTATCTGACCGTGTCCGTGGTTTAGTGGATAGAGTGCCTGCCTGGAAAGTGGAAGAATGGTGGTTCGACAATGTCATACCATAAGACCTTAAAATTACCCTTGTTATTACCCTATATTACCCTCAATTTTAGCAGCTCTTAAATAATCAAGTCTGGACCAGATAAAACCAGTGATTCATATTTTGTGCATCATCCCATGACATTAGGGTCCGATGCCACACAGTCAGCCAAGTCAGTGAATCTGACCACCCGGCTTCTGAGACAAGTACTAATTCTTACCCTGGAATCAACACATACATCGTAAACTGTACAAGATTATCAACAGGATCTACCTTGTGGAAAGAATGAACCTCAATTTACCGATATACCAGTAATACCTCACACAGTAATGCAGGATAAGTATACAAATATATAAAATATCAAGATTATACTAGTTGTATCTACGGGCAAAGTTACTACTCTTTTTTTCCTGATATATTATTATTAAGATTTTTGTATGAAACCAGACATTTTTATTATATTTATTCCGGTTGGAGATTGGATGGATTTAACAGATTTAAAGCTTTTGAGTGGGGCAGTAAATTGGGACTGTTGTGAAATGAGGAACAAACAAAATAGTGTGTAACAGAGACGACCTTAGTTTGTGTTAAAATGGCATGTAAGAGTCCAAGTCGAGATCATTCACAGCAGTTGTATGTATCTTCCATCATCGGGCCAGTTAAGCTGACAGACTGAAGTCTGTCAGAGTGTCTCATCACGGGTGCTCTGATAGAAAGCATGGAAACTGAGATGAGGACAGTCCAGAATAACAGAATGGTTGAGCATGTAGCAGGAAGTGAGTCCTCCTCCAGTCTACAGCAGCAGGAAGACCTTCAAGTCCAGACTGACTGGATCGTGTATTGTTTATTTCAAGACGTATTGCCCTCGTAGGACAACTAGACCTTGCCAGAACTCCACGTTCCGAAGAAACTTGACCCTTCAACATCTAGACATGATAGTCATCATTGATCATGACAACATGCAACTGTCTTTGATTGGGATGGCTTTGTGGAGTTTTGTTATGAAGCAGCCTAAAGCAGATTAATGGCAGGAATATTCCTTTTAGCAGCTTAACATCATACTCAGCCACACACTGTAGTAGGGCGACAGCTCTCATTTATTTTTGATTCTCCCATTTATTTTTAATTCTTGCCAGGTGTTCTGTTTTGTATTTCAATTTTTATTGTCCATTATTATGATGTTCAATGTGTAGTGTTTATTATGAATATGTTACAGAATTATGGGATTGAGCCCCCCCATCTGTCTGTCTGTCTGTCTCTCTCTCTCTGTGTGTGTGTGTGTCTCTCTCTCTCTCTCTCTCTCTCTCTCTCTCTCTCTAAGGACATGTATTGTCTTGCAGTAAGTCAGTATCCTGATTCCTATTTCAGAGTGTGACCCCCTTGGTTCGCCAGTACAACATCAAGGTGGAGGGATGACTGACCCAAATAAACATCTATCTTCTGTGAAGAGGAAAGATGAAAAGCAACAGGCACAGTAGGTTTACCCATTTTTTGTCAGTCTAGAATTTTATTCAAAGGTTTTTGTGAGAAACTACTTGTCTTAAACTACCTGTCTCACACTTCGTCTAGGAGTGGGTTGGCCTTACGGTTTTAGAGCCCATTCTACATGCCAAGGCCTGAGTTCTGTTCTCATCATGGGTACAATATGTGAAGCCCATTCTTCTTGTTCGACACCGTCATATGGCTGGAAATTTCCTAAAAGTGGTGCAAAAACCTGACTCATGTGGATTTAGGCTTCAGAATATTGTTTGCTCTTGGGACTCTCAGACATTCCAGCATTAAAGAAATCTACTTTGAAGACAATAATATCTCATATCTAACACTCAGGAAACAGACTGCACACATACTCCGAATTTATTGTTTTATAAGAAAAGAAATGTTGTTGCTTTTTCAGCCTGAGGACTTTCATTTTGTCATGTCACTTTTATTGTGTTTTATCTCTTTCTTCATGTTCTTTTTAATTTCTTTACTCCCAATGTATTAATGTTATTTATCATCCCAAACTGGCTCCCACAGGAGATATGGCTTGGATGAGATCAAGCAATATCTACACTGTAGATATCGCTGCAATGAAATTACATCACAATGCTTTGCAGAACATTGTTACATCACTGGTTACCATGACGTCACAATCAAATGACATCACTAATGGCTCTGCTACTGAAGCTGTGTTTTTACACTGAAGACACTGCTAATTATTGTCTACAAATTGAAAAAGTTGGAAGAATGATGTTGGATGATAAATAAAATCTCACCCTCCCATCTTTTGATATCAAATATATCAACACTCGTTGATACAAGTTGCAAAAATCCTTGGCAAGCCTCAGAATTTTTCCACTTTTATCAACTCGTGTTGATATATTTGATTTCAAAAGACACTCGGGTGAGATTCTCTATTTATCATCCAAAACTGGCTCCAACAGGAGATATGCTTGGGTGAGATCAAGCGATATCTACATTGTAGATATTGCTGCATTAAAATTGCATCACAATACTTTGCAGACCATTGTGACATCATTGGTTACTACCGGTATGATGTCACAATCAAATGACATCACTAATGGCGCTGCTACTGAAGCTGTTAGCAGTACTTTTACACTTAAAACACTGCTTATTGCTGTCTACAAACTGAAAAAGTTGGAAGAATGATGTTGGATGAAAAATAAAATCTCGTCCTCAATATACCAACACACGTTCATAAAAAAGTGGAAAAAAAATCATATTTGATATCAAAAGACACGCGGGTGAGATTCTCTATTTAATATATACTTAATGTGTCCAATACGTACTTGAGTATATAACCTGGGCTACTGGTTTCAAATAAATTAAAAAGTGCTATCGAAAGCTACATCGTCCTGCTTCAGGTGAAGTCTTGGCTGGAGTGAACAGAAGCTTACAAACTTTGTCTTACAGTCAATGCAAATACTCATTTTGCAATGTAAGATTACTGGATATGATTATTTGCAATATTACCTTATTCGAGGTAATAAGCGCCCAGGGTGCTCTCAAAATTAGAAATAGGGGGCTCTTATTAGGACATAATTTTGGTGAGAAAAATTTGAGTTGAAAGATTGTTAATTTTGTGGTTTATGCTGACAGCCTGAAATGATATAAAAGAAGAATCTGTGTGTATTATACACGATAGATATATTTTCGAGAATTTAATTGCCCATTATTAAGGGTGCATATTACACACGAGTGTGTATTATACACAAATAAATAAGTCTTGTGTACATTGATCAGTTAGCAGCTCTAATAAGTGCCCATGGCGATATTTGCTAATATATTGGCCAGTGAACAATCCCAATTAGCACTCCTTCCGATTGATCAATGTACACAAGACTAATTTTTTCGCGTATAATACCCACTCTTGTGTTATATGCATTCTTTATTACGGGCAATTAAGTTCTGGAAAAATGTATCTGTTGCATATAAACATTTCAGTGTGTCAGCATAAACCACAAAAGTTATCTTTAAACTCTCTTTTTTCCACCAAAATAATATTCTAAAAAGAGCCCCCTATTTCTAATTGTAAGAGCGCCCTGGGCGCTTATTACGTTGAATACAGTAAATGGTGTTCAAGATGTTACAACTTTGCCATGGCAAGGGAAATTGGCGTTGATTATTTGAGGAGTTACAAAAATATTTAATTTTAATTTTTAGTGAAGCTGAAAATACATCAGTTCCTTGGCAGCACCTGGAATAATACTATTTATCTTTATCAGACAATGAGTAGTACATGTTAGGTTGGTAAACTCAACCTTGTGTGATGATGGACCAGTCAGCTGATGACCAAAACTGAATTCTTGAAGTGAGTGAATTAGTGTGTGAGTTGGGTCTAATGTTGCTTTTAACAGTAATCAAGTTATGTTGCAGCGTCTCACTTAATGTAGGCGGAAAGCTTAAGGGATGCAGGTCTCCGATGTTTACCACATTGGAGAAACACACGACCATTGTGCTGACAAACCAAGAAACATAAGCGGGTTCAACTGGGATTCAAACCCACAATCATAGGTTTCTGACATGACCAAGTGAGGCAACTCTTCACACCAAATTGCAGTGCCTTGGAAGACTGGGCCATTCTTGAGTGAGTGAGTGAGTTGGGTTTAACACCGCTTTTAACAGTATTCCAGTTATATCGTGGTGTGTGGGAGGAAAGCCCGAAGTGATGCAGGTCTCAGACGTTTACCACTTCGGTGAAACCCACAAGCACGGGTATGGTGCTGATAAACCTAGAAACATAATCGGGGCGAACCGGGATTCGAACCCACAATCATAGGTTTCTGGCGTGCCCAAGGGACGAAACTCTGCACAGCGAATCGCGGCGCCTTAGATGAGTAGGCCACCCGTGCCCCCAGGGCCATTCTTGAAGTAACACTGCAGAAATTACTTACACATTGTATGCTGTGATTTGCTGTATGATCTTATTGTGAGAATAGGCATTGCTATGTCATTATGTAACGTCCAATACATAGTGTGGTCACAAATTCAGTGGGGTGCCCATCTGATGTGTTCATTTGGGCCTGGAGCCTTCACTCTTTCAACATGGGACGTGACAATTCAACAATTTGTGTATTATTGAAATCAGAATTGAAATACTGAAAGCTTCAAAGATAATGTTGTTAAGAATTCATAGAGATAGATCAATTGACAAAGATTTCATTTGCCAGATTGTCTACATGATGCCCTGTGTGGGGATTCTGGTGTTGTGAGGTGAAATGGGGTTTGACGTCATGTTTAAGTTTATTGCACTTATGTAGTGCAGGTGTGTATGTGTGTGGCTGCTCGTACTTGTCCGGACTAATGCCAGTTGTATAGTGCTAGCCCTACTGAGAAACCATGTCGCAGTTTAACATGGATGCTCCACTCAGATATAATATACTGTCTCCTTGTTTTATCTCCTTTTATGATGCCAAGTGCCAGGCAGGGTAACAGTAAGTGTCACATTCTAACGTCTTTTGGTATGAGGGGTCTGGTGATTGAACCAGCATTCTCTGTTGATCGTCAATCATGAGTTAGAATACATTTGATCTCTTAACGTTTTTTTGGTATGATGTGGCCAGGATCGAACCAACAACCATCAGCTCCCTGGGCAGACATTTTATCCACTTGTCCACAGAGTTGGTTGGGGGTAGAAATGGTCCCCAGTAGTACTGTATAGCAGAAGGTCCGGAGTTCGAACCCTGGCCGTATCATACCAAAAGACGTTAGAAGATGGTACTTGTTACCCTGTCTGGCGCTCGGCATTGAGGAGCTAAAACAAGGACTGGTCAACTCGGAGTCGGTATACTGTGTCTGAGTGGGGTATTCATGTTAAACTGCGGCATGGTATCTCAGTGGGCTAGCACTATAAACTGGCATCAGTCCGGACTAGTACAAGCAGCCACACACACATGTGCATGCACATTGCTATGTAAGTGCAATAATCTTGGACGCGACGTTAAAGTACTATTTACTAAAGTACCCTATTTTACCTCATCTCACCTCATCACATGGATTGTTGGGTACTCCAGAAAGAAATGTTGCAATATGTATCATTTGAAAAGCATATTGCAGTACCAACCAAGAGTACCAGCAAACACAACTGGTCACGCATCGAACTTTGCTCTTTAATACAATGTTGGTTGTCAAGCATGCATAACACAGTCTTCATATGATACCCTGATTTCAAAAATATGTATTTTATTGACGATAAGAAGTGAAGCGCCCATGCCCAAGAAACATTTCCTATTTTGTTTTTGGCCTTATGGTAGTGAGAACACCACAAAGCAGGCATGTGTATTCAGGGGTGGTTGAGGAACATAGTATTGTGTGCCAAGCCAGTTTGAAGGAGGGATGATGATGAGGATGATGAAATTGAAACCCATATCCTAAAACTATAATCTCCGTAAAGATTCTGGGGTAGAACAGGTCTTCAGCAACCCATGCTTGCCATAAAATGCGACTATGCTTGTCATAAGAGGCAACTTAAGGGATCGGGCATTCAGGCTCACTGACTTAGTTGATGGATGTAATCGTATTCCAATTGCGTGGATCGATGCTCATGATGTCAATCACTGGATTGTCTGGTCCAGATTTGATTATTTACAGACCGCCGTCATATAGCTGTAATATTGCTGAGTGCGGCATTCAACACCAAACAAACAAACAAACAAACAATTAGGACCTTATAACGGGACATCACCTCCGCAAAGTCAAGCCATGTGAGACCCAGCGACGTTAAAGAATTCCCCTTCTTGGTACCCTGCCTGGCGCTCAGCATAAGGTGATAAAACAAAGAACCATCAGCTATCGGGCTTGCACTAAAACCAAACAGCATTAGTACGGAGTAGTAAAAGCAGCTACACATACATACACCTCACCTCAGTGATCAGGTTGTCTTACCTGGACATTCGATCTGGACTCTTTCACTGGACCGGTTTGTAATCTGTGTCCTAGTGCATCACTTTTGTTATGTACATTACATATATTACAAGTGGGTCAGGTAGGGCTGGGACGGGTAACTCGGGTACTCGGTTGGGGTGGGTCTATCTAAGTAGTTTTTGTCAGGGCTCCATTTAATTGTCAGTAGGACATTTTATACCCAACTGTAGACCTACAGCGGGTACCCTGATAATACATTTTGTCTCGTCCCAGTCCTATAGCATCAGAAATATTTTGTCTCTTATTTGGTGTTAGGTGTCGGCCCTTTCTTACATAGAAAGCACTGTTGATAATGATCTTTGTGGGAATCCTGTTCCACAGTGGAAGATGGTGTTGTCGGTGCTTGGTTGAACTAGAGCCATACACAAGATATTTTTTTGGTATATTTTCTTGTAAATTATGCACACCTCTGTCCAATAATAACAGCTGCAAGAGGCTGTGTGAATTATACATGCAGACAATGTGTTTTGTTTCTTTCTACAATATCAAAAACATTGCCACCTGGAGATGGCATATCATAGTGTAGTATGGGAGATATTCCTATTGTTACAAACAAAATAAAGGCAAAGTCCTTTCAACCCAAGGATGGAACTCATAAGCTTCACCAGGGAGCAACAACTAACACTGACTTACCAAGTTTGCTCTGTCCAGCCAAGACTTCCAGTATTTGACTGCACATTGCACCTGAGATAGCAGATTTGGGAAGTCTGGATCCCAGAATGGGGTCGCCTGTTCTACTCAAGTGCAATTTATGCACAAGAAAACATGTTACAAACTCTCATGTCATAGATATGGTATAATAAATTACAACTGAGTTTTTAGTCTGGGGTCTTACTCTCCATCAGCTTTCTTTCCTTGGGTCTTACAATCACAAGCATAACGAGGAGGAGAGATTTATCTAGATTAGATACCAACCAAAAAGAATGAAATATGTCAGAATACATTCAGAAACATGTCAAATATATTTGTCTCCCTACACAGATCCTGGACTCAACTGGCGCCTAGTCAGTTGTCGCACTCATTACTGTCATGTGAAACACGTGTTGCACATGACAGTAATGAGTGCTCAACTTCTTCTTTCATCATTTAAAAAGACAATAAATATTTTTATGAAATTGTTCAGATGCAATTGCACATTTCAGTTTATGATCAGTTTACAACTATAAGATATCAACAACATATTTTCTTGCATATTCCAAGTAATAATTTCTGATATTTCCAAAGGATGACTTCCGGATGTTTTCCTTCTGTGCGTAAGGTCTCAGTGGCCGCTACCAAGAGTTCGGAATCAACAACGACAAGTACTCAAACAAATTGGTTGTTCGACTGCCAAATTCTACTTGCTGTGGACGTTGAGTCCTTAATTTGTACATATCATGATGTTCTTGAAATTTAGCTTGAAATATATGAGAAGATGGAAAAACACGAAAAGGGGGCAAGTGTTTTTCTGTCTTTCAAGTTCACCTCATACTGTTTTGTAAATGTTGAAGAAGGACGATTCCTTGATCCTTGATTGAGTCGCAGTCGTCTAAGGCGCCGCGATTTGCTGTGCAGAGTTGTGTCCCTTGGGCACTCCAGAAACCTATGATTGTGGGTTCGAATCCCGGTTCGCCCCGATTATGTTTCTAGGTTTGTCAGCACCATACCCGAGCTCGTGGGTTTTACCAAAGTGGTAAACGTCTGAGACCTACATCACTTTGGGCTTTCCTCCCACATTAAGCTGACACGCTGCGATATAACTGGAATACTGTTAAAAGCAGCGTTAAACCCAACTCACTCACTCACTTGATTGAGTCAACATGTCTATAAAGCTAAAGGAATAAGACTTTCTGGTTTAAAATTATGCTACATTGAGCATGTGTTTCCCAAACTGAAAGTGATGTCATTAGACTTGAAGTGATTTCATAATAGGGGAAATTCCTTTTGGCCTGTGTTCGGCAGCTTGATTCCAGAGAGTTTCTGGGGCTTCGGTCCTGCCTCACGCTGAAACACGTTACATAAGGTGTCTTCCTAAGGCAAGTGACTTCGTTCAAAATATGCCTCTGTTCACCAAGCAATAAATGGGTACCCAGTAGGATGAGATGGATGTAACTGTTAACCATCTAGCGCCTTAAAGACAATTTACATTGTATATTCTCCAAACTGATCTATTGATCAGGGTAACAATGTAGCTTTGAACATGCCAATGTGTGGGGCTGAGAGATAGCACAGTATAAATGGCCTTATTATTATATTTCACTTGTCCTGTGGACTCTGATTCTAACTGATGACTACTGTTGGTAGTTCTGATGTATTTGATGTATTTAGTCTGTATCGCGCAGCAACTCTGTACTCCTGTATTGTATCACAAAGATGTATAAATGTGAGATGACAGAATTTTGCAAATTACCAAAGACAGTACTGGTATGTTTTTCTGCTTGCGAGTGACATGTTGTATTCTTCATCTGATAATGACAGTCTGAGATGGCCACTCAGTCTATGTTTTCAGATCCTGAGTGGCAGGTTGTGGCCATTTTTCCGATTAACTGAATCAAATTGTTGTTCATTTGCAGGAATAGTGTGGAATGGGAAACTAATGCTATTTCTACAATATTATCATGTTCAACTGAAGTTCATTGTATACGAGACAATATATAAATGTTAATGACACGGCACAGAGGGTTGTCATGGCGACAGAAATTGTTCTCTCCCTGTGAACAGGATTGAATAATGTGAAGATTGATCTACCCCAAGAACAAAAATATTCCTATAGGCCTTCTGAATCAGATACATCCAGAACATCATGGGGGCACGGCTGGCCCAGTTGTCTGAGGTGCTGCAATTCCAGTTGCATCTGATAGGTGTACTGAAACCTTCGGTCATGTGTTCGAATCCCTGATTTGTTCTGATTATGGTCCTAGGTTTGTCAGCACCATACCTGTGCTTGTGAGTTTCATCAAAGTAGTAATCATCTAAAGCATGCATCACTTGGGGATTCCCTCCCTCATCAAACTGACATACCATGATTTCATGTTCCTAGCGGCATTGAACCTAACTTTCTCACTCACTCCAGGTCATAGTAGCTTATAATAATGTAATTTTTTATGTGAAGTTTGCATGATATACATCTTTTCCATTGGATGAGAGGCCAGTCACATGACCATAAAAGTTACGTTCATGAGTGAACTACACATTTAACATTCATATATTTTTATGAGACTGTATTCTTGAAATGGCGTAAACACTGACAACTTCCAAATTCCTGGGGAAATTATGTTAACCCCTGGGAATTCCCTAGAACAAGAGAGAAGAGATTATTATTTCTGATTATATAGACGCTTGAACTCATTTAATTTGGCATATATTGAGAATTGTCAACATGTTGGACTGCCTGCCTGTGATTGAATGTCCTCTCTGCAGCCCATCCTAGAGAATAAAACAAAGAAATGCACACCCAGTCGATTCTTGCTTAGAGTGCCAGTGCCAGTGCCAGTCAACAATATTCTAAAGCAATCTATTTTACTTCAGTATCTATTCCACACTTCTTTATTATCACCTTTGAATGATTGGCCAATTGATCAATGATGACTAGCACAATCACCACAGGTTCATTGACAATTTCGGAAACTCCCGTCACATTGATCTTGTCAGCCATTTTTACGCCCTGCACTTTCTAATAAATGTATTTCGACACATTGTCACTGTCACTGACTAAATTAGGTAGTTCTTAACATCAATGTTAAATTGAACCGAAATATGTATTACAGACATTGTGAAATGTGATAGATTTAATAAATCAGTGATATGACAGGTAGGTTAATAAAATTGTACACCCCGGGTACATATTTGACGTGGCTACGGCCTAGCCGGTGTACCAGCCTGCAGTGTTGAAAGAGTTAATTTTGGCAAAATCGTGTGTGAGGTGACTCATAAATATATGATAAGTCTGTTATTATTTCTGTCGTTTGACCTAAAATCTACACAGAAATTTGTTCACAAATAATATTTCCCTTCGGATAACATGACATGGAGGAAACGCGGAAGTGATTTTTTTCTCAAGTTCTCTCAATGACTGACTATGCTGACATTGACGTCTTAATCATAATGTGTTTACTTTTGTTCTTGTGGTTCTGTTTTATTAAAGGGGAGGTGGGGTAGCCTAGTGGTTAAAACGGGTGCAATTCCCCACATGGGTACAATGTGTGAACCCCATTTCTGGTGTCCTCTGCCGTAATATTTCTGGAATACTGCTAAAAGCAGGTAAAAACATACTCACTCACTCACTCACTCACTCTGATTTTGAAAAAAATGCTTCTGATCTTAATGTTTTTTCACTACTAATTAACTTGACACATTCTCTGCTGTTTTCGTGATTGCCTGTTTCTCGTTTTTAATGAAACTTGTATAACTGAGGATACTATTGTGTTCAATTATTATACTGTGTGCTGTGCATTGAGTTTATGAACTTCTGACCTGCATAAACTGTTACGGTTCACTTTGCATCATCATGGTGAAGTACTTTTCCATCTTTGCACAGTGAAGAACAAGCTTATCATTGGAAGTTGTGAGTGAAAATGATGACAATAATGTTGGAACTATAACAGTGATGGTGAACAAGATTCTGAGCTGATGGAAGCAAATGAAGACATGGAGAAACAGTCCACGCCAGCAGCAGTCGAAAATAAATCAAAATCAGTGCTTGGTGAAAATAAAAAAAGGAATGGCTGACAAAATATAAAATCATAAAAACCGGTATACTGACACAATACAAATGAAGACATTTACTTGGCCCTTTTAAAATGAGAATTATTTTTTTTAAATATATCTTAATTTCCCAGAAGATACAGTAAATGTCATGAAATGATGCATCGTATGATTTTAGAGTGAAATATAGCAGAACATCCAGGTTTTTTTAATCTTTGTTGGCTTATTGTAACTATCAACTGTAAAAAATAGAAAGAAAGAACACCTGCGTACCTGCCTGCCCTAATTTTAAGATTGCTGTAATTGGAACCACAACATATATTTTGGGGGCCCTTGTGTGTAGTAATTAGGATCTGTGTGTATACAATCAGTGTCAATCGCTAGCAAACACTTTAGCTCCCAATATATCACAGTATGTATCACAATATATTTTTTCAGTAAATGGTGGAAAGCAACAATTCCTATTCTGCTTTGTGTTGACTTGGGTAACATGTGACATTACCAATGTTCCAAGTTCAGTACAAACCAGATCTATCTTGTTCAAAATATCATAAGGCTTCTTACGAAATGTTCTACCATATTTAGCAAGATATTAACTTGTTCCAATTTTCTTCACCTTTTCTTTCATGCTAAATAAAGAATTCATATCTTGTGACACAACCTATTTTCCTCAAAGGGAACCTCTGACAGTGATAGAATTATTTGTCCAAATGTAACCAGTGAGGCCATATTCTTTTGTGCGCATCCATAGCAGCAGTCTTAATCGTCTAATTGTATTACCTACTTTTTACTGACCTGCCTTCTTCCTCCACGATTAATATGCTTACCGTTACAAAAAATTGATTGAGATTCATGTCTGTTAGAAAAGTGACTGGCATAATGTTAACATTATCTTCAGTGATGCGTAGACATATCTTCATATAACATGGCCACCTCCATGGTTCAGTGGATTGAGCGTCAGCTCTGAGAGCAGGAGGTTGGTGGTTTGATCTCTGGGCATGTCACACCACAGACATTAAAAGTTAGTATAGGTTGTTAGGCTGCCTGGCACTCAGCATTAAGGGGCTAAAACAAGGACTGGTTAGTTCGGAGTTAGTATACTGTGTCTGAGTGGGGTATTCATGTTAAACTGCGGCATTGTATGCCAGTGATCTAGCACTATAAATCGGCATCAGTCCAGACTAGTACAAGCAGTCACACACACACAAGTGCATGGACGTCGCAATATAAGTGCAATAATTTTAGACGCCATGTTAAACCCCATTTCACCTCACCTCCAGGACTGGTCAGTTCGGAGTCAGTATATTGTGCCTGAGTGGGGTATCCAGCTTTAGTCCAGACTAGCAGGCACACCCAGACACACATATGTGCATGCACGTAGCTATAAAAATGTGATAATCTTGAACGTGACATTAAACCCCTTTTCACTTCACATGCCGGGTAACTGGGTGGGTCGGGTGGGTCCTGAGTAGGAGTAGTAGTACCCACAGGACTACCTGGACCCGTGGTTAGTCCCGTGATATATTGTTTAATGACAAAAACTCACTGTAGCTCAGTGGTTACACTACAAGTCGCTAATGTTCGCATTTCTTTCTGACAATACACACATTCCTTTTGACTTGTATATGTTTGAGTAAAGATAACGCTTCAGTCAGCTTCAGTGAATGCGTGATCTGATTGTTTGATACATGTATCTAAATATACTGAACTGCAAAAGAAACATCACCATGGATAGATATATGAGTTTTTGTCCAAACACTGTAAACATACTTTGAGACATATTAAAAAGATGAAACTTGGCAAGCAATTAAAGTGTCAAGTGTTCTTAAAGTGACACTTGTCTCTGAGAAAATGGCATCACAAGTCAGTATCTCGTGTGTCCGCTATGTGCATTGATGACTACCATGTAACGTTGATACATGGAATGGATGAGGTGGTCGATGAAGGCCATAGGCACTTGAACCCACACTCCGAGGAACGCCTGACTCATTCAGCTGCACTTGTCGGCCTTGGTCGGACGTCATTTAGCCGTCTTTGAATCTCGTCCCACAGGTGTTCAATGGGATTTAAATTGTAACTGAGGGCAGGCCATTGAATGGTTCTGATGCCATTCTTCTGGAGGAAGTTTCTTGTTGCTCTAGCAGTGTGGGCACGGGCGTTATCATGCTGAAACTCATGGTTGTGGCAACATACCAAATGAGGTATGGTGTGTGGTCTCAAGACTTGATCAATGTACCGAGTTGCTGTGACACCATTGGCCCTCCCTGGACCAATGTTCTGGAAGACCACATGGCCGACCCTCTGTGCAAAGACCAATTCCACCCCACACCATGATGTTTCGGACCACCCAACGAGTCTCTCTCAACAACACAAGCATCCGAATAAAGTTTCCCACGGCGTCGCCAGTCTCTCTCTCTCCCTCTGCCATCTGCTGTTGAGATGCAGTAACGGCTCTCGTCTGAGAAGAGGACTCTTCCCCACTGCTGGTGGCGCCAATGCTTGTGCTGTGTTGCCCACTGAAGACAGTCCCGGCGATGACATGGTGTCAGAATGGGTCCTCGGTGTGGCCTGTGACAGTGGAGGTGTCTGCTTGTCAATCGTCGACACACTGTGTCGGCATAATGTGTCGCTGGTGTGTCCCCATGGTCTGTCAAGCAGTTTCCGCAGCAGTAACAAAGCGATCTTGAAGATGCTGTCTCACAATCTGACGATCCTGACGTCGGATGGTGACCCCTTCTACTACGTGGTCGGTCATCTGTAGTGTTGGTGGTCTGGTGCCGTTGCTCGAGCCTGTATATGGTCCTTATGTGGACTTGAAATGTATAGGCTACTTGCCGCACGGTTTGTCCAGCTTGCAATCGTCCAAGGGCTTGGTGTCGCTCATTTCTTGTCAATCTTGGCATGTGGTAGCAATTCAATAACGAATGAATGTTATCCGATCTGGGTGGATTATTATAGGGTATGAAATGGGGGAACGCATGTGCATTTCAATTTGCACGGAACTCGGGTGCCATCGGGTTACCATGGCCGTTGCCGTGATGCGTTTGGGCGATCGGTTTTATTGTCATCTGCTTTGTTTGTTTTATCATCAGATTTCATTTTCCGGACAAGGTAATGTTAAATTTTAGAAACTTTAACAAAAATTACCCAGATATTTAAATGACAACTTTTCATGCGATGTTATTTGGGGTGATGTTTCTTTTGCGGTCAGTATAGTTTTAGCCAGGGCTGCGGTAAAACAATTACCAATCAGACATTTTGTTCCCTACTCTTGAGACTTGCAGTGGGTACACGGGTAGGGTCGGGTAATAGGGGGTTGGGTACCCAGGTAGTAAATTTGGACTCATCCCAGCCCTACTTGGAACCTTGTACAATCTTTATTGACCCGACTTGTCTCATTATAATATGCCTTATTTGGAAATTTCCTGCTCCTGATTTCCTGGAAGTTTCTTTAAGATCTCATGTCACGGGGGAGAGCATAAGCTTGTGAAAAAAGAAACCGGTGCTATTCAATCTACTGTCCCCCAGTACCATATCATGGAATTCCATGCCTACAGTCTTTGTTGTCGTTTACTTACCGTATTTGACGTAATAAGCGCCCCCGGCGATATTTGCTTATATATTGGCTAGTGAATAATCCCAATAAGCATTGATCAATGTACACAAGACTTATTTATTCATGTATTATACGCACTCGTGTGTTATGTGCACCCTTAATTATGGGCAATTAAATTCTGGAAAAATGTATCTCTCGTATATTAACATTTCAGGCTGTCAGCATAAACCACAAAATTACCTTTCAGCTCAGTATTTATCTTACACCAAAATACTATGATAATAAGAGCCCTCTATTTCTAATCTTGAGAACGCCCTGTGTGCTTATTACGTCAAATACAGTATTAGTTTTTAGTTTTCAAAGATAATAGGGCTTATGTTTTTCTCTCTAATTCACTTATTTTAGTCCCACCCTCATGCATGTTGGTTCAGTCTAAACCATTATTTAGTCCCATACACATGCATGTGGGTTCAGTCTAAACCAGGGGTCCGGAAACCGTCATATGCGCCGGACATGTCCGATTGGGAATCTCAAATGTCCGGTTTAAAATATTGCTTACCGGACATTTAAATTTTTCTGTCCGGACATTTTAAAAAGTATTGTCCGGACATTCTTAAATTTTGACCGGACATGATCAATAGTTAGGACTGAGCAGTTTCTGACTGCAGTTGTAACACAATGAAGATTATCTACACTGACAAGCTTTGTTTGTACTGATTGCTGTAAATACATCGTACCTACATGATAGTCCAATCGGTCAATCACTGTAATAGGCAATAAACTGAGTTGACACTGATTAATCAAGGATTAATTACTGAGAACATCTTGTTAATTTGAGTGAAAGGTGTGTACAACTGTACATAAATACCTCGATGTACCCTATTATCCTCACAATGCTACGATACGTAACCTCAGACAAGAAGCGAAAGCGTGACGACAGCCAGTCGACCGATGCAGATCAGTCGAGCAGATCTGCCAAACCCTCAAAGTCTGGACGATCATTTTGTAAGTCGTGGCTAATGACTTTCACTTGGTTGACATACAATGAGGATTTGCAGATTTTATTGTTTTCAGTAGCTAGTCGTATATTGAATCTTGATTGACCGTCATTTTGCTTTCTGTGACGATCGATATCAAAATGTTTTATGGTCAATAATTAAGTAAAGATGAAAATAGTATTCAAATAACTATTGCTATCAACGATATTTTAGTATTTGTGATTATATTATCTGTCTTGTTTTTAAATAATCTTTAGTTTAAAAAAACCCTTTTCCCGTGAGGTCACGTGATAACCAAATATGGGATAATAGTCTCGATCCAAATGTTACAACGCGTACACTTGAGCAGACTCAAGAATATAACTCATGAATATTAATTAGACCGTTCACTACGTTAACAGATCGTTATTATAACAGAAACAAACGTATGTTTTCCATGTACATCTAAAATGATATTATTTGTTATTAATTGCCCGGTGAATTAAACAATTTAAATTGAAACAATTCATAATTCATCATTTTATGAATACGTACAAACTTGTAATGTGTGTGAAAAGTCGTACTAAAATACACTATTTGAAGGGGGCGTGGCCTAAATGCAAATGTCCGATTGGGATTTTAAATTTTCCGGACCCCTGGTCTAAACCATTATTTAGTCCCATACACATGCATGTGGGTTTCACCAAAGTGATAAATGCCTTAAACCTTCCCTTTTGTCTTGCCTCCAGTAAAAACTACCATGTTGATGATGACTTGAATCTGTATTTATAACTTTTTTATAATCACTAATGCAAACAG
Source organism: Haliotis rufescens (assembly GCF_023055435.1). Classification (NCBI taxonomy): domain Eukaryota; kingdom Metazoa; phylum Mollusca; class Gastropoda; order Lepetellida; family Haliotidae; genus Haliotis; species Haliotis rufescens. The sequence goes on along the minus strand of NW_025963779.1, from coordinate 61,204,435 downwards.
TTTTGAAAATATGCATTGTGTAAAAGTTTGGCTGTAATAAATCAGAAAAGAAATGGATGCATTGATCATGCCAAGTTCAAGCGGATGGGTTTATTTCTGTAATGAAAATGTGAGAGATTTGTCATTTTAATGAAAATATGTTGTGATGTCTTAATGTCACTCCAGATTAGCACAGTTTCTTTACCAAAGATTTCATGCTGTGAAAAGCTATAGACAGCATAGTTATACAGTGGGCTGACAAGACGTGGGAATCCATCTTGTCTCATCCTTTTTACTGTTGCAGCTGAAGTGATAATAAGGTGGAAATTAACTGAAATCAGTCGCCATGGCAACCGAACCAAGCACTTGTGAAAATTACGTCTAATTTTGGATTGTATGAAACTGCCCACATTGTACAGTGTACACCTAAAGAGTGGTTACTTGTGGCATGAACAGAAATAGGTATATATATGTGAAGGTAGGAATAAGGTCAGTGGTGACATCATGGAATATAACTGTTTGTACGAGTTGTTCCGTCAGCAGGTATCATTATATCAGAACCAATGTGTTCTACAAACGCTGTTATATAAGTAGCCTGGTTTATTCTTCATTAGTGGGATATGTCATGGCCTAAAGCACCTGATAAGGCTACTGGTCAGTTCACTGACCTCGCTGACCAGTTACTACCTGCTGGTCAATACATGTTGATATTGCATGGTGAGGCAGGAGTCTGGCTTCCTTCCTGGTGTGAGTTCAAAGAGATGTCAAGATTGGAGAGGAAGGATTGAAATGGACTGTAAACACTTCTTGTTGCCTTCATCGTAGGTGTTTGGATTTGTCATCACTGAATATTTACCAACATTTATGAACAAAATGTGGAAAGATTTGCAACCATAACCCCTGCTTACCTCTGGGTAAAGGCAACCTAACCCTAACCCTAACCCTAACCCTAACCCTACATAACTGATTTTTTTATACTTCCAGCTTGGGGTTATGATTTTTTAATATTTTGATCTAGGGGTCACACAATTTTAACCCAATATGTACCATCAGGATTCATTATCATGATTATGTTTGAGAGTCTGAGACTAGTAAGCTTCAAGCGTAATAACATGTCCTGATGGATTGTTACTTTTACTGTCAGATAGATGGTAACTCTATAGCAGAGGATTATTGCGGACGAGCCCTATTTCAATCTAATTGTTATTTCTAATGTATTTTTGGAGGAGGTGAGGTTCCTACATTTGCTTGATCCTCCATGACGCAATTGGTTTGTGAAGATCGTTCTGGGCGACATGTTTCAAAAATGCTTTTTCAGATATAACATTGAATTTATTGGAAGGTCATTAAGGGCCGTTTAAAAGGGCACTGTGATGAGTCCAGTAATGGGCGGCAGGTTATTTTAATGGATGGTGGGTCCTCAATGTCAGTGTGACAAAACATGAAAAAAAGGAAAGAATTGCAAAAATGTATATAAAGTGAAAAGAGCAAAAATGAAATGTTTCCAGAGTTTTTTGTCTTTAATGAATGTATATATGTGCAGTAGATACCATGTACGGACCACAGCACTAGCATGCAGGGAAGTAAATATCAAGTCGGATATGACCTTTGGCTAACACGAAGAATCTCTAGAATCTTTAGAAAACTGCCTGATGTTGGAGACAGATGGTTATAAGATTTAAAGAGAGGACCTAAAAATATCTCCTAACTAGCATGTAATGACAATATGCTATTATGATAAAAGCAGCTGATCAAGGGGAGAATTGTTGTGGGCACATCTATGCTGCGATGGCACGACAGATATTGTGAAACTCTTGGTTGTGTGGGGTGTACATTCTGTAAGTGACATTTGAAGCCTTCCATTACACCAGCAAGACAGCAGGGCCCACGGAAGGAGAAGGAGGAGGAGGAGGAGGAGGAGGCAATGTTAGACAAATTGTCAGCGATTATTTCTAATTCCGCTGGACAATCTGGTAGTTATGTGGCCAAACTAAGACCTACTTCAGATTACAACTGTTAAAATAATCATTGGAGGTGTTTCTGTGGTGGCTTAGAGTGGAGTGTTCAGTGACACATTCCAGGGAAACAGCAGTTCTACTTTTGAATCAGTCCCTTAGCTTGTGAACTAGCTTCACTGCAAAAACAGGAATTTCTCATGTTTCATTGTATATCACAAATGTTGGGGATCAGGGGAGACTCTTTACCTGCTTATATTGTATGGTAAATATAGGTATATGCATGTGTTAGACAGTTCACGGCGTATGTGAAGGGATGCTTGCAGAGGCTTGACTTTATCACGCTTTGATCACCATATAAATCTGTATGAATATGGATGTCTAGACATGCTGTTTATGGTCAAAGGGACATAACTATGTACAGCAATTTTGCACACAAGAATAAGGAATTATGTTACTTAATGTGTAAGGAATCAAAGTTGAAAACTTGTCCCACTTGCAAAGTTTGTCCTTCCACTACGGTATTGAATTTACTTCAACAGCAATGTGGTAAAAAACATATGCTCTTTATACATGTTAATGTTTTTTTTTGTTATAAGCACACTCACACTTAACCAACTTCTGTGTTAATTTTCTCTCATTGGAATTACATTTCTCGAGCTGATGGCAGGCCAGTTTTAATTTTGAAGTTCTTGTGAAATGTTTACAATTATTTTTTTCATTTTCTGTGTGTAACTTTTGTTTTCATTTTTTTAATATATATATACATTTATTGATTATTTTCTCATGATTGTGAATATCAAGAAATAGTCATGCTGATTTGGACATTCATGAAAGTAGTGTTTTATGAATGGTTAGATCTTATGCGACAATTAATATTCCTGAATAGCCTGGTGGTTGACAAGGGAAAACACAAGAACTCACATGGAATGCACATGGTGTAAAATTGTATGAATACTAGAGTTATGTCCCCTTACTGTGCTCGCTGACCAAGCAGTGAGGATGCCCAAGCTGGCCACCAGAGGGAGCTAGTTTGTTTGTATAGTATGTTCCTGTCAGGGAGTACGGGTGTTTTGCTTATGGCTTTGGAAGCAAGGACTATGTAGCCCATGTTTTGTAGCGTGGATGATCCTCGGTGAAGTTGATCTGCAGAGGCTTTGAGTCAATCCATCAGGATGTGATACCCTTTCCCTGGTCACCCTCAGCTCACTGAGCTGTAGCTGGAATATTGATTGTCTCCAAGTTTCTCGCCAGTCTCGCCGTCGTCCCTCCGTCCCCGTTGTCATTCGTACAGGTAGGTGTAATCCCTTCTCCCACTTCCCCTTCTCATCTTTGTGGGAGGTCCTGACAAGTGTCAAGAGGTTGTTGTATCGTCTGTGCATAGCTTGCAGTAGGATCTGTACACCAACTCATGAAGCCTTTCTGCCTTCTCTGCCTCGTAAGCACATTTCAGATAAACAACACTGTAATTTGCTTGGAGCCTGATAAAATATTGAGTCACTAGAGTTGGTGCCAGTGTCCTCAGAGACTTGTGCATGGAGAGGGTGAACGATAGGGCCCACGCACTCTTGTAATAGCTGTACAACTAAGCATGGAACCAGTCGACTGGTCAGGATCCCTGTGTGACCCGGGTCAGAGTAATGACCTGATTAAATAACATGTTTATTGGTGAGTGGTAGCTTTTCACCTCATGCTTGCTATGGGTTGGTCTAGGAGGAAGGAAGGAGTGTAGGGATGGAGAGGGGAGGGGGAGAGGGAGCTCCTTGTGTATGGACATGATGACCATGCTTGTCTACGATCAGCTGAAGGTGGTGTGGCATCAACATGGATCTCAGCCTTGACCTACTTACGTCTGTGTGTCATTGCATATTAGGGACCAGCCATTGCTGGAAATGTACTTCCCTGCTTTTCTCACTCAGTTTCTCATGCATTTATCACATCTACATGACACTGAGTCTACATTAAAAGATGTCTTCCCAATGTCTGCTTAATGAGCCATTTTCTCATGCCTACGAGCAATAGCCAGCCTGTTGGCTTATTACCCTTGAATGGCTGCTTGTGAATGCATGGACTCGTCCCTGGCTGAGTGAATGGCAGCCAACTGGAGTGGTGTGTGTGAGACTGGCTGACTGGCCAGTGTGGCTGAGGTAATTGGATGTAGTGGCCAGTGGATGCAGCAACCCCATCTGTTCAAGGAGCACTGCACACCATCTTGGACCAGCACTAGACCAGCACTAGGCCAGCTCTCTGCCCAGCAGCTGCAGGGGTCATCCAAACACAATAATCCCAATTCAAGGATCATGACATCCTCTCCACCACAACCCTAATTGCTTTCTTTCACAATGTTCACACAGTATTTTTTCTTAGAAAATGTTGGACAGCCCTCTAATGAGAATTATATGTTAATGTTGATAAATAGATTGAAGCTTTTGAAGGTATGATATTTCAATTTGATGGGATTTTTTTATTTTCAAAGAAGCATTATACAAGTAATAGAGTGATAGATTAATGAAAGTTGCTATTGGCTTTTACATAACATTAATGACACCTCAGCAAAGTTTCAGGATTTTATATATGTTTTGTAAATTTGTTGCCTTTGTAAATTGAGAAATGTTGTACCTGGAAATATCAATTTTATGTTTGGTCATTAAGCACTGTTACTTTATGTCTAGAAAAATATACCATAACTCTGTAACCTTTTCATGTCAATAATGTGACAATTAGAATGAATTACCCACAAGAATATTTCATGCCACTAGTGTAGATGTGGGAATGTGTATTTTATGCCACTAGCTATGACCTGGTACCTCAATAGGTCAGTAGAAGGAATAGACCCGGTCATATTAATATGTGAAATGACAGGTTAGCCCAGTGGTCAAAGGGTTTCCTCATCATGACAAAGACTGGGTTTGATTTCCCCACAAATATAGAATGGGAAGTTCATTTGTTGCCTCTCCCTGCTGTTATTTGACTGGATTATGCAAAAAGCTGTATACTCACACTCACTCACTCACGCACTCACTCACGCACTCACTCACTCACTCACTCACTCACTCACTCACTCACTCAAAAAATTGGAGGAACAATATGTCATTCAGGCCATCCATATGTATGGTTTAAGGTATATCTTTGTTAACTGATTAGCCTGGTAAAAAGAATAACAAGTTGGTGTAGGTAAATAGTTTGTATGCTATTTGTTGTGGGTGGTCGATCTAGTGGGAAGGTAAATGCTTGTGTTACAGTACAGGATGTTTAATGTGTTTGCAGTAACCTTTATGTGTGGGTTTCTATCAGAGGAGACTATTTATCTTATCAATGGGTTTGCATTTGATACATTATTTCATTTAAAAGAAATTCATTTTCTTTTTTTTTTAGATATTTGCATCATTCTATTTTCCCTGTCCATAAGGCAGATGAATTGGTGGAAAAAAATCCTTACTTTCGGTGACTTTTGGCCCTGGTTGGTCGACTCAGTAAACAAACAAAAATGAGAAGTGTCGTCTTTGTCTAGTGTCATTTCTTTCCTTTTTGATGTATTGACTTGACATGGCCTTAACCCTAACCAAGAAAAAAACGCTCGCTCGCTCACTCACTCACTCACTCACTCACTCACTCACTCACTCACTCGATCGACAGGACAGCTTCATTATACGTAGTGGATTGGTTTTGGAGCATTCATACATTTGAATTCAAAATGTCTTCCCAATGATGTTGCTTCGTTTGATGAGAAATGAGTCATATGAACATGACAGTAGCTGAGATGTATGCATTCCTTTATTTTTAGAAGCTTTTGTTCAATCAAAACAAAGGTGGGGGTCTGTATTTGGAAAAAGGCTGAATATTCCACCGAGTTCACATTTCAGATAGGTCCTCACTTGTCAGCATGGGATAGGTAGGGCACCCTGGAAATACTTGCATTGCTTTTAGTCCCTTTGGGTAGGTAGGATAAATTTCCATTGTATTTTATATTTTGATTCTCCCATTCCAGTGTAAGTTCAAATTGTTATAAATGAATGCAGTTATATGGACATCAGAATTACAAGTTACATCAAAATGTACTACCTCAGAATTGAAAAGATCTCTATTAATGCAGGACAAAATCTGGAGTGCAAATTTAGGGTTGGTCTTTGATGAGAAAAGCATTGTTTTATATGTGGCCTTTTAAATGAGTAATTAAATCTCCCATCCACCCACTCAATGGATCACCAAACTACACCAATGTTTCAAGAACCTTATACTGAGAACCGCTTATAGCATGTGTCGTGGACATTTGACTTGTATGTTGGATAAAGACTGACCTAGGACCAGAGGCCATGCCTTCTGTTCCACCCTGTCAGCAAGTTTGTATTGATAGAACATGACACCAAAGATATTTGTCATGAAAGAGCTCATTTTTTAGTAATATATAACAGGAAGGTGCTGCAAATAGACAGCCATTGGCTCAGCGTTGGCGTTTCAGGAATAGCATGTCTAGGGGATGTCATTTCACAATCAGCTCTACCAGCTTGTTTGTCATTAACTTTTTTCAGAAATAAATGTCATTCAGCGACCTCAACACTTCAGCTTGCCTTCAAAGTCAGTTGTTGTTTTTGCTTGTGCCTTGTCCATGTTGTCCAGATTTTTTTTTAAATGTCCACCCAACTATGTGACATGCCCATCCCTCTATCAAGAATGATAAAAATGACATTTCATGTTTGATCCAGATTTCCTTTCAAGCATTGGTGATTAACAAAAGTAGTCAACATTTAGTGTGGATTAATGTTAATCTTTGACATTTTACTCCATCTTGGTAGAGGCTGGTTTAGGCTGCTGCATGGGAAGAGCTTGCTGTCAGGTGGTCATGGATTGGATATCAATTTTTCATCAAACTTGCATTGATTTTCCCATGGTAACTGGTGCAGTGGTGATGATCACTCGGAATGGAGAAGGCACCGAGGGGAAGAACTTCCCTTCAGGGCCATCGCCATGGATATGATAGCAGTTGGCAGATTAATCATTTACAGTTGCTCCTGTCTTTGTTGGCTATGGTGGACTGTTGACTGTGTCAAGGCCCCCTCTAACTCTACCAATGTGCCTGGGACCACCTCCACATCAGAATGAGTTTCCTTGCATAGCTTGCACCACAAGATGGGAGCAAGTAATTGAGTTTCGAGCATTTGCTGACGTACAAGAGCGTTCGTAAAAGATTAGATGGCTTGAATTTTGTTTGAAATTCAGCAAGTCCTTTATAGAACAGTTGCAACGTAACCGGTGTTTTAAGGTTCTGGGCAGTAAATGCAATTATGATGGTGCTATTTACCTAATGTCCGTTCTTGGGATCAGCCTTCATAACATGACTGTGACTGTGGGATCTATACACTTTAGCTCTCATTTGCTCTTTGGATGTCAGAAATTTATGCCATTGTACATTTAATTAAAAAATCCTATCAATGACCCTATGGACACACAGGTAATAAGAGCATACAACTGAGAGGTGCATGGTGCTTGTGAGAACAGATGGAGTAAGCATACATGCATTTGTGTCATTATTAGTACAGTAACATGTCCTAAGGTATCTCAGATGCCATAAAAGTGTTATGAAATATACTAAAAACACATCAAAATTCTGGAGCTGTTTGTAGTGTCTCATGTTTTCTCTCATGTTTAAAAGTGCACGGCAATGTTCACACTATATGATAGGGTGGCGGTTGGGTAGCCTAGTGGTTAAAGCTTTTGCTTGTCACACCCAAAACTTGAGTTCGATTCTCGACATGGGTACAATGTGTGAAGCCAATTTCTGGTGTCCCCTGCCGTGATATTGCTGGAATATTGCTAAAATCGGCGTAAAACCATACTCACTCATTCCAACAATATGATGGCAGCCCTTCCAAGTGGATTAAGAGTGTTAAGAATGATTGACACTAATGGCAGCTAAAATATAGGTTTCTTAACTCTAGAGTTATCATTTGAATTAGACATTATCTCACAAGTAGTCCATGTGCTGGTCAGTCAGATCTTCAGTGATTCTAACAATCACATGACACAGGACATGCTATCCTTACAAAATGGCTTCCATTCAGGGGCAGTCGCAGTAAGACCTGTCTAGAGACATCACAGCCGTCTGCACACTGCTGGACTCCCATTCTCTGTCAGTACCCAGCTGGTAATCGGTGGATGTAAACGTCATGTGCTTATTGAGATGTCACCTTGATATATATTCATCGATGAGTTTGACAAAAGCCATTTTCTTGAAATGCCCTTTGTCAACTGATGACCAAGTGGATAAGAAAATCCAGTATTTAGTGCTTACACGTCACATAGCTCAAACAAACTGGCATGAAAATCTAACATGTGATCACCATGGAGAAGTGAAGAATTAGTTTCAAGGCAACAACCCTGTGGACATGAGGAAGTCAATTATATGAATACAGTTTACTATGCCATGCGCTGATTGTCTGGGAGGGCTGCATCAACCACTACCCTTGGAGCAGAAGTTAAATGTAAGGGCAGACAACCCTGGGTATAATGAGCTGGTTAGATAAATAGGGAAACAAAAGTGGCCTAAGGCATTGTTTTCAGGGCAAGACCGACCTTTGTCAAATGGCAGGTCCTTGGCAACCAGGTTGTTATTGGGATCATCACCACATCTCACTTCAGATCTTGACTGTCATGGAGCAGTGGCAGATGATATAGAGGACATAAATATGTTAAAGCCAGGAGAAGCTTCCCTATCTTTGACCCATGTGCTGTATTGCAGTTTATCATGCCTTTAGTGCTTGCTCAGGTGTGAAATGTGGTGAAAGGTCATGAAAAAAGTCTTTTTTCCCAGTTTGTGAATAGCATCAGAAAGGTCCTGAGTTGATTGCCAGTGGCTGTTATGGAAGGATGATTTAGTGTTTGGAGAACTTTTCCGTCCTTTTAGCTATCATACATGTATGCTTCTGTGTGTGTTTGTTGTTTAATGCTGAACTCAGCAACTTTCCTGCTTTCTGTCGGCAGTCGATAAATAATTGTATCTGGACCAAACAATCAAATGATTGACATCATGAGCATCAGTCCAAACAATTGGGATACTATGACATGCTATCAACAAAGTCAGCAGCCCTTACGTCCCGATCCATTTGGTTGCCTCTTATGACAAGCATGGGTTGCTGGGGATGAGCATGGATTGCTGGGGACCTATGTTCTTACTCACTCACTCATTCAGGTTCGTGCATGTATGCATCTAGCAGTGTTCTTACAGGAAATGGAGAGCTTTCTTCACAAAATTGAGAAAAGTCTTTTTTTTAAAAGATACTTACCAGCTGATGATATGAAACTGTCATTCAATCATTTTGATTTTACATGGCAGTTTTTGGATTGCTTGTTTGATGCAGCACTCAGTATATCCAACTGTATGATAGCGGCCAGTAAGGAATCAAGTATAGACCAGACAAACCAGTGATAAGAATTATGGGCAGCGATCCATGCCGTTGAAATGCAGTCAGGTCATTGAGCCTGACAACCCACTGTATTAAGTTGCATTTTACGATCAGCATAAGATGCTGGGGACCAAATCTAACCCAGAATCCCTTTGTTTTTACATTTGAATGGCTACATACATTTTGAATTATTTCCCTTTTGTTGATTATGCTTGTTCATCAGTGTTAAAAAATACATGACATGTTCACTTCGTCTTGTCAAACAAAATCTAGTTGAGGAGTTATGATAAATGAGTTTTTTTGTGACTCACTCACTCACTCACTCACCCACTCACTCACAGACAGACAGTCTTAGCTGGATGAAGGTGTCACAAGCTTGACCAGCATGTGACTGTCATTGGGACCACTCAGGCTTCACTTGTTAACATGGCACTCAGATGCATCAAGTGTCTGACAAAGCTGCCTGTGTCACGTTTTGGGTCATCACTGTAGACAATATTCCTCAGGTCTAAAAAATGATCAGCTGTGGTTCCGATAGCCCGGCTGACCCTGATTGAAGGTGCTCATCTTAATTAACTCTTTTTCACTTGTACTCAATGTTTGTCTCAAAACAGAGAAAACCTGAATTTCTAAACACTGCAAATTTTATTATGTTGTCATGGATCACTTCAGTTGCTGATGCAACAAACTATGGTCAAATTGCCATTGGTATAAATAGATATTGTTGGGTTTTTAACCCACCAGATGAGAACAGAAGCTAATTAAGTATTATACAGATGTGGATCCTGTTCTAAGAACAAAGCAAAATGACTGTAAGTACATGTTAAAGTTGTGCCTATAATCAAGTGGGTTGTGTTAGACTAGTTTGTATGTGCTGTGACCTGTCCCCCGTCCTGTGAATCATTACCCAATAGAGTAAAAGTATGTGTAGATCACTGAGCCTCCTTACCACCAACAGTGATAGGCTCCTGGAGATGAAAGTATCTATCCCCATGTCCTACCTTAGGTAACACAGGTGAGATAACGAGGTGGTCATAAATACAGGTACAACACCTGAGGGGCTGGTCGTCAGCATGGCTGGACAAATTGGACACGCTTTGATGGATGGACAGATTAGGTAGAAACAGACCATGCAGACAGACCTCTGCGCATTTGATGGTTATCTTTTCTGAAAAAAAACAGGATATATACAGTTACCTGGGTTTTTTTCCATCTATTTGTTAAACTTTATTTTACTTCTCAAAGTCCCCATGGTTGTTTGGGAGTAAAGTCCCCATGGTTGTTTAGCAGTAAAGTCCCCATGAGTGTTTCAGTGGTAGATTCCCCATGATTGTTTCAGGGGTAAAGTCCCCATGGTTGTTTCAGTGGTAAAGTCGCCATGATTGTTTCAGTGGTAAAGTCTCCATGATTGTTTCAGTGGTAGAGTCTCCATGATTGTTTCAGTGGTAAAGTCGCCATAATTATTTCAGTGGCAAAGTCTCCATGATTGTTTCGTGGTAAAGTCGCCATGGTTGTTTCAGTGGTAAAGTCTCCATGATTGTTTCAGTGGTAGAGTCTCCATGATTGTTTCAGTGGTAAAATCTCCATGATTGTTTCAGTGGTAAAGTCGCCATGATTGTTTCAGTGGTAAAGTCGCCATGGTTGTTTCAGTGGTAAAGTCTCCATGATTGTTTCAGTGGTAAAGTCTCCATGATTGTTTCAGTGGTAAAGTCTCCATGATTGTTTCAGTGGTAAAGTCTCCATGATTGTTTCAGTGGTAAAGTCGCCATGATTGTTTCAGTGGTAAAGTCGCCATGATTGTTTCAGTGGTAAAGTCTCCATGATTGTTTCAGTGGTAAAGTCCCCATGATTGTTTCAGTGGTAAAGTCTCCATGATTGTTTCAGTGGTAAAGTCATATGATTGTTTCAGTGGTAAAGTCTCCATGATTGTTTCAGTGGTAAAGTCTCCATGATTGTTTCAGTGGTAAAGTCTCCATGATTGTTTCAGTGGTAAAGTCTCCATGATTGTTTCAGTGGTAAAGTCTCCATGATTGTTTCAGTGGTAAAGTCTCCATGAATGTTTCAGTGGTAAAGTCCCCATGATTGTTTCAGTGGTAAAGTCTCCATGATTGTTTCAGTGGTAAAGTCATATGATTGTTTCAGTGGTAAAGTCTCCATGATTGTTTCAGTGGTAAAGTCCCCATGATTGTTTCAGTGGTAAAGTCTCCATGATTGTTTCAGTGGTAAAGTCTCCATGATTGTTTCAGTGGTAAAGTCTCCATGATTGTTTCAGTGGTAAAGTCATATGATTGTTTCAGTGGTAAAGTCTCCATGATTGTTTCAGTGGTAAAGTCCCCATGATTGTTTCAGTGGTAAAGTCTCCATGATTGTTTCAGTGGTAAAGTCTCCATGATTGTTTCAGTGGTAAAGTCTCCATGATTGTTTCAGTGGTAAAGTCTCCATGATTGTTTCAGTGGTAAAGTCCCCATGATTGTTTCAGTGGTAAAGTCTCCATGATTGTTTCAGTGGTAAAGTCATATGATTGTTTCAGTGGTAAAGTCTCCATGATTGTTTCAGTGGTAAAGTCTCCATGATTGTTTCAGTGGTAAAGTCTCCATGATTGTTTCAGTGGTAAAGTCTCCATGATTGTTTCAGTGGTAAAGTCATATGATTGTTTCAGTGGTAAAGTCTCCATGATTGTTTCAGTGGTAAAGTCATATGATTGTTTCAGTGGTAAAGTCTCCATGATTGTTTCAGTGGTAAAGTCATATGATTGTTTCAGTGGTAAAGTCTCCATGATTGTTTCATTGGTAAAGTCTCCATGATTGTTTCAGTGGTAAAGTCTCCATGATTGTTTCAGTGGTAAAGTCATATGATTGTTTCAGTGGTAAAGTCTCCATGATTGTTTCAGTGGTAAAGTCTCCATGATTGTTTCAGTGGTAAAGTCTCCATGATTGTTTCAGGCAAGATGACCAGAAAACAATATAAACATGTTCTTGATGTTTTCATATGTTTATTACTAGTTCGAGATCAATTGTTGAGGTTGTCAATAAATATAATATTCCCCATGAGTGACATAAATTAACATAGAGTATCAACTGTTTATCCTAGTGTGGTTGCAGGCCGCACTGTCCCCCATAAACCGGGAATACAAACCCCCTCAGCTATGATTGTGTTGGTCACCACTGATATTACACACATGGTAAATGTGATGTGTTTGGTTTAGGTGATTGATTTGAAAGTAAATACACAAAACGTGTCATAGTTTATGATAGCGCTTGAGTTGTTGAACTTGAGTATTTGTGAAAAGTGACATTTCTATTGAAAGGAATGGTGTGAATATTTTACACTTTTGTTCACAATTTGACGTAATCAAAATATACTCTGACAGTTGGCACCATATGGATAACAAAATATTAATATTCGATGATTTCATGTTTATCTTCATGAAATTAAAGTGAAAGTCAGTTCTCATTATATTTACAACATTGAAGTTTCTGTTGAATATCATTTGATTATATGAATGTATTCAATAGTTTTAGAATATTTCTTATCACATCCACATCATTGGTTTTCTCAACGCTAGTTTTAGGGAGATAGTACCTCCTTCTTTTTGTTTTGGATAATCTTTTACATCAGAGTATCATGTGTCCATGTACATGATCAGCTGACGATGTGTGGTAGAAAGATTGTTTCATGACTTCAGACTTCAGTTAGAAAATCAGGGATTCTACTCTTTTATGGGTTAATTGGAAATGTTTCTCTGAAGACTTATATATAAAACCATCAAACCATATATTTATGTTCTAGATTCATTGATTAAATATTGTAATAAAATATAAGTTGCTGTCTTTAAAAAAATACTTGATTAAAATAGTCACATGTACATATTAATATCAGTTAAGATTTGAAAGTGGTTGTTCGTTCAAATGTTCAAAGACATTAAGAATTATGGAAATATTCGCTTAGTTTAAGTTTTTAAAACATTGAGAATGTGACTTCACCTAAATTTAAATGTTGGAGGTCTTAGTGTAAGGAGGGTTGTGGAGGCCTGAGAAAGTGAATGTTTTATTTGGTTTGGACTCAGCCAAGGAGCTGGCGTGAAATGTTGCCAAGCTTGGTCCAGCCTGCTGAGCCAGGAATGCCAAACCCTGCTTCACCAATACTGGGGGGAAATCTCAACCTCTCTCTACACTGAAAAGACTTTTGTTGGGCCCTCTCTTCTCTGCAAATATTTATTGTTGTGATCAGAGTCGGTTTAGATGCTGTGCTCGTTGAGCGCGCTCAGCGATTCCCGACTTGCGATCGCTAGCAGGAGGTGTGTACATGACAAGCGATTGCTTCCGAAGACATTGCATAGCTCATTCCTGTGGCTGATGCTGTTAGGGTATTGTGATTGGAAGGATCCTGCTATTGTGAGGTCACAGACAGTTTAAGAAATCTATTGCTCATTCAAGGTAGGCCTGGGGTTATAAAAAATATGTTTCTTAACTCGAAGCTGAATCATCTAACTTAATTGTCCTCCAGAGAATAATTTGGCTTGAGGTGATGATATGAACTGCTTTTTTAGTTTTAAGTTGAAGGTGAAATTAATGTTTTAGTTAGGTTAACAAGATTAATGCTGCTGTGCTTCGATTGATGTGCAGCTGACTTTGATTGATTGTTTTGTCAACATTATCACAAGAGACATGTCATGTGAAGATTTATGTGGAGTTTTGATGGGACATTCTACCTCTCTCCTATAAAACTATGACTGAATATATCATCACTGTAACAGAAATATTTTTCAATAAATATATGATACCTCTTTCAATGAGATCTGAATTCAGGAGTATTTTATCAGAACCATAATGACAGACCTAGATTTGATTGTGGTATGGGAGAAATGTGTGGAGCGATTCCAGTTGTTCCCGGCTGAAGGCTCGCTGAATTGCCATCTTTCCTTGTTATGATGCCGAGTTGTTGCCCAGACTAGCCAAACACCAGTGGATGAGTCAAACGCCAAGTGAAGTGAAAGCGTGAAATTATGAAAGAGAAATATTGGAGATTTCAGTGGAGATAGGATCAGGATATTGTTGCATTGGTCATTACTGGTTTTAATGGTATTTTCTGCATTCAGTGTCATTATTTGGGAGTCTTAAAACCAACATTTCTTTCCCAGCTCTGAGCTTTCAGTCGGATTATGTGAACAAGCACAACAAAAATAGCGATCAAGATGTAAATGAACCTCAGATGTGTTTTTGTTTTGTCCGCCCAATATGATCGTGAGTATTCCACTGAGTGTACATTGTCCACGCGACCCATGTGTAATAACACCCTGAACTCCGGGAAGTGGATGACACAAGACGAAGCAAGCTCCTTCTCCCAATGACTAGCAGCAGTATCTCCCAACACATTGTCGTCAGTCTATTCAGTGCAGTGGAATATGGGTGTGAAAGCTCATTGTCAATGCATGGAGGCTCACCAGAGATAGAAACTGCCATTAAGTACACAGGGCATGCAAGCAGACTAAATTGTGGGGATTCTGGTGGAATCATATCAGGCAGAAGATCTGTTATCAGGATTGCACAAGCTTTTGCAGTTTATGCAGACTGTCACTGTCGGTGTCAGCTCAATCATTGCGTGCATCTTTTAATTTAGTTGATGCACAAAATAACACTTGACAGCGTCTCTGCTGGAAGGGTTCTCGGGTGATGATGGAGTTTGATGGTTCGGAAGCAGAGTTTGTACCGAGGCTGTCTTTTTACAGGTGAATTATGTGTGATAGTTGTTTTTGTGAAACTGTAGAGTTTTTTCAGACTTGTGTGTGAGGTCTGTGAGGATACTGTGTCAGAATTAGGGGTGAAATTGTCAAGTTTATATTTGATACAGAATAGGTGTGAACAAGGTTGTGAACCAACGATAACACAAAACAGTATTGTATTGCCTTACACATCTGCACTGCTGACTTCATTGTGATGAGGGGAAACATGAACTGTTGTTTGAAATTTAGCGTGAACATAAAGGTGTCATAATGTTAAAATTGTACGGAGTCTCTTGAATTAAATACTGAAGCAGATAACCCCAGTAGACCATTCAATTTTGAACACTTTTTAGCACTTCAAAAACAAGATATAGCCAAAGCCAAAATGTTGTGTTTAGTATTGCTTTTGGTAATTCATTTCAATACAGCCTTCAAAATTCACGCCAGCCGCTAGTCTGAAACAACTAAATTGTGTTGAGGTCAAGTAAAAATCCTATGATGGTGATCCTCTTTGACTAGTAGCATCTGAGGGCCGTAATCCTGAACCAGTTCACAATGTTTCAAGTTTACTACTAATTGGAACTGAATACAACTGACTGAAAATGTAAACACAGTGAACATTTTTCTCCTGTTCAAGCTTGACTAGCTGCAAAATCTGAGGCCTAGTGAAATAAGGTTTAAGTCTTGAAGCGTTTTTGTTAAGGCCGTTATATCAAAATGAGAAATAATGCTACTGACCTATTTTACTGTTAACTAGCATTTTTTATTACCCATAGGGTTAGAAATAACCGTGATCATAAAAATCGTTTGTGCTGGTGCAAATTTCACTTCACACACACCAGTGTAAAAATCCTTTGTGCACTGGTGCAAATATCGCTTCACACACACCAGTGTAAAAATTGTTTGTGCACTGGTGCAAATATCGCTTCACACACACCAGTGTAAAAATTGTTTGTGCACTGGTGCAAATATCGCTTCACACACACCAGTGTAAAAATTGTTTGTGCACTGGTGCAAATATCACTTCACACACACCAGTGTAAAAATCGTTTGTGCACTGGTGCAAATATCACTTCACACATACCAGCGTATTGTTTACGTCATCTGGACAGCTTTGTTGACATCATTTGAATCTTATTATGACGTAAGGTTGGAATGACGTCACACTAGAAGATAAATGACAAATATGGAGTAAAAGATTACCTCACAACTGTAAAGAATACAAGTCACAGAAGGGCCCTTACCAAGCTCCGACTGAGTCTTCACAGCCTGGAAATTGAGATGGGGAGATACTCCAACACCCCAGTTGAAAATAGGTTCTGTCCGCACTGTGACTGCCATTCTGTGGAGGATGAAGAACACTTCCTGCTTTCATGCCCACTATATACAGACCTTAGGAGAAATCTGATGGCACTGGTAGAAATAGGCGACCCTTCCCAGACCGATAAAACAAACCTCTTAAAACACTTTATGAATCCACCAAAAGAATGGTCAAGTCTTGTTGCCCGGACTATATACCACATGTTCAAGCTGAGGCCATAAGAAAATTCTATTATATTCAATCCAATTAAGTGAAATAACCAGCAATAACCTAATATACATAAATTTTTATATGATGTAAATGAAATAATGCCTCTATACAAAATGTACATCATATACATATACCTGTCATATCTATAATTATATACATGTTCATATGTAGATAGTCTGTACCCTGCCCTATGAGGGTGTTCAGTACAATAAAATTCTATTCTATTCTATTCTATTCTAGAAACGACATCATAGCTGAAGATTGTTGATGTCATTCGACAATTGTGGTTTTCTTAAACCTCAATCGTGTTGAGTGAATTTTTTTCTAAGGAGAAGGTGAAAAGGATTAAGAAATAATGGGTCGTAAAGATATGTTTACACTCGCATGTGTGACATACTGATTTTTTTTACGAAACTTGGGTAATAATCAGGTATTATCCTCGCTCACGCTCGAAGAATTCTGAGTCTCATTTTGTAAAGTCAGTATGACACGAACGCTTGTATGAAAATCTCTATGTATCTATCAGCACTTCATATATCACAATTCTGAAACTGCTCGTTCTTCATTTTGTCAGCATAAACTTACTGGATGTAGTCTGAAGCCAGGGTGGGACAAGTGAGTGGTGTATTACAGTGTGTATATAAATAACATGATGCTGACTCTGTCAACCTTACCTCCACACTGACTATACCTCGGACATCAGGCTTGGTTGCCTCAGCCATGTGCGTCCCTGCATATTACACTGCTAATTGAATAGCTGAGGAAGTGTTGTTGCTGATGACACTGATGGGTATCACACATCATGGAGCCCTTTCTGTCCTACACAATGTTGCTTGGTAGGGGGACTTAACATAATTGCTGTACAGATATGAGCATCTCCTTTTTTTGTCAACAAGCAGTCTTGGCTGTGTGAAATAGTCACAGCTGACTGGAGTTTATGATATGTTATTCATTGCATTGAAAACCATGTATGTACATGTACATTTGATCGTGATACTGTGCATATGGTAGTGCAGTCGGATAGAATACGCTTGTTCTTGTGATTGAATCGCAGTCAATGAGGAGTTTGGAAAGATGACTTTCTGAGTTTGAGATTGCAGAAGTGACAGTACTGTCAGGACTACAGTGTGTCAGTTGCTTGAAAGACATTCTTATGATATCAGTGACTTAATTGGGATGGAAGGGTAGATTAATGGGAAATGTGTTTGATTTTCTGAAAGGGATGAATGTGAGACGAAGATGAAGTACTTGGACACTTCTCTCACCCCTCTCCTTTCACCCCCTCTCCTTTCACCCCTTCACTCCTTCTTTCACCCCCTCACCCACTGTTTCACCCCCTCACCCACTGTTTCACCCCTCACTCCCTCTTTCACCCCTCACTCCCTCTTTCACCCACTCACCAACTGTTTCACCCCCTCATTCCCTCTTTCACCCCCTCACTCCCTGTTTCACCCCTCACTCCCTCTTTCACCCCTCACTCCCTCTTTCACCCACTCACCCACTGTTTCACCCCCTCACCCACTGTTTCACCCCCTCACTCCCTCTTTCACCCCCTCATTCCCTCTTTCACCCCCTCACTCCCTCTTTCACCCCTCACTCCCTCTTTCACGCCTCACTCCCTCTTTCACCCCTCACTCCCTCTTTCACCCCTCACTCCCTCTTTCACCCACTCACCCACTGTTTCACCCCCTCACCCACTGTTTCACCCCTCACTCCCTCTTTCACCCCCTCATTCCCTCTTTCACCCCTCACTCCCTCTTTCACCCCCTCACTCCCTCTTTCACCCCTCACTCCCTCTTTCACCCCTCACTCCCTCTTTCACCCCTTCTTTCACCCCTCACTCCCTCTTTCACCCCCTCACTCCCTCTTTCACCCCCTCTTTCACCCCCTCACTCCCTCTTTCACGCCCTTTCACCCCCTCACTCCCTCTTTCACCCCTCACTCCCTCTTTCACCCCTCACTCCCTCTTTCACCCCTCACTCCCTCTTTCACCCACTCACCCAATGTTTCACCCCCTCACTCCCTGTTTCACCCCCTCACTCCCTGTTTCAACCCCTCTTTCACCCCTCACTCCCTCTTCCACCCCCTCACTCCCTCTTCCATCCCCTCACTCCCTCGTCCAGTTCCACCCCCTCACTCCCTCTTCCATCCCCTCACTCCCTCGTCCAGTTCCACCCCCTCACCCACTCTGTTTCACCCCTCACTGACTACCACCCCCAAGGTCATCTCTGCCAGTAAGTGAAGAAACATGTCCTTCACATGGTGTGGCAGCAATGGCCACTGAGCGAAGATCTTATTAACATGATTACACGGCTGGATATTTTCCAACCCATATTCACAGAGATATTTGTCTTCACTTAGCTTTGAGAAAACTAAGGAGGCTGGATGCTGTTTTCAAAATTCAAAATGCTTTTATCTTTGAGAGGGAGGAAGCAATTTTCTATTACTGGTCAGAGAAGCATCATTACTGGTGCTGAGATAGACATTAGGTATTTTTATTTGAAGTAATGATCTGGCTTTATCAACAATCAGGGAGATTAAAAATACCCTGATTTCAATTGAAGTCAAAGTCTTGTCTCTCAGTATAAAGAGTAGTGCACACAGGGAGAGGTGGAGTATATGTATTTTCGGAAAGCAAAGATGATTTAATAAACGTTAGTTTTTCAAAAACTTCAAATTTTAGATTTTGTTGTGAATGTTTATAATGAAAAGGGTTACATAGAAGGTTGACCTTGTTTCTAGGATAAGGCAGTCATTTAGAGTGAGTGAGTTGAGACTTTACATTGCATTAGCACTCTTTCAGCTATATATGCTGACAAGAAAGTGATATATACTTTCAAATGCCTAACAATAGGATAACTTGGCAGCTTAGAGGAGGCATTGTTTCAGTGAAGTCTTCTAAGACAGGATAACACTACTTCATTCTTTCAGTGATTTCAAACATTTTGGGTGTTAGAGGTGAGGTGTAAAATATGGTTTAGCGGCATTTTCAACATTATTACTAAACATAACAACGTACATGGGGGGGGGGGGGGGGGGGTCTTGTTAATGCTGTTTTATAGTACCAGCCCACGGAGATACCATGCCGCAGTTTAACCTTGATACCCCATCTTTTGAAGTCCTCCATTATAATTTGGCCAGGGATCAAACCACCAAACTTCAGCTCTCCATGCAGATGCGCCATCCACTAGACCACAGACCACAGACCACAGACCACAGAGGTGGTCTCTTTGTGTCAGAAATTGAACCTAAGTTAAGCCTCCTACTATCTGATACATCAGCTGTTTAAATGTGAAGTCCTGTAGAGGTTTATTGACTCCAGCTTCTGACATACATGATATTGTTGAAGACGAAGTGACTGTCAGTCTGGCACAATGTCTGTTATCAGCTCACAAGTTGGTCCCCACAAATCAACAAGATTTAAATGGAGGATGTTTCAGTTGAAAGTAATTAACTGAACTCTCTAGTACTATTTTTATGTCCGTGGACCAGTGTTTTGTTTCCATAAATAATAAAACAATTGGTGAACTAATAACTGGCTGATTATGTGAACTCTTCCCATGCTGGCCTTCCACAAATGTGTATTGAACAATCCAAGCATCATACACAATGGTTTTTACACAGATGATGAAAGTAAATACGGGACGGGCACTAGATCTAAACACATCAACTTGATAAGATAATTCCTCCAAAGGGTTACAGAAGTTGGTCAGCTGTTGCAGCAGTTTTCTGCAGAGGGTTATTGTTCCTACCAACTTTATAAATTAATTAATATTTTACATGTCTGCAGAAAATATCTGTTGCAAAGTTACCACACAATGGTAAAAAAATTAGTCAACCAGAAACTGACTAGTCCTTGAAATTTACTACACTCGGACACACAGGTTTATGTTAATGTCCAACTCTGCAAACCAAAGTCTCTGAATGGCCCCCAAGTAAAGTCTATTGATAGTGGTCAACATTGAGTAGAAGCAGTTGAGGGCTGTTGTAACCAGTTCTCATTGTTTCAGTTTTTCTACAAATTGGAACTGAATAAAAATGATGGAAATGTAAACATGTGTTCAAGCAGGACTAGCTACGAACTCTGAAGGCTAGTGAAATAAGGTATACACTAGTCCTCTGAACTAGTCTTTCACACAAAGAATTGCTGAGGCTGGCCCTTCATCCAACCTGTTTTCTGACAAGAGACAGCCATGTTTTGGGAATGGGGATGGAGTGCAGGTTGTTGAGTTTGTGTCCACACAGACACTGGACATGCTGAATTTCTCTTGTGTTTACTATGTATGGCTCGGACAGCAGATATTTGTGGGACGAGTGATACATACATCAAGGACGCAGTGTAAAGGCCTAGCTTTTCCTCTCTTCGTACCACTGGATGGGCATCTGTCTGAAGCCCTGTACGTGAAACCTCTCTCAGCTCTAAGATCAACTTCATTCCTGTCAAATGATTTGGATTTAAAATTAAAATTACATGTGTGTCAGGCCACGATGGGAGTATTTGTAAAGTGGGATGATATCTTTGTCAAATAAACCTTTTGGACTTGTAATAGCTACATGATTATTTATTGTTTGTTGAGATGTTCAGGTGATGCAATTTGTAAAACATGAGTATCATTAAGAAAAAGATATGGATGAAGGAGTCTGTATAAACAATAGTATGATTAACATTAGCATTACAATACAGAATTTACATAAAGGAGTTTACAATCAAGGTTTTTACATTATCATGATTAGCATAAGTATTATTAACATTAGGTAACAGACATGTTTTGTACATAGGCTTCTGTCTTATTTATGCTAAGGTAACAATCAGAGTTTTTAACCCATAGCTAAGTATAGCAACATTAAGTATATACTACGCAAAAGAAGTTAAGAACCTGCAGATTATTTCATATTACTATAGTTAATCTGTCATAATATGAAAGAATTGGGCGGTTCTGAACTTCTTTTGAATAGTATATTTGAAATTAGATGTTTAATTTCTCAAGATACCTATACACTGCTAATTCTACATCCCGAAAGTTAAACCTTTGGTAAGAAGTAGCTGATGGAGCCGTTTCTGATAGACAATGATTAGATTGAGTGTCATTATCAGCTGTAGTGGGGGAAGGTGTACAAAATCAATGTCTCCACACCGCCTCAGTAGTCAGCAGTAGTGTAGTTTGTTGTAATCAGCTTTATACTAGAGCTGGAAGTATCATCAAATATGTATTCTGTCCTAATTCATGCAGTTGTTGGGGGGGACCGAGCTTCATTGAAGGAAGGCGCTGGTGCACCTGTCCATGGCTGCGGACACCTTTGGATGAATTATTTAGAACAGGTTATTTCTCTCATCAGTATATGTGACAACTGTCACAACTTACGGGAGTGGACTATGTAACATGATACCAGTAGCAAAATAGGCTGGAAGAAAATCCTAATTGGTCAAGGAAAATGTGTAGTAAATAAATATTAAGTATATCTACTTTAAACTATTGTTATATTGTTAAAATATGAGAATAAGTTCTAAATCATGATCATAACAACTTGCACTAAATGAATACTAAACATATTTTCTTATAATTAATGTGATATTCTTCAAATATGAGAATAATTTCTTAATCATTATTTTTAAAAAAAACCCTAGCACTTAATAATTACTGCACTTAACATTTATGATATTGTTTAAATATAAGAATAATTTTTAGATCTTGGTCATTATAACTTGCTCTAAATAAATATTGAACATACTTAATAAAAATATGTGATGTTGTTCTAATACTTTATCAAGACATGAAGTGTGAAATATGAAAGTCAATGTGTTCTTGTCACAACCCTGATGTTAAATATCAAAGCTTCAGGATCCTTTGGTTCAAATACATTTGTGACAAACCTCAAGGACCCTGTGATCCCAAACACTGATACATGTGTAAAATGGATGACACACTTGTGAAAACTGATCACACATATTGAGCCCTTAGACTGATATTAGGCCTGGTGAAACAGGGCTCTGGCCACTCTAAACTGATGATATGTCAGCCTGGTGTTTGGATGGTAGGTAGCGTGCAGCGTGCACTGTGGCCGCAGATAAATGAGATATGGTCCGCATGGTATGGAGGGCAGGGTTCAGGTTTCTAGATGTATGTGTTAACAAGAAGTTCACAATGACCACTGTGAAGCTTGTAATTATGTGATAACGGATGTACCCACTGCTTTGCTAGACTTGATAGTAACATAGCAGTCACTCACTTAAACAAAGGGTGCTGATTAATGTGTTTGTCCACTATCACGTTGTGTATTGTGAATCATGAGTCAAGAAAGGGTACTTGACTTCTCCAAGATAATTTGAAGTGCCCGAGGAAACGCTGATACTTGAAATGTGAGCAAAGTTTATTTCCTTTGGATTAAAGACGGTTTCTGCTTCATGTTTTGGGTTTGTTTGAATTTAGATATGTGCAAAAGTTATAGATTACACTGAGGTAGTTTTGAAGAATTCAGTTTGAGGTTAAATTGAAGTTTTGGTCAGTTTGTTTAGTTGTTGTTTTTGTCAAAGAACATGAAAAAATACAGCATTTTTATGTTTGGAAGTGATTAAGTAACAAACTATCCACATATAGAACTTGTTGCCACAATGAGTTTAAGTTTGGACACTGCTCATGGTTAAGTCGCCATCAGAGTTTCTCTGTAACCTGGCTCAGCCTGTAGGATCAGATGGAGGGGTAGTCTAGTGGGTAAAGCATTTACTCATCATGCTGAGGCTCAGTGTTTTTCCCCCCACATTGGTACATTATGTGGAGTCCATTTCTGGCGTCTTATCCACGTCCAACCCCACTACCCCCGCTTCTACCCTGTGATATTGTTGGAATATTGTTAAGAGCTGCATTTAACACAACTCTCTCTCTCTCTCTCTCACTCACTCACTCACTCACTCACTCACTCACTCACTCACTCACTCACTCACTCACTCACTCAGGATCAGGGTGCTCAATGCTGATCCCACGTACTAGGTCATGGGGTTATTGCTGATTCAGCTGAAATCCCATTTACTACTCACAAGACTGTTGTTGTGAGAAGCTGACAGTTGTGTTTTAAACACTCACCAGCTGTTATCAGACGCCCCGGTTTCCTAAGTGAACACCTCTACCTGAACCTAACTAATGACTGACCACTAGTCAGACTCTCAGCATACTTAGAAGTTGGATATTTCTCTGATCAACAAAATAGAACATAGGGTATTGAAGAACAGTTTAGATGCTGTTGTAATCTTGTCAGTAGGAAGAGGTTGGAGAGGTTTTTAAATTTAGTCTGTTGAAGCAGTTTGAATGGGGCCAGCAGTTCTCATTACCAAGCAGTTAACTCTATTCAATACCAGCTTGGGTTATCTATATGTAATAACATTTTACTGGTGTCTTTCCTTCCTCCATCAACAGACCATCTTGAAGGGATGCCATATTGGAGCAACATAATTAAGAAGTGTTTCTCAGTTCCAAGCCTTCATGCAAGTACCCGTTGGGGATTTCTGGACAGAATAAGTTCCCAGTACTTCATGCTTTTCTGGCCATGAGGGCTACAGAGGTACCTGTAACCTCATGCCATTCTTAGGGGGCACGGGTGGCCCAGCCGTCTAAGGCCCCGCGATTCGCTGTGCAGAATTGCGTCCCTTGGACACGCCAGAAACCTATTATTGTGGGTTCGAATCCCGGTTCGCCCCGATTATGTTTCTAGGTTTGTCAGCACCATACCCGTGCTCGTTGGTTTCATCGCAGTGGTAAACGTCTGAGACCTGCATCACTTGGGACTTTCCTCCCACATTAAGCTGACACGCCGCGATATAACTGGAATACTGTTAAAGGCGGCGTTAAACCCAACTCACTCACTCACTCATGCCATTCTTGTCATTGGACTAAAGTGGGGCCCAGTACCTCATGCTATTCTGGCCACTGGCATAAAGAGAAAACTATAACCTCATGATTTTCTGGCTATGGGGGTAAAGAGGTACTTAACCTCATGCTTTTCTGGCCATGGAATTCCTGAGGCTAAATAGACACCCAGTATCCTTACTTGTAATAGCTTTATGTGAATTGTGTGGTTCAATGTGTGACCAGATTGAGTGTTATCTTGTCCTGACAGTATGTGTCATTGCTCATGTTGTCAACCTCTGGTTTGCCTGGCCAGGAATTGATTACATACTGGCAGCTATCATATACAGCAGGGATACTGCTGACTCTGGAGTAAAACAACATTCACTCACTCACTCACTCAAATCTTGAACAAGGATACACAGTAACTGATCACGAATCCCTGTAGTGCGAGAGTTTGTGAGGGTCTGTTAACTTGATTGGGCCTGTGGATAAGGAAACTGATTGATGTATAATCTCTTTAAAAGTACTATTGAACACATACATGTTTGCTTGCAAATTAAGTTCAAATAATGCTCCCTTTAGTTTCCCCAGAAATATGTTGTTATGTATTAATAGAAATAAGAGGTTTGCATAACAGCATGTTCTCATCCATATGGCCACTTCATGTGTGATTGTCCACAGAATGCTTCTCTACAAACGATGGCCCTAATCTCTTGATGACACTAAAGGCTGAGAGAGCTTTGTGATGTGATGGTTGACTGGTAGGGTGTTATGGTTACTTATGCCCCAGTGCTACTCAGTGAATCCTGTCTATGCGTTGCGGCATTATTCCCCATTGGGTATAGCACCCCTGAGACTAGTTATCAAGTCCCATACTGTTCACACATCGCCGGCACAGCAGAGGGTAAGATACCGGGTATACACACCACCCATACTGAAAGGAGATTGTCATGTATTTATGATAGGCAGGTGATCTGTCGTCACAAAGATATTGATTGATATTAACATTTCACAGAGGAATAGCAGTTAGTCTATATTTATAACACAATTGTTATGCACATTCTCTTGTTACTTTTTCTCTGATGTATATTCACACTTGGTTTATCTTCTATGTTGAATTAAGACCAGTAATAGTCAGTACAAAATAAACACGTTATTGGGAGTTGTGTTATTTACACATGACTAAGTAGCATTATGAAAAGGATAGTTTTCATTAGCTGCAAGCTATTGGTATTTTTTTTATAGAAAGCATTGTAATTGATTTGGAAATTGAAATCATACTTGGCAAATATTGGGAAAAATTATATACAAAATCCCTTATAAATACAATTAAAATTATATCTCTTGTATCAAATGAATTGTCCGTTTCAAGCAAAAAGTGTCAGCCTATTGCTTCCGACTTTACTTTTATTTATTTCATTGTAGCAAAAAAAATGTGCATGATTGTAAAACGCTTTCAACTTATACTCCTTGCACACACACTGCTAATAGTAGTGACAAAATGTTTC
Source organism: Haliotis rufescens (assembly GCF_023055435.1). Taxonomy (NCBI): domain Eukaryota; kingdom Metazoa; phylum Mollusca; class Gastropoda; order Lepetellida; family Haliotidae; genus Haliotis; species Haliotis rufescens. The sequence continues at coordinate 61,178,499 of NW_025963779.1, read as the reverse complement.
TGAATTATATTTTATGTATATAATAATAATTTTTTTATTAATTCTTTATGTCTTGGGTGTGTGTGTGGGTGGGTGGGTATTTATTGATGACATTGTTTATTATCATTATATTTATGTAAATATAATTATGTAATCATATCTTTTGATTTCATAGCTGTGTTAAACAGTGTTCAAAAGTAAGCATTAAATTTAGGGAATTCTTTTCATAACACTGATGTTAATAGTTCCATGTAGAAGAGTTCTCTAGACACGAATACTACAGATTCCAACCTGAGAACAGTGCAGCCCTGGTAAGGATTTTCTTGATGACACTTCAATATGATTTGTGAAAATATCACCCTTAATGTATCATTGTGGAATGTTTTAGCGTCCTTACTTCTGGAGACAAACCCCAATCTCAGTGTCACATCTTGTAAGGGTAGTAATGGTTCTTACATGAAGCTTGAGCAGTTATAGCATTTTGCAACACCAGACCTGTCATCCTGGTCTGTGAGAGTAATCAGAGCTTGCGCTGCCTTATTGGTCAGAGTGTCTTCATGAAGAAGGGAGTGTCACAGATTGGATCACAAAAGCAAGATTGCTTGGACAGTAAAATGTCAAGAACCAGAGCACAAAGTTCATGATTGATTGATTGTTTGTTTGTTATTTAACGCCGCTCTCAGCAATATTCCAGCTATATGACGGCGGTCTGTAAATAATGAAGTCTGAACCAGACAATACAGTGATTGACAACATGAGCATCGATCCACACAATTGGAATCGATGACATGCATCAACCATGTCAGCGAGCCTGACCACCCGATCCCGTTAGTCGCCAACGACAAGCATAGTTGATTTTGACGGCAAGCATGGGTTGCTGAAGACCTATTCTACCCCGGATCTTCACGCACCTCTCAAAGTTGGTGAAAGAAAGCTGTTGTTGAAGTAATCATATTCCAGCATCAGCCTGTATGGATGTGCTGAAGGACTATCTCTGCTCTGTTGTGTTGGCATGGAAGAACATGGTTACTTACTTTATACTGGGTGGAACTTTGAGGTTGATATTTCATGCAGTGGGGTTAAATTATCATGTTTATGCTTCATGAATCCAAGAAGGAATATTTCGGGTAGATTAATATCGTGTGTATAAAGTTGTTTTTGGACAAGTTAAACAAGAAGCAAATTTGTTTTTAGAAGCAATTGACTGCCAGAGCATTATTGTTTTCTGTTTCCGTAAAAGTCTGTGAACTCATCATTGTGTTCCTGTTCTGAAATCCACTGAGCTCTGACTTAGGAAGGAAATATTTAATATCATTGTAGAAGTGAAGGTCAATTATCGTTTTTATTTTTAGACAGTAAGTACTCAATTTTTAGAAGGTGTATTGCCAAGTGGAAAAAAAACAGTTGAAAAGGTTTAACAGTGTTATCAATGGTCATGATGGTAATAAAAAAAAGGTTGATAAAAGATCAAAATCATGTTTTGTTAACATACACCTTCAGTTATATGGATTTTATGTGAATCAGACAAGCATCAGGTTGAAAATTATGTCCAATCACTTCTAGAAAATACATGAATCAATACTAGGAGCCCACCAAGTAAATGATGGTTGTCAGAACAAACCACAGCTGGTGACACCCCATGCTGTGTCACTGTCACGCCACACCAACATTGTTACCCACTGGTTACATTGAGCACTGAGTTATCATAGGCTGGTCAAAGCTGACCACTGGCCTAAAGACCAGTCTCCCCTTACCATTGTCCACTCTGGTATAATGAGGCATTGTACCACCAGGCGATTAACAGAGAGGCACAACTAAACAAATTCGGTTGCATTTGAGAATTGGCCATTACACTGGTCAGTGAACCTATTGATTCTGCTTGGAATATTGTGTGGCAGTTGGAGGGAGAAGACTGCAGTCTTCATGCCTTGCTTGTTCAGTGAGGAGCTGCCTAACCCTCTTCACTATAAGGATAGATTGTGCCTCTTTATAACGTGTTGGGCCAGCACAGCTCTTGTTTACTCAGTGGGTATTGCTTGTTAGGTAGCCACTCTTGAGGGTCTAGGTAATTATACTGTTATCATCACACATGCTATAACTGTACATCTCCTGGGCATGGGATAAATGTTACATGTATACAGTGTGCTGGATGACCAGGGTTTATATACTATAACTGTACATCTTGGACATAGGATAAATGTTACATGTATACATTGAGCTGGATGACCAGGGTTTATGTGCTGTAACTGTACGTCTTAGACATAGGAGAAATGTCACATGTATACATTGAGCTGGATGACCGAGGTTTATACCCTATCACTGTCTTGAGAACCAAGGTTTTGATGTCACATTTGCACCCCTGAGCCATGGAATAACTATGCATGACCAATAACAGGCTGTGTGTATAGGTGCACTGTCAAAGCACTTAATCAAGCATGGACACATGCATAACAGTGCAAATAAAGAAGTTGTCATTCAAACATATTACTTCTTGTTACCCTCCTGAACATATTGTGACAGTCAGTGAATTGGTATGGGCTTGGTTACCTTCAGGATTTAGGACTGTCCTCATTTTTTACGTGTGGATAAATGTATGCAGGGTTAAAGGGAACTAGTTACCATATTTTCTCTGGAGTATAGTTCACACACCCTTCGAGAGGATTCAGTATTTTTATTTTTAAAATTGGAGCATTATGGACAGAAAAATGTTTATTGTATCCCCTTCAGCAAATTCAGGTAAACTAACACATGAAACCAAACTTGTCAATACAAATTTGACATTTGTGATAAAACGTCACTGGAGATTATGATTTACCTTTTAAATTATATTACCTGTTCTGCTATGCATTGTTTTATATGCAGAGATTAAGATTATCTTGTTAACGAAGCCGGAAATAGCATTCAGCCTTACACATGTTTTCTTCCAGTCTACCAGTGATTCGGTTAAAACATACCCAATAATATTACCTTGAGAATCGCCACATATTTTTCACGATATTTTTCACATTTGGAATAATTTGACAAGTCACTGTCAAGGTTCCCATGGTCGCAATTGCGAAAAATTGTTGACATATAATAGTCAAACTTCGATAAATGTGACTTTCAATTAATCAAAGTATTACATTTAAAAAATATTTATCTATTCTCCGTCAACTGAAGTTCATTTCAAGATGTCAACAGCGGTAATTGGACAGTGATCCAATCTGTTGATAACTTCACACACGATTTCCCTGAAATTAGTGTAAACAATTTTGAAAGAAATTTTGAATAAATATTTACAAACAATAGGCAAGTATACAGTATACACTTTATATAATCTGACAGTGTAACTACATGATTTTGTTGTGTACATGAGTACAGATTTGTTGACATGGTAACTCCAGTATTATTGGCTCACAGTAATGTCTTCGCGTTGGGAAAAAAACATCAAAACTCATTGTTATGGCATGTATTATGTGCACCCCTTATACGCAGATGTGTTTTCGAAAAAAAAGGTGTGCATTTTACTCTGGGAAATATGGTAACTGATGTCTCCCTATGAGGTACCTGTATATGATTATCAGTGGCTATTCAGGGTAACACTTGGGATTCGTAGGTTATGTTAAGTAACAAGTTTTGTGGACTAGTATTTTTGTGTAATTTGGAAGAAAACTGTTTATTCTGTTGGTTTCACATCTGACCCTGGGTTGTGAAATCTGTCATAATATGCCATAACTGTACAAGGGATTAAGAAGTGTAATTGATCAAATGAGCTTCTGGATAGCCACGATGTATCCTTGTATTGTGTGTGGTGATTGTTGTTGTTGTAGAACCTGTGTGGATGACCAGAATCCATGACCTTCTACCCTGCTGCACACTGATAAGATATAGGCAATATATATATATAATCTATTGCCTTCCATGAGCAACAAACAGGATCGGGTGGTCAGACTCGCTGACTTGGTTGATAACGCTCGATGACTTGGTTGATGCATGTCATCGATCTCAATTGTGTGGATCGATGCTCATGATGTCAATCACTGGATTGTCTGGTCCAGACTCAATTATTTACAGACCGCCGTCATATTGCTGGAATATTGCTGAGTGCGGCGTTAAACAACCAAAACAACCAAACTGCCTTCCGTGAACTGTCACTGCCCCCCCTATACATTACTCATTTGTTTGTCAAGCATTATTGCAGGGTTGAAAAGTGTAATGAAAATATTAGAACAGGACGTCACAATATGATAGTTTTTGTGTAAACAGGAAACATGGTTATTTTGTTTTTAGGCTGGAAGTAATCGTTTGAAGGGAGAGTAACATGTGTTTTCTTAGAGACTGATTTCTACCATATGAGAGTTAATTATTCTGTGGTGGCCAAGCAGTATAAAGTGTTGCCTAGCCACTAGATGACCGCATCCTTTCCATGGTAATGTAATCACACATGGTAAGGCTCACCAAGACTGCCCATCTCATCCCTGCATCCACGCTGTAGCGAGGGTCCACTCAAGGTGTCCACTCAAGGTGTCGCTCCTTTGCTCCAGTCGATTCTATTTACAGATTATGACTTCTTGAAATATGTATGTAATTCATTGACCACTTCCCTGTTCCAGTGTGTTATAATGAAACAGGTTGAGAAGGTGAGTCCGCCTTATAGTGAGGTTGGGCTGTATTGATTCAAGAGTCCAGTTGTTGAGGAATGTAGGCAGGCTCAGTGGGCAGTGGAGCGGAGAGCTGATTGGCCTAAGATTGTTGCTGGACTGACCACACTACTGGACATGCGTTATGTAACTGGTCACATGACCTGTGAGATCCCACAGCTAGCTGTGGACTGACCAGCAATGGAGGTGAACAGGGAGTGCTATATTTATCTGGATTTCTGAAAGCTGGACTTTAATACCAACACAGTGGAGTACTTTGTAATGATGTGGAGTACTTTGTAATGATGTGGAAGAGGAATCTGGCCCAAACTGGCCTGCACACACCAGGCTAACTTTGGGATACAGTGTAACTGTTACGTGTTGCTGGCAACAGGTCCTACCATCTTGACTCAATCAGGTCAGCAGGGCTGAAAGCTTGACACATTTGGTGGCAGATGGACATCTGGTGGACAGCAGTGACCTTCGACCTGGTCTACCCACAGTGAGATCAGGACGCACCCTGTCCCCACACCCTGCCCCGGGTGGGACAGCCTTGGGAAGAGGGTTGTGACTGGATATTTATTTACCTTCCTTTCCAGTGCTGTGGGCAAGCTGATCTCCAGGTAGGCATACCAGTTTCAAGGCTATAGGTGGGATGGGACTGTTAGGCCAAAAGGTCAGCAGGGCAAACTAAGAAGGGGTCTTAGTGGCTTATGGACATGGCTACTTCTGACATGGCAATAAAAATCTGCTACAGTATTAAACTGTAAAATAAACATAGCTCATCATAAAGCTGTCATGCTTGATACATGGGAACGCTTAATGTTGCTGTTCTGAATTATGAGATTTTCATAGCATACCAAATGCAGTCATGGCTCAAGTCTACATGTTTATTGTGCTCAGCAAATATTTGTATATGAAGCTCCAGCATGTTCACTGGGGCTGGTTTAAATCACATATTTGTCATTGTAGAGTCACATGGCAGATTCCCGGTTCTTTCTTTCATTCAGTTAGTCGATAGGAGCCTGAGCAACACACTCAAAATCGCAGGTTCTGTCATGAAATATTCAGTAGAAATTACAGTGATGATGAAACAACTAGTGAGGGGAAAAGTGTAGCACTGGGTTGTGTGATGTCTGTTGTGTGAGACGTTGTGTTTGTGAACTGGTTGAGTGCATTCAGGTAGGAGAATCATATGGTGGAGAGGTTTGTGGTGTTAGAAGGCTGGGTGGTGTAAGCTGAGGGAGTATGGGTGGGTGGTGTAAGCTGAGGGAGTATGGGTGGGTGGTGTAAGCTGAGGGAGTATGGGTGGGTGGTGTAAGCTGAGGGAGTATGGGTGGGTGGTGTAAGCTGAGGGAGTATGGGTGGGTGGTGTAAGCTGAGGGAGTATGGGTGGGTGGTGTAAGCTGAGGGAGTATGGGTGGGTGGTGTAAGCTGAGGGAGTATGGGTGGGTGGTGTAAGCTGAGGGAGTATGGGTGGGTGGTGTAAGCTGAGGGAGTATGGGTGGGTGGTGTGAGCTGAGGGAGTATGGGTGGGTGGTGTAAGCTGAGGGAGTATGGGTGGGTGGTGTGAGCTGAGGGAGTATGGGTGGGTGGTGTCAGCTGAGGGAGTATGGGTGGGTGGTGTAAGCTGAGGGAGTATGGGTGGGTGGTGTAAGCTGAGGGAGTATGGGTGGGTGGTGTAAGCTGAGGGAGTATGGGTGGGTGGTGTAAGCTGAGGGAGTATGGGTGGGTGGTGTCAGCTGAGGGAGTATGGGTGGGTGGTGTAAGCTGAGGGAGTATGGGTGGGTGGTGTAAGCTGATGGAGTATGGGTGGGTGATGTAAGCTGAGGGAGTATGGGTGGGTGGTGTAAGCTGTGGGAGTATGGGTGGGTGGTGTAAGCTGAGGGAGTATGGGTGGGTGGTGTAAGCTGAGGGAGTATGGGTGGGTGGTGTCAGCTGAGGGAGTATGGGTGGGTGGTGTAAGCTGAAAGAGTATGGGTGGGTCGTGTAAGCTGAGGGAGTATGGGTGGGGTGGAGGAAGGGGTATGATTGGTATGTTGAGGGGGAACCACTTAGTGAGGTAGAGGTACATTTAAGTATTTTGACCCCGGGGGGATTCTGGGATGGATTGAGGGGGACCCCCTTCATCAGTTGTTCATGCTCAGTGACTTGGTTGACTTGGCATACACCTATATTTTGGTTTGTTGCTTATTATATCAAATACTGGTGTGTCTGGTCCAGACGCAATAGCTGGTTTATTGCTGACTGGTGAAAAAAAACTAAATGACTCACTGCTAGAGGTATGGAAAAGTGGGCTTTGCAATTTTGTTGTTGACTAGGGTGGAAATCATGATGATTATGAAGGGAAGACTTGTTTTCGTTGGGACACTGTAGAGGGTAGAGATATATTGATGTGGCTCCACTGTGGAGTGTAGAGTCCTATTATTGTGGCTCCACTGTGGAGTGTAGAGGCTATTATTGTGGCTCCACTGTTGAGTGTAGAGTCCTATTGATGTGGCTCCACTGTTGAGGGTAGAGTCCTATTGATGTGGCTCCACTGTTGAGTGTAGAGGCTATTGATGTGGCTCCACTGTTGAGTGTAGAGGCTATTATTGTGGCTCCACTGTTGAGTGTAGAGTCCTATTGATGTGGCTCCACTGTTGAGTGTAGAGGCTATTGATGTGGCTCCACTGTTGAGTGTAGAGGCTATTATTGTGGCTCCACTGTTGAGTGTAGAGTCCTATTGATGTGGCTCCACTGTTGAGTGTAGAGGCTATTGATGTGGCTCCACTGTTGAGTGTAGAGTCCTATTATTGTGGCTCCACTGTTGAGTGTAGAGTCCTATTATTGTGGCTCCACTGCAGGGTAGAGTCCTATTATTGTGGCTCCACTGCAGGGTAGAGTCCTATTATTGTGACTCCACTGCAGGGTAGAGTCCTATTATTGTGACTCCACTGCAGGGTAGAGTCCTATTATTGTGGCTCCACTGCAGGGTAGAGTCCTATTATTGTGACTCCACTGCAGGGTAGAGTCCTATTATTGTGACTCCACTGCAGGGTAGAGTCCTATTATTGTGACTCCACTGCAGGGTAGAGTCCTATTATTGTGACTCCACTGCAGGGTAGGGTCCTATTATTGTGACTCCACTGCAGGGTAGAGTCCTTTTATTGTGACTCCACTGCAGGGTAGAGTCCTATTATTGTGACTCCACTGCAGGGTAGAGTCCTATTATTGTGACTCCACTGCAGGGTAGAGTCCTATTATTGTGGCTCCACTGCAGGGTAGAGTCCTATTATTGTGACTCCACTGCAGGGTAGAGTCCTATTATTGTGGCTCCACTGCAGGGTAGGGTCCTATTATTGTGACTCCACTGCAGGGTAGAGTCCTTTTATTGTGACTCCACTGCAGGGTAGAGTCCTATTATTGTGACTCCACTGCAGGGTAGAGTCCTATTATTGTGACTCCACTGCAGGGTAGAGTCCTATTATTGTGGCTCCACTGCAGGGTAGAGTCCTATTATTGTGACTCCACTGCAGGGTAGAGTCCTATTATTGTGACTCCACTGCAGGGTAGGGTCCTATTATTGTGACTCCACTGCAGGGTAGAGTCCTTTTATTGTGACTCCACTGCAGGGTAGAGTCCTATTATTGTGACTCCACTGCAGGGTAGAGTCCTATTATTGTGACTCCACTGCAGGGTAGAGTCCTATTATTGTGGCTCCACTGCAGGGTAGAGTCCTATTATTGTGACTCCACTGCAGGGTAGAGTCCTATTATTGTGGCTCCACTGTTGAGTGTAGAGTCCTATTATTGTGACTCCACTGCAGGGTAGAGTCCTATTATTGTGGCTCCACTGCAGGGTAGAGTCCTATTATTGTGGCTCCACTGCAGGGTAGAGTCCTATTGATGTGGCTCCACTGCAGGGTAGAGTCCTATTATTGTGACTCCACTGCAGGGTAGAGTCCTATTATTGTGACTCCACTGCAGGGTAGAGTCCTATTATTGTGGCTCCACTGCAGGGTAGAGTCCTATTATTGTGACTCCACTGCAGGGTAGAGTCCTATTATTGTGGCTCCACTGCAGGGTAGAGTCCTATTATTGTGACTCCACTGCAGGGTAGAGTCCTATTATTGTGACTCCACTGCAGGGTAGAGTCCTATTGATGTGGCTCCACTGTGGAGTGAAGAGTCCTATTATTGTGGCTCCACTGTGGAGGGTAGAACTATATGGAGGTGGTCTCAACTCCCATGTGAGGTGTTGAGGCAACTCACATCCAGGTGCTTATAGAGGGGAGAATAAGGGGAACCTGATGGCCATATGTGTGGTCAGCAGATGAAATACATCCTCATGATTCAGTTGAAGGAAGAGCGGTAGATGTTGAGGTGCTAGGTATGTGCTTGTCTAGGAGGGATGATAAGGAAGGAAGCCCAGTGATGCTGACCACCTGATGGAGACTATGGCTGGAATGCATGGACAGGCAGCAGCAGCAGGAGGATCCACAAGATTCGTAGATTACCAGTACCGCAGATAAACATGCAGCTGGAAGTGAGGAAGTAGAGAAATGGGGACTTGATAGTGGCAGTGAGTTGTCACCGTCTTGACAATGTGTACTGTTGTCGCAAACCAGGGTCAGCTGAGGATTAGGACTTATTTTTAGCATTTGTTTAATCAGGATGTTTGTAAGACTACTTCTCATCAAATATCCCATTGAGATTAATATGTGTTGCCAGCTAGAATCTCAGGGTTGTGGGGTTTGTTTGGAGCAAGGGTCTAAGGAAAAGTGACCATTTCCAGTACACAAATGGCAAGTCTCTGAAGGATGTGTGTCTCTCACCTGTGTCCTTATGAAGGACGTGTGTGTCTTGATGTTTCCAACCTGCAGTCTAAGCTAGTAAGTAGCTGGAACACCTGACTGTAACTTTATCCTTATGCAGTGTGGGAATTCAAGGATGAAAATCATGAGGTCCTAGTCACAACTCGAATGTTAACAATGAAAGATTTAAGGGCTCTCGTTTAATATACTGCAGCAGAAAATCTCAATCTCAACGTTTAATGCTTCTGAGTGAAGCCATTTAATTATATCGCTGTTAAAACTATTTTGGGAACCATAAAAAACAACAACAAAAAATATCCCTAAATACCACATTTATCATAGGATAGACTGGACATTTGAAACAAGTATGTTATGGAATAGAAGAAAAGACTTGTTTGTCTACTTTCAGAGAAAATGCCTTGAACATGTTGAAGTAGAAGGGGACTAAAGTTACTTGTGGTTAATTTATCATCGAAAACTGGCTGCCACAGGAGGTATGCCTGATCTGAAATTGCATCACAATGCTTTGCAGACAATTGTGATGTCATTGGTTACCATTCTGTGCAGGGGAATCTTACAAAAGTTTGAGCATTGGTTTTTCGATTTGTACCTGGATGAACCGAAAATAAATGTGCATATTCAACCTGTATGATTAAATTTGATGATGAAAATTTGTGTTATCAACAATAATTTAATCAAACACAATTATCTATATCAAAATAGACAAATATATTAAGATTGATAAACATTTTAGGCGTTGGAATACCTACTGTGTCGTGACATATATCAGGTGATTGTTTAATTTAAGTTTAATTTAAGTAAGCAACTTGACACACCCACAAAGTCAGTAGCCAATCAACAGAGCGTAACATCAAAGTTCATGTGACCTCCATATCAAGGCAAGAGACGAGAAGAGGAACTGATGGCTGTTTCAAATGACATGGTCGGTAACCACCAGAATAAAAAAATAGTTTCCTGAGACCAAGGAGACAGTTGGATAAATGAAATTCAGTTATTAATATATATCATCTTCAATAAAAGCTTGAATGTCTAAGGCTTGCACAGGACACTCTGGTGACATTTACTGTGCATGTGCCTGTCATAACTCTGCTAAGGCTTGCGATTAATATCTAGGGCATATTGCATGGAACAGTTTCCTGTAGTTTCCTCAATATTCACACTCATTCTTCTGAGAAATGATATTGATCAAATAAATGGTCATGTGGCTCTACAGGTATCTGGTTTGTACTATGGTCATGTGGCTCTACCCTGAGTTTGTTGGACACCAGGTATCTGGTTTGTACTATGGTCATGTGGCTCTACCCTGAGTTTGTTGGACACCAGGTATCTGGTTTGTACTATGGTCATGTGGCTCTACCCTGAGTATGTTGGACACCAGGTATCTGGTTTGTACTATGGACATGTGGCTCTACCCCGAGTTTGTTGGACACCAGGTATCTGGTTTGTACTATGGTCACGTGGCTCTACCCCGAGTTTGTTGGACACCAGGTATCTGGTTTGTACTATGGTCATGAGGCTCTACCCTGAGTTTGTTGGACACCAGGTATCTGGTTTGTACTATGGTCATGTGGCTCTACCCTGAGTATGTTGGACACCAGGTATCTGGTTTGTACTATGGTCATGTGGCTCTACCCTGAGTATGTTGGACACCAGGTATCTGGTTTGTACTATGGTCATGAGGCTCTACCCTGAGTTTGTTGGACACCAGGTATCTGGTTTGTACTATGGTCATGTGGCTCTACCCTGAGTATGTTGGACACCAGGTATCTGGTTTGTAGTATGGTCACGTGGCTCTAGCCTGAGTAGTGTTGGACACCAGGTATCTAGTTTGTACTATGGTCATGTGTTGATATTGTGGTTAACTCTGTGAAGGGTTTTAGGGTTACCATTGTAAAGTGTACAACATTGTCATGTGTCAGTGTGCAACATTGTCATGTGTCAGTGTGCAACATTGTCATGTGTCTGTGTGAAACATTGCCATGTGTCAGTGTACAACATTTTCATGTGTGTGTGAAACATTGTCATGTGTCAGTGTGCAACATTGTCATGTGTCTGTGTGAAACATTGTCATGTGTCAGTGTGCAACATTGTCATGTGTCTGTAGGAAACATTGCCATGTGTCAGTGTACAACATTGTCATGTGTCTGTAAGAAACATTGTCATGTGTCAGTGTACAACATTGTCATGTGCCTACACATGTGTCACACATAAGGGAAGATGTCTGATACAGCAACTAGGGCAATGTTCCATGGAGGTAATGCCAAAGACTGTTTAAAAGCCATGTCCTGAACACCACAGACAAATACCAGAAGCAAATACCATAGACACCAAGTAGAATAGTGTCCCTGGTGGTCAGCTGGCTGTTTCCTCAGTGTACATTCTTCAGCATACCGCAACACAATATGTGTGTCTCGCTCTATAAACCACTGATAATCAGGAAATATTGCATGGGATACTACCTCAGCAAACATCTATGAAGATTGAATTACCAGAGGTTGTAATTGGTAAAGATTGTCTGACAGGTCTCTTGATGCATATCTTGCTATTTCCAAAGAATGGAACAGATTGTATGACAGTTAGAACAAGTAAGAAATGTTTTATGACAAAACAAACATTTGTACCCTGCCCTACGAGTGTGTTCTGTAAAATAAAAATTCTTGATTCTTGATTCTTGATTCTTTGAACAAGAAATTTAGAGGTTTAAATGACATCCTTTATATCTCCAGGTCTGGCTTTTCGGTAAACCTAAACTTACCCTTGGATCCATTCCTGTGGTTCTCGTGATCTCAACTTATCCGCCCTTGATTTTCATTAACATTTTACTGACAATCAACAAGGAAAAAGAAAATGGGTAAGGGAGGACATGAAGACATCCCAATCTCATTAAAATCAGATCTTAGTTCTCGCTATCGCTAAACAAAGATCTGAGGACATCCCATTACGGGTCACGTCAGACCGACCTTGCGCGAATTTTGACCGACCAATGGAAGGACTGACAAGAAGTCGACATTAGCCAATCAGAAGGCAGTTTTCTTGTGATTTACGGCTCTAGTCTCAAATTGGCAACTACGCTTCAAAACATATTTTAACAAATTCTTGATTAAAAATGTGAAACCTGAAGAAAAGAACTTTCTGGAATGGAAAATATATGGTCTAGATTGTATGGATTCAGTCGTTAAACCTGTATCTATGGTTCGGAATACCCGGTGTAAAGGTTTCGAGGTTGCATGATTAGAAAACACATTCCGACTGTCACTTTCATGATCTGGTAAGCTACGCTCTGATTGGTCGGATGAAAGGTCGTTCTGACATGACCCCTAATGGGATGTCCTCAGATCTTTGTTAAGCGGTAGCGATAACTAAGATCTGATTTTAATGAGATTGGAAGACATCCTTTCCATCAAAATGATATTTGTGGTCTTTGTTTTGCGTGTCCGTCGGTTTTTCAATGTTGTATTTCTCCCTGAGTCACACTATCAACGTTATCAATGGGACTAGGGCCATGTTGTTGATATCGCCAACCTCTGGTTTGTACCTCACATCCTGATTGGTCCGATAGACTGAGTGGCGCAGCAAACGAATTTGGCTAAGGAATATCAGGGGCAGGTCTTTGAGTTCTCGAGAACCACAGGAATGGATCGAGGGGTTAGTGTAGGTTTACCGAAATGTGACCTTAGACATTTACAGGATGCCAATACCAGTGATAAATTAGAAAGAAAATAATAATTAAAAGCAAGCCTTTGAATTTGAACTTTATATCTTAATATCATTTTTATTTTCCTCAGACAAGTCACACACCAAGACCCACACCCACAGACCCACAACCACACCCACAGACCCACACCCACACCCACACCCAGCTGAGCAACCACACCCATACACCCCTTAGCACCCAGCCCACTCAAACCAAATGTAACCCACCTGACTGGCTAGGATATCACCTGCAGTCTGTCCTGCAATTAATCCCTCTTCAAGTTGACACAATGATGGGACATTTCATAGCTGTGTCCTGTTTGAGCCTCTTGAAATCAAACTTCTAATGTTTCTCAGTTTCTGATTTCACTACAGCAGCAGCAGCAGCAGCAGGACAGATACAATTGTTGTGAATATTCTGTAAGCACAAGATGGATGGAAAATGAATATCAAATGCATTTAAGTTAAGAAATAAATGGTGAGTGGGAGTTGTTTATCGTACAATAAAACACTGCAGGGAGAATAAACCATGAGGGGCTCAGCTTTACAAGCTTTAAAAATATTTACCCAGATTTTGATAATGATGACTCCCTGAATAGAATCCAACCTCGGCAATGTTGGACAAATCCATTTTATGAATAGGGTTTGGTCTTTCCTGCATATTCTCAAATTTTCACGTCGATTATCTGTACCTTTTCTCCCACTACAGATGTCATATCTCTGTCATTTTTGGAAGCAATCATTCAGCTATAGCGTTTATCTACATTGACCAGCTACATCTATGGAGAAAAACTCACTCGACACTTCCCTCTCAAAAATGACTTTGTCTAATTTATGACATCATCAAGTTGCAAGCGCATGTTCGAATCTCCAAAAATGACGTCATGACAGAACAATGTTTTATCATGAAATAAACCACGCTGCGTTCTCCATTGTCATTTGTGATTTATTGCGTAGCTATCTTATATTAGCAGATAACAAACCCTGGCAACAGTATCATACATCATTTATTGGTTTCAGAAGTGTAAGCTAATGTATTTATGCAATCACAATTTTTATGATGTCACAATAACATGAATAATAACATTATTGATGTTATTGTGACATTTAATTTTTTATATGTGCTGCAGCATGATACAAGTGTCTGGGTTATAAATTAGCATTATACAATGACATTGGGGCATGCTGGATAGTGATTGGTTAAAAAGATGTTGCTTTTATTCCACTGACACCCCTTATAAATCCACTGATGCCTCTTTTAAATTACGCCTTTTGACACAAAAACTGTGCGTATGAAAACATTGATCTATCGACAGCCTAAACATTGATGCATAGGACAATTGCTGCTGCTGACCAATTAGAATATTGTATACATTGGATGTCAGAACAACAGCTCATCATACACGATACTTTTTTCAGAACATGCACAACAAAGCAAACCATACGAACCACTGTGAAAGATTCACAACAATGAGCTATCTCTCGTGTCGTCGTCTGCAGCTGAAGGTTTAGCCAGGTCAAAGTTCAGGGTGGAGAGATTTGTGATATGTATTACGGTTGGGGAGATATTTCAAACTAACTGTTACTTTGGTACAATTTCAAATGACTAAAATCCAGTCATTTAATAAAGTTGGTTGGAGAAATAAATTCATTCAGCATTTTTTTGGACCATTTCAAAAACCTGTCTCCCCTATAGTGGGAGATGTGATGTTGATTTCCAAGAAATGACATGTGTTGAATCGACTTCCAAGAAATGACTTGGTTGAGTCCAAACAATGCAAATATATAACAGGTTGCGATGAAATTAAAACATATATTTTTCAGGGTTATCCGACAAAACCATTATTTTGAACTAGTCAACATGGTCAAGGCTATGAGTATTTTAATCTTTAACTTTAGTAATATTTGTTACATTTATTATTTATTTGTGTAATACTGTAATGTCTACTGCAATGTCTGGCTATTTCACCTCTCTCGACTCAATGACCTTCCTTTCTATCTGCAGTCATTATCCTGGTGTGTTGTAAGAGTGGCGTCCCTTGTCTGTTCTGGTCTTGTGTCCTACAGGTCCTATTACCACCCATATCACATTTTGCTGCACTCTTTGTGACACTGAGCTTTTTATAGTCATTTTGTTCTGAGTAGACGGTGCATTACAACTAACAAGCATACACTGGGATGTTATCAACATAATCTTTTACCAGATGATCACACAAATCAGGTTGTTTGAACAGAACAGCTCTTGAATCTTGTTTGTTGAGCGAGGTATGTACACTATGAAGGTATATATGGAGACAGGTTTCATCTTCACGGAAAAACAACCTACTCAAAATTTTCCATGGTCATCTTGTTGTTTTTGTCAGTGATGCAGATAGTTTCTCCATTATTCATAACAGATTACTATGGTAGAGAGGTAGTAAAGGGTGTGGTGTGGGGAAGTGCCATGCACAATGCTAAACACTTACATTTGTAGACCAGTTAGACACATGCTAGAAATTCCTAGGAAATCTTTTCTGAAATATCTACTCACTGGTATTTAGACACAACACATGGTAATCCAGTCCTACATCTTTGTGCAGTTTTAACCTTTAAAACATGCTTTTCATGTGGATGGGATGACTATGGATATTAAAATTGTGCTGATATGTTATAAATAAATTGAAAGTGAGTCTGTGGCATTTGATTGGCTAAGAAGGTAATTTTTTGTATGTTACTGTCTCCATATACAGTGTGATAGACCCTCCCAAAATAAATAGGCAACACCCACGAGTGGACAACTGTTTTCTGATTGGCTGATACTAGGATGGGCGGGATTTGGTAGAATAGGTCTTCAGCAACCCATGTTTGCTGTTAAAGGCGACTATGCTTGTCGCTCATGCTATCAAATACTGGATTGTCTGGTCCAGACTCAATTATTTACAGACTGCCCTCATATGGCTGGAATATGGCTGAGTGCAGCGTTAAACAACAAACAACTTAAGCACCGATAGGTTTTACACAGTGTGCACATCATTTATACATATAAAACTCAATAAATGAAGACATGTTGAACACAGGTTTTACGCTTCAACTCTGGCCAAGTCCATTTAGACAGTTATATGCATGAGGCCAAGTGAACACATGTTTATTCCAAACCCAAATTGTGAAATAGAACAATTTTTGTTTCAATTTCTGACAACTGTTCACATCTATATGTGTATGTCAGTAGGCTTGTGGTGAGGACCTCTCAGAAGTGCTTCCTGTGATTCTGCTCCAGGCTTGTTATGCCACCTGTCTTTGTGCAATGTTTGACACACTGATAACACTTTCTAGACAGCTGATTGTGTGGTATGTTCATTTTAACATTGTTTATCATGATTATGGAACAGGGGATTTAAACAGATGTATTGTAAGGCATGGGGGACATATTAATCATCACTCCATTTAAAGTACGTAATTAATTAAATACCTTTGTCTTGATTGTTTATTAAATTCACACATTTTACTTATCAACAGCGCACTTCCTTGTTCTATTTTGTGAAGTTCTGATGGTTAATGTCTGAGTGGTTGCTTCATGTTCACATGATTGGTTCCTGAGAATAACATGCTTTTGTGATTTCCTGAACTTAGGTGATATTGTTCCAGAGACAAGAAGGAATATGTTGCCTGTTCATGGTAATTACCACACTCTTTAGACATGTTGGAGGGATTGATTTCAGCAAGACGGTTTAAGGAAAATAATTCAGTTTTCCAACTCACTTTTAGAGGAAGGACAGTGACTCCTTCATCTGAATGAATACCTCCCTCTGGAGCACTTCCAAGTGGCATGACTCTTCTTTTTAAAACTTGCAGGTACATGTACTTAAAGGTTGAATGTTTTAATGAAAGATGAAATTTGAAAATGTTTTTGTCTCAGCTCATAAAGAGTATTTTTGGTTTAGATTAACTTGAACGGCCTAATGCTTTAAGCACTCTAGCAACAATGTTGCCTGCATGAGAACTTGGTTTTGTTTGTCCAAAATAGTGTAGCTGTGTAGCTGTATAGCTGCAGTTGAAGCTGTTGAAGCTGTTGCCCTACTGATTGTGAGGAATCACACACATGAGACACCACAAGGATGCTACTAATAGGTTTCTAGTCTCACTCAGTTATGTTTGATGTCAGAAAGAACTGGTCGTTCGAAGCCTCACAAGTTTGTCTTAGATGTAAGTGTGTCTTCATAGTCTGTTAAACCATGTTGCAGCTTGTCTATGTTGTAAGCAGCTTTTGGGCAGTGCAGGACTGATTGTTCAGTTATGTCACAACTGTACAATATGCGTGCCTAACTCATTGAACCATATTCAATGAAGGCAGTTGCCAATAGCTTTTTGGCTGTACACAACCAAATGTCTGGTCATGTTCCTCTGTACGGTATTCATACCTAACTCATTGAACCATTCCATCATGGCAGGAGCCAGAAGCTATGGGCTACACACAGACCAAATGTCTGGTCATGTCCCAACTGTACAGGATTCATGCCTAACTCATTAAACCATATTCCAAGACGGCAGTAGCTATTAGCTATAGGATGCATGCACACGGACCAAATGCCTGGTCATTTCACAGCTGTGCAATATGCATGCCTAACCCGTTAAACCATATTCCTATTGCAAATGTGCAATGTTTGGCACACCTGACCAAGTGACCAGAAGGAAGGCTATTAGAACTGCAAGCAGCACTCCTGCCCTACATTGTGACAGCCAGAAACACCAGTCAAGCGACTCCAAAGCTGTTTTCATGGATCATTGATTCTGCTCGTTAGTAGAGGTGCTGAAAGTCTGTGTGATGTATGGCTGAAGGCTGTAGGCCCAGCTGGTTAGCCCCTGCATTGTGTGTGCTATATTGTCCAAGACACAGCCAGGAGGGCTAGAGGAGGACTTAGTAGGGTGGTGTTCAGCCCTGTCCTCACACTGTGGCCTTGGTTGGTCTTGCAACCTCCCCACAATGTTCTCACGGAGTTTTAACCAGACAATAAGACTTTTTTCTGATTTACCTTTAGGGACAAAGGACCATTGATTGACCTTGAGACTTCTGTACAGATGTGCCCCTTAAGCAAGTACAGCAAAATATTATAGATCATTTTACTTTTATATCCATGGTTGAAAATTCGATAAATTATGGTAACCTGAAATTGTGAAAAATAGCATTTCCATATTTGACTTTTGAATTCCATGGTCAAATATGTAAGCTGTAGAAACATGTAACTCAAGCGTGATGTTTTTGTTGTTTAAAAATGTTTTGTTCCATTTTTCATCTGGTATGTGGTATCCAAATCCCTCCACAACTTTTGTTCAGCTGCACCACATAGGGCTAGATTCTTTTGTTTCCTGGCTTTCTGGTTGGTTGTTGGTGGGGGAAAATGAGTTAAAAAATGTATCTGAATATGTTACCATGTGTGCTGTTTATCAAGCTTTTCTTGCAGTTGAACTGTGTACATGCATTCTTTTGGGTTAAACATGGTAATATGCATTTAGGGAAAGATAGTTTCCAGTTTCAGTGGATCTGTAAATCAGATTTTTATCGCCAAGGGTGTACTGGACTTGGGAGTGGACTGGGGACACCGCTAGATATTGGTGTCTCCACTGTGTTGCTTGAGCATCCATTGTAATGCCACACATGTAGACTGGAGACACCGCTAGACATTGGTGTCTGTTGTGATCAAGTTTCTCCACTGCGTTGCTTTAGCATCCATTGTAATGCCACACATGTAGACTGGAGACACCGCTAGACATTGGTGTCTGTTGTGATCAAGTTTCTCCACTGCGTTGCTTGAGCATCAATTGTAATGCCACACATGTAGACTGGAGACACTGCTACACATTGGTGTTCTCTTCACTCACCCACACACTCATACATTTGTTGGTGGTAGTGAGACTCTCTTCACTCACTCACCCTGGCTGTCTCCTACACACACCTCAACTGCTGAGTTCCAGAAGTGAGCTTCGGCTCAACTCACTCACTCACTCATTTGGCCGTAGCGTGACTCTCTTCACTCACTCACCCTGGCTGTCTCCTACACACACCTCAACTGCTGAGCTCCAGAAGTGAGCTTCGGCTCAACTCACTCACTCACTCATTTGGCGGTAGCGTGACTCTCTTCACTCACTCACCCTGGCTGTCTCCTACACACACCTCAACTGCTGAGCTCCAGAAGTGAGCTTCGGCTCAACTCACTCACTCACTCATTTGGCGGTAGCGTGACTCTCTTCACTCACTCACCCTGGCTGTCTCCTACACACACCTCAACTGCTGTGCTCCAGAAGTGAGCTTCGTCTCAACTCACTCACTCACTCATTTGGCCGTAGCGTGACTGTCTTCACTCACTCACCCTTGCTGTCTCCTACACACACCTCAACTGCTGAGCTCCAGAAGTGAGCTTCGGCTCAACTCACTCACTCACTCATTTGGCGGTAGCGTGACTCTCTTCACTCACTCTCCCTGGCTGTCTCCTACACACACCTCAACTGCTGAGCTCCAGAAGTGAGCTTCGGCTCAACTCACTCACTCACTCATTTGGCGGTAGCGTGACTCTCTTCACTCACTTACCCTGGCTGTCTCCTACACACACCTCAAGTGATGAGCTCAAGCAGTGAGTTTTGGCTCAACTCACTCACTTACTCATTTGGCCGTAGCGTGACTCTCTTCACTCACTCACCCTGGCTGTCTCCTACACAAACCACTACTGCTGAGCTTCGGCTCAACTCACTCACTCACTCATTTTGCGAGAGTATGACTCTCTTCACTCACTCACTCACTCACACACCCCGGCTGTCTCCTATAAACCTCAACTGCAGAGTTCCAGCAGTGAGTTTCGGGTCAACTCACTCACTCACTCATTTTGCAAGAGTATGACTCTTTTCACTCACTCACTCACTCACTCACCCACTCACTCACCCCGGCTGTCTCCTACAAACCTCAACTGCAGAGCTCCAGCAGTGAGTTTCGGCTCCGTCTTACACTGTTGAGAGATGGGGAAGCTGTAGTAGATGCATTGCAATGACACTTGCAGTCTGATGTACGCATCCATTGTAGGACTTCCCTCTGTGGGTAGAGTAGACACCTGTTGAATCACTAGCAGGAGCCAGTCTGAGGTGGAATCAGAGTGCAGTAGGCTCCTCATCTGGCTGCTGCTGCTGGGGTTCCATATGATACAGTTATGCTGTCACACATTAAATTAGGAGCTAGAAATGGCAGAGGTAATGTCTTGTTTGCTTCAGAATCTATAGTTTGGTGTTTGAGTCATCTTTATTTGTATATGGGAAAGTTGGATGAGGTTAAAGAGCTACTGAAAATGTTTCAAATATATTGCTTAGCGTGAGTATTTCGTCTCACATTTTCACACATTATGCCACAACAGCATTTTATCTATATGGTCATGGATTGAATGTCATGAAAAGGTGATGTGTTTAACCATTTGAGATATACTTGAGAAGGATATTACTACCAATATGATTAACTGTATTGACAGCAATACTGTACACTGATACCTTCATAATATCACCATTCTTTGTGTAGGTGACAAGAGCCATTTCTGATGCCAGGGGTATCTGGATTAGAACACTCATGCAGGGGATTGATACTTTTGATATCTTCTGATTTCCATGTGGCATATATTCATGAGTAGTGATTAATTGGAATATTGTTGCAGCCATTACTGTTGGTTATGCCTGGGTTTATTTTGCAACATGCCACCAACTGTGTCAGCTTTACTGACCTTGCTGGGCACAACACCTGGTGGAGGGGAGACTTGCAGGGAACAATGTCCACAGCAGCTGGGGGGAAAAAGGGGGTGGACATGTAAGATGACTGTCAGTGAACACAACACCATGGACCAGGCGAGACTGCATTGGGAGAGAGCTCGTGTTTCTGGTTGTGTGGGCAGGGAGTTAGTGGCTAGCCTAGGGCAGGAGGAAGAGGAGGGAGGGAGGAGGCAATGCAGACCCACTGTCTACCTGAGCTCTGTTATTGTCCATACTCGGCAGCAAAACAACTGAGACTGCCTTTTACATTTCTCTTGGTAGCCATGGCAACATTAGCAAGGCGATTATTTCTCTGCTAGTGCTACTGTAGCTTTGCTCTTGTGTCAGTTTTTGAGGCTGGTTGATCAGCCTCTCGTCATCAGCACATGTGACTTGCGCTCACACGACCAACAGACTATGTAGGAGGCACAGGGAAGATGGAGTTCTGTTCATCTGGGTTGCTACCGGGAGTTGTCACAGGGCAAGATAACCCGTGACCTCCCGTGCCTCATCAGCGATCTGCCCCACCTGTTGATGATGTTGATGGACATGGAACCTGTTGAACATGCATTGAGGTATATGTGTACTTTCTATATGGACCTTCTTTGGATTTACATTGGTGGAGAATTGTGGGTGGTGTGGAGGAAGATATGGATTGTTACAAATAGGTGCAGTACCTGATTGAGGAGCTGGTCAGTAAATCATATACTCTATGACTTCCTCTCAAGGATGACATGACTATCAAGTTTCAGATACGGATGTTTCAAAACTGGTTTTGAACAGTGGTGGCATTTTTATGTTTTATTGGTCTGAGACGCTGTGTGAGTTACATGATGTGTAGGTTTGAAAGATATTCTCCCCAAGGGGGTGAGGTTTGTTTATCTATACACATAGATGACAAGAATGGAGGACCCTGCCAAAGCACTGCTTAATGCATATGTTATGTCTTGCTTGATTGCTGTTTTATTCTTGTGATTATCAGAATCCCCTTTCATTGGTAGCCTCCGAAGAATTGTTTCTTTCATGTTTATGACATTAGGTGTATGTCAGCTCAGGATGGATGAATCGCTGTCTGGAAACTGACGTTTCTTTTCCATCAGGTTTTGTGCCACCCTGCTTGGACTGTTGATGTTTTTCAAGCAGGCTTTCGATCACAAAAAATTGACATTTGAAAGAAATGATGCTTTCATGTTAACTGAATTGAAATGAAGGATCTGGACTGTCACCCCCAATGATGTACTTGGTGGCCAGGTGAGGTGCTTAACAGAGCGACTTGTATGGTGTGCCTTTCTCTGGTCACAGCTCTCGGCAGTTGAAGCAGCCTGTCTTAGTAGACAGAGTGTCGTGTGTGGCCATGCTCTCACACCTTCTAATTCAGCGAGCTGGAAATGAGCTTTTAAGCCTCGGTCACCAAGTCTGTGACACAGTAGGATGTGACAGAAGAATTCTTGTGAGCTGGTTTGTAGAGGAATTAGACAAATTAATGTTTCGAGTGCGGTGTTTTTTCTTTGTGACTAGACTGAGCAGTGTGAGGGAGTCTGCAGGGAGCTAACACTGTGTGCTGCAGTCTAGCTGACATTCACAGACAGGCAGGTCATGTAGGTAGACACCCCCATTGCTGGCATGGACTGGACTTAAAGCAGGTCTTTAAGCAGGTGTCAGTGGAATTTTAGTTCAGATAGTGATGTGGGCTACTGCTATTTTAAGATGTCACATTTCTGGAACTGTTATTGGCAGCTTTGTTTTGTTTGCATGGTTGTAATGTCATCATGGTCATGTGGCAGATCAGGTTTCATTATCATTGCAATGAATCGTAACAATTTTCCCCTGTATCACATGTACGTGAGTGGTTCGTTTGGTGTGATAATGAAATGGATTATCTGTTGTCATTCTAAATACAAGTAATATTTCCCCTTCATAGACACTTATATCTTACAATCATATTTGTATGCCTAGGAAGTAGATGTATGTATTCACGAGTCCTCATGTCTTGAACCGGGAGCCACAGGTATATGAGGGGATATAAAACTGATTAAGGAAATAATTGATGAGAAAACATAAAATTATTGTGGGGTTGATAATAATAAGGTCTGTAAAGAAATAACATTGTTTTCATTACCACGACAATCTGCGTCTGGTCCTTAAAGTCTCGTTAAGTTTTTTATGTCTGGTAAGCTCTGCTAATAACCCATATGTTAACACTCTCTTGTATATAATACTAAAATACAAGTTGAGCCTAGTTGATTCAAAACATTTCAGCACAAGCTTCAATCATCCTTTCCTGTGTTATCGTTCTTAGCACGAGAAACAGTAGCTCAAATGGTTCACTTCAGGATTGCAATATTGTGGTCCAAATAAATATTTTTACTTTAACATTTGGTTATTTAGAAAATGGAATTTTTGGATTAGACTTGTTAGAACTAAGAACTAATGAAATTACTGTAAAACACTATAATGTTTTTCAACCTTGCCTTTCAGTTCAGTTTTTTTTCAACATTTCTTGTGTCACAGTATGTATAATTTTTTACTATTTAATATTAATTTAAGCATAATATTGTGCTAGCCATATGGGTCTGTTTGTTGTCTGTTGTTTTTAATTTAATGCCATGCTCAGCAATATTACAGGTATATAACGTTTGTCTGAAAATAATCGGGTCTGGACTAGACAATCCAGTTTGTCGCCTCTCATGACAAGCATGGATTGCTGAAGGGTTGTATGTCTGTTTATAATCAGGAAGTGTTTTGGCAAAGAACCAAAATATCATTATTGCCTTTTCAGCATGTTCAGTGATGAATTAAGGGGAAATGAGGTTGTGGAAATGGGCTTCTGTGAGAAATATCATGATACATTTGGCTTTTGGCCAACCTATGCAATCTTCTGTATTCCTGTGATGAATAACAATTATTCATGATAGTCGAGAAAATGTGAAAACGCTATAAGGAGTGTGTAGATGAATCCAAGCAATTATGTGAAACTATTTTTGACAGAGATAACATTAAACACTGCTAAATAAGGGTCTTGACAAATAGGCCTTATTAGTGATAGTAAATCTAGTTAATAATGCTTAGTCCTTGTTATGTTAGCCTGTGGGCTTATGGTACACATGTAAATATGCTAGTTTCATGCTGTCATATGTGGAAGTTGAAAGTAAATATATAGCCAGATTTAGTAAACAAGTGATAGAAGTCAACATGTAAAGCTTAACACTAAAAGGATGAACACAATAACAGTGAAAGGGTTAACACAATAACAGTAAAAGGGTTAACACAGTAACAGTATATGGGTGAACATGTTTACAGTAAAAGGGTTAACATGGTAACAGTAAAAGAATGAACACAATGACAGTAAAAGGTGACTATATTAACAGTAAAAGTAGTGATAGAAATTGGCACTAGTCCTATAGTCCTTGCCAAAGGGTGAACACGATAACAGTAAAAGGGTGAACACGATAACAGTAAAAAAGTGAACACAATAACAGTAAAAGCGTGAACACAATAACAGTAAAATCGTGAACGCGATAACAGTAAAAGCGTGAACTCAATAACAGAAAGGGTGAACTCGATAACAGAAAGGGTGAACATAACAGTAAAAGCATGAACTCGATAACAGAAAGGGTGAACTCGATTACAGAAAGGGTGAACATAACAGTAAAAGCGTGAACTCGATAACAGAAAGGGTGAACTCGATAGCAGAAAGGGTGAACTCGATAGCAGAAAGGGTGAACTCGATAGCAGAAAGGGTGAACATAACAGTAAAAGCGTGAACTTGATAACAGTAAGGGTGTGAGACACGAAAGGGATCCTGATTCCTGTAAATTTGCTGATTAGCATTCTACTAGGAGTCAAAATGTTTTGTTAACATTAGGGTAATGAGAAGGATATACACTGGTATATAGATAGAACAAACTTACAGTACAGCTATGTACAGGAGTTTTTATGCTAATGAAAGTATATTCTTACTTGACCACACTATTTGTAAGCCCATTAGTAAGTTGAACATACAAACGCGCACGCACATTCACACATGCACACACACGTTCACCCCAACCACCCATTCTCCCACTGTATTTTGTTTTGGCAGATGATTGATTTCTGCGTGTTATGGTATGTGCTATTTACAAATATGTCTGTAATATGTGGGTAGCGGTGGTAGATTGTTTGTTAGTCTCTATCTGAGACACACTGAAGATGGCTGTAGTTTTGAGCCAACGTGTAAATAAGATGAAAGGGCTTGTTGTGCGGAGGACTGAGAAGATCACCTCTGACATGCCCCGAGCCGACATGCAGTCATATGTTCCCTCATTTCTTAGACACTTCAAATTGAACAATATAACCTTCGTATACCTGGACTCGGTAGTTCCTGGGATGAATCGACTTCTTTGTGGCGTTGATGGATTTCTGAGTGTAATGGTATGTGCTAATTACAGATATGTCTGTAATATTTGGGTAGCAGTGGTAGATTGTTTGCTAGTCTCTTTCTGATAAGATAGGCTGAAAAATATACAGTTCAGAAAAATGTGGAGAAAATAATTGGAAATATTTTGATATGACTTCATATTTAGAGAGGACTATATGAAAGCATCAGTGGTAAGTTATGGCTGGTGTATGAAATCAACTTGATAAAAATTAAGGCACAATTTTTACTTTTCAAATCCATGTTCTGTCATTTGATACAAACAATCAAGTTGATCTACTTATTGGGGAGTACATTGTTAGCTGTAAAATGGCTCACATATATCATGTATATAGAGAACAGCATTAGAAATTGGCACTAGTCCTGTAGTCCTTGCCAAACTGCCCAATAGTTAAGGTATCATGAGGACTAGTAAAAATTTGCCATTTTTATGTGTTTTGCTATACGTTATCCTTACAAGGACTAGTGGACTAAAACTGTTAGTTTCTAATGCTGGAGAAGCAATGTGCACCAGCCAGGTTATATAGAGAGGTAGCTGTGTCAGAGAAGAGGACATATGCTATTGCATGAGGTCAGATGTCTGTGTTGAAGACAAACACCCCAGAGTGTCTGAAAAAGTCCAGGTGTGTGTCATAACCCTAATGTTAGAACAGGTCAAGGTGTCTATCATAACCCTGGTGTTAAGACTAAAAAAACACTTTTTTCAAACATTGGCCTATGTAGTTTGGGATAGATCTTGCCAGGAGTTTGATCCAACTAGCCAACAGCTCATTTTGGAATAGTGCTGTGTGTTGCATAATTTGGATTTGGGAGGAAACAGGTGTCATTCCATACGTTATTGTCTCAGACACAAGCCGACCTGTTGCTGTGCCTCTATTTTCAACTTCCAGCCCCTAGGTAACAACTTGTTTGGAAACAGGTATCAACTCCATATAACATGACCTAACCAATCAGATAACAGCCATCTATTGGCTGATTGCAGAACGAATCAGATCTCTCCTGATGACATGGTGTGTAATAAGGGCCACTTCATTCTCATCCACATGTGTAATAATGGATACTGGTTGTACACTCGGCTTGTCCGCGCCAGCTGCTTCCATACCCTTGCTGTGTTTGAACATTAGATTATCTCTCCTGCATTATCTCCCCTGATGGCGAGCTTCAAGTGAAATATGGTATGCAAGATCTGCAGGAGGTTCAAGTTAGCTGACAATTGAATTTTGAGACTTTCCAATTTAGAATCATCTTCTGAACTTGATACATGGCATGCACATGATATACAATTGAATTATTTCGCAGCTGCTTCAGTGCTTGTTCTGTATTCATTTTCAACATGAAGGCGGAGTAACAAAACAAGTATGTTACCATACATGCCATATTTGACTAAATCATACGTGCATAAAAAAATTGACAAAGGGGGCGCTTATTAAAACCATACACAAGTTAAATTTGTTGTCAGTGATCGAGTAACAGTAAACAAAGTTAGTTCGAATGTCGGTGAAGCTAGCATTTCTTCGATGATAGTTATTAGGCATTTATATGCCCTATCTACGCAGCTTCTTTTAAAAACATCTAACAAATCTCTAGCAAATACAGACTGCTTTGTAAATATTCTTCATATAATTTTTTTATAATTCGGTCTAAAAGTTTGTCAGGGTGTGCTTAGTATAGCAACTTCAGTACTATGGCATCACTGTTTTGAGATCCTATAGATCTCCAACTGTTGGTAATTGGAAAGGCTTTGTCATCCCACTGCAGTGTCAAATATGTGTCAACACCTGTTACTGGCGGAGTTGACATTGTTGCACTTATAGTGATTGCAGCCTTTAAAACAAGCACAGCTCCCACCTGGTGACAATTTTGAATTTATAACATAATGTCAGAACTCCCAAACTGTGAAATATTTCTTGTTTAAACTTGCTATATAGATCAGTCTAGTGGTGAGTGGTGCCTTTTGATGATTTGGGATTTTGTTTTCTTTATTTTGATTTTAATTTTATCATGACAAGTTTGGACTTTACTTAAAATAAAGGTAGTGCTCGTTTCCGGAGCACAACTCCCAAACCGTGAATATTTCTGGATGAAACTTGGTATATAGATCAGTCTAGTGGTGGACTGATGATTTGGGATTTCTTTTCTTCACTGAACTGATGCTATCAAATGGCAATGAACCAAAAGTGGGCTATAACTAAGGAGCCAAACTCCATTTCCAAGATGCATCTGACCACTGATGACTCTTGTTAAACAAGGCTGCACATCTTCAACACTTTTTTTCAAGGTGTTTGTTACAATACTTGTGACACAACTGTTTACATTGTTGCAGTCTGCATCTTCAATCACTAGTCAGAGTCCAGCAAAATTATGTTCGGTCCAGTAAGCTCTGCTAGTGATAGGCTACTAATATCAAAATCTACAGAAAATGATGTGGATATCCTATTTTGGGCTTGTAGACTCATAGGTTGCGGCACAGAATATTACAAGGTTATGACAGAGGTCCACCATTGTTACGACAGACATTGTTTTGTGTTACTAGAGATGACTGTTGAGCCCTACCATTTCAGGATCATACTGCAAACAAACATGGACTGTGTGACTAACTGGCACTGTTGTTTCAGGATCAAACAGCTTAATGAGCAGCAACGGCGGGAGCAGGAGAACATCTACATTGAGGAGCTTGCGGAGCTGATCTCGGAAAGTTTCACGGACATGAGTGTATTCTCCGTCAAGCCCGACAAGTGTGCAATACTGCAGGAGACCGTCAACCAAATCCAGCAAATTAACAAGCAAGGTAAACCATAGTTCTGTACTCACTGGCTGACGATCGGAAACCAGGAGGCCACCCAACTGTACACTCAATTGAAACTAGAAATGCTCACTTTTTATGATTTTAGTACCTCATAGCACTGATTGGTACATTCTTCTTTTTTAACAGTGGTCGGCTTTGATGCAAAAACGCAACCTGTGTCTTCACCATGTAGCCTAAAATGTCATGAAACCCAGTTCCTTGGTTGTCATGTATTGGCATAAGAACCTACTCTAAGTTGCCATATAGTGGACAAGTTAACTGTTGATAATGTTTGCCTGCAATTCTGTGCACGCAGCATTTATCCGCATCAGAGTAAGTGTCATCTGTATTCTTACAGCTCATTTTAGGAGATAATTATTAAAAGACAATGTTCTTGCAATCAGTACCATCCCTTTGGGATACAGAAATAAATGATAGTTTTCTTTCAGCTGAGAGTGGGTCGGGAGACGCAGTTCAACAAAGTCAGGTGTCGTCCAGCAAGCCTTCCATCCTCGCCAATGACCTGCTAGGACCGCTGCTGCTCGAGGTAGGCACCGCACTGGGGTACAACACTGGGGTACCACACTAGGGTACCACACTGGGGTACCACACTAGGGTACCACACTAGGCTACCACTCTAGGGTACCTCACTAGGGTACCACACCAGGCTACCACACCAGGCTACCACACCAGGGTACCACACCAGGCTACCACACCAGGGTACCACACCAGGGTACCACACCATGGTACCACACCAGGGGACAACACTAGGGTACCACACCAGGGTACCACACTAGGGTACCACACCAGGGTACCACACTAGGGTACAACACTAGGGTACCACACCAGGGTACCACACCAGGGTACCACACCAGGGGACAACACTAGGGTACCACACCAGGGTACCACACTAGGGGACAACACAAGGGTACCACACCAGGGTACCACACTAGGGGACAACACTAGGGGACCATACTAGGGGACAACACCAGGGTACCACACCAGGGTACCACACCAGGGTACCACACTAGGGGACCACACTAGGGGACAACACTAGGGGACAATACTAGGGGACCACACCAGGGTACCACACTAGGGGACAACACTAGGGGACAACACTAGGGGACCACACCAGGGTACCACACCAGGGTACCACACTAGGGGACAACACTAGGGTACCACACCAGGGTACCACACTAGGGGACAACACTAGGGTACCACACCAGGGTACCACACTAGGGGACAACACTAGGGTTCCACACCAGGGGACAACACTAGGGTTCCACACCAGGGGACAGCATTAGTGCTCTACACTAGGGTACCTCACTGGGACAACACTAGGGGACATCATTAGGGCTCCACACTAGGGTTCCAGCGGACAACACTAGGGCCCCACACTATGAGACCACACAAGTTTCTCCCATAAGGACACGCCCTCACTCACTTTATTACAGCACTTTTCATCAATCTCGGGACCCTTTCAAAGTTTAACATAGGGGTTATGTGAAGGACCCCTTGACGTCTATGCTTAATTCTAAACACTGCTATGGATACTTTAACCTTTGAGCAATGTGGTTTTTGCCAGTTGAGCAATCTGTTTTTTGCGATTCGACTCGTGCAAGTTTCTTAGGCTGATTGTACACCAGCAGACTAAATCACGGCTCACACAATCAGCCATTGATTTGCCTGCTGGGTTCATTGACACTTTGCAGGCTGCCATGACATATCTGAAACATTGATATGTTGTGAAACCCTGTATTACTCTCTCATTCATCATGATAATTATCATTGATGATGCCCCATCATCATCATCATCATCGTCATCATTAATGCTTGCAGTTTTGGTATTGCTAGAAGAAATTCTATAACAAACTGAAAGGCATCCCCATGTACTTTCTTTTGAAACATGCTGGGGAATAATGATCAGGGCTATCCACCAGAGCTCCTACAAAAAACTGTGTGAATCCTGCATGTCTGTTCAGGGGCAGTGCCTTGTTACTTGGAGCCTTGGATCATCTGTATTAGGTGCATACATCAACAAAGAGGCACTCCCTTTTTTATAAAGATTTTTGTATTATTCAAAACTAAATAATTAATGTTTCTACCAGCTCCTTATTCTTAACCAGAAAAGAATCAGTGTTTATGATAATGATGTAATTTTACTGATTGTTTACAGTGTGTTGTAGCTGGGATATGACAGTGCTAAATAACAACTGATCTATTTTTGACATCTGAAAAGGAGTTATGCAAAACCTTATCAAAGTTCCATCTTTTTGTTAAAGAAAGTTTAACATTTTTATAAGCTTATTGGGCGGTCGGGTAGCCTAGTGGTTAAAGCGTTAGCTTGTCACGCCGAAGACCCGGGTTCGATTCCCCACATGGGTACAATGTGTGAAGCTCATTTCTGGTGTCCCCCGCCGTGATATTACTGGAATATTGCTAAAAGCGGCATAAAACCACACTCACTCACTCACTCACTATGAGCTTATTGTTGATGAGACAGAGATAAGCATGAGGCTGAGGTGTGACTTACTGCAAGATGGTGTCCTTACTCCTTCACATTGTGGTGTACCTGTCCTGGCTTGAGGAGCATTGGCTCATATACTAGACATTATTCCCAATCTTGCATCAGATGTGTGAAATATATCACCAATTTATAAAAACAATCAAATTTAAATTAAAAACTGGCATGATGTCAAATTTTGTAGATGTGATGTATATTTCACTGATAAAAAAAAGAATTTGTTACAAGAAAAATACTTTGCATGATTGCATTAAATCAATATTTGTGGAAATAATTTTACAATATTGTTTCCCAATGGGACTGTCACTGGCTGGCACTTAATTTACTTACTAATTAAGCTAAACATGATGTTGATATTGATCTGATGTTCATATGACGAACTTAACAGCAGTGACTTGCCTGTTCAACTCTGCAGTTTATTTTAGCAACAATTTTCAGGTAATTGGAAATTACTAAGCAAAACAGTCTGTACTTATCTTCACAAACGTCCTTGTGGGAAGGTGTTTGATCCTACATAGCAATACTTTCAATACTCATGATATATTTGACTTCATATGTCCTTTTCAATGCCAAACAGAGATGATATGTATAGTATTTACAGCCCTTGAACCCTTGTATGGGTTTTTAGCATATCATTTTGTCAGCCTTCCAAACTAAACTATATTTAAGGAATAAACGACAAGTGGGAGTTGTTTATTGTAAATAAAACGATATGATAAACAGCTCCCACTCAGTGTTTATTTCTTATTCAAGAAACCAAAATTATGTACAGCCTCTTTAAGAATGATGATAAAATGTACAAGCTTAAAAAATATTGACCCGTTTTTAAATAATGATGACTCCCTCAATAGAATCCGACCTCGGCATTGTTGGAAAAGTTAATTTTTTGCACAGGTGGGTATTTCCCAGATATTCTCACAGCTCTCACGTCGATTACCTGTACGTTTTCTCCCAATACCAATTGTCATATCTCTCCCATATAGCGTTTATCTGCGTAGCCCAGCTACATCTATGGGGAACAACTCACTAGACACTCAAAACTAAGGTTATCCAATTTTCGATGTCATGAAGTTGCAAGCACATGTTCGAATCTCAAGAAATGACGTCATGAGAGAACAATGTTTTAGTGCGAAAATAAACGACGCTTTGTGTTTTTTTTGTTCTTTGTGATTTATATCATAGCTATCATATATTGCCAGTTAATAACAATATTATCATATTCAAAATTATTTTTAAAAGAAATATTAGTCTTCTTAGTGTATTGTCTCCATATAATGATATGGGAGAAGATACGAAAATTATGCAAAAGTAGGTACAAATAGGGTCTGTTTAATCCTGGTATGGCTGACTTCCTGGAAAATTATGAGGTCGTTATGAAACCGACAAATGTGAAATGTATATATTTTTTAAATTGGACTGTTGAAAAAACATGTGGGTGCTCTAAGGATATATATAGGCCCATAACAATTTTTAATAGTAGTTCAGTGTACTTGATTTTTAGCATTATTTAACAAATACTTTCTTCTTTCATACCCATGATATAAAAACTGCCATAGTGACTTTATTTGTTTTGTATCATTCGTGGCAAATATCTTTTTAAATGTGTGCATATTGACATAAGGTTATATATGTCTTTGATGGATATTTTCTTCAAAAAGCTTCAAAGTTGCACATACATGTAAAAAATGATATTCATCTTCTCTACCTCGCTGATAATGGAAACTTTTTTATGCATATATAGATTTTTTTTTGCCACCTACTTCAATATTTTCCAACCGTAATATTCCCCCTCTAACATGTCTAACTTTCCTAATATATTTCGAAGCTTTAATTCTCTCACTGCAGAAAGATACTTTTCTGGTTCGAGCAAGGTTATGTCTTTAACTGTTGTTTGTAGTAGATATCCAATTTTGATGAAACATGTTAGTGGCACAATCCTTCAACATATTTAATAAACATTTTTGATCTCCAACTCAAACAGACAAATGTGAAAGGTTTATATTTTCAAGTTGTCTTTCCCTCGAAAAAACATTTTGGTTACTCTAAGGATATATGTGATTTTGCTTATTGTCTGAAACTTATTGTCTGAAACTTATTGTCCTTTTCATTTCAGGCTCTTGATGGATTCTTATTTGTTGTGAACAGTCAAGGCAAAGTAGAATTTGTGTCTGAGAACATCACACAGTATTTGAAGTACAACCAGGTAAGATACATTCCCCTGTGAAGTTTAACTGTGTCTTTGTGCTAGTGTAAGTTGTATCTTGCATACAGCATGGAGTATGTGTTAAGACACTCCTCTGTGAAGTATAACAGTGTACATATGCTAGTATATATCACTCTTGACATCACGGAGTATGTGTTAAGACACTCCTCTGTGAAGTATAACAGTGTACATATGCTAGTATATATCACTCTTGACATCACAGAGTATGTGTTAAGACACTCCTCTGTGAAGTATAACAGTGTACATATGCTAGTATATATCACTCTGACATCACAGAGTATGTGTTAAGACACTACTCTGTGAAGTATAACAGAGTACATATGCTAGTATATATCACTCTGACATCACAGAGTATGTGTTAAGACACTCCTCTGTGAAGTATAACAGTGTACATATGCTAGTATATATCACTCTTGACATCAGGGAGTATGTGTTAAGACACTCCTCTGTGAAGTATAACAGTGTACATATGCTAGTAAATATCACTCTGACATCACAGAGTATGTGTTAAGACACTCCTCTGTGAAGTATAACAGTGTACATATGCTAGTATATTCCACTCTGACATCACGGAGTATGTGTTAAGATATTCCACTCTGACATCACAGAGTATGTGTTAAGACGCTCCTCTGTGAAGTATAACAGTGTACATATGCTAGTATATTCCACTCTGACATCACGGAGTATGTGTTAAGATATTCCACTCTGACATCACAGAGTATGTGTTAAGACGCTCCTCTGTGAAGTATAACAGTGTACATATGCTAGTATATTCCACTCTGACATCACAGAGTATGTGTTAAGACACTCCTCTGTGAAGTATAACAGTGTACATATGCTAGTATATTCCACTCTGACATCACGGAGTATGTGTTAAGACACTCCTCTGTGAAGTATAACAGTGTACATATGCTAGTATATATCACTCTTGACATCACGGAGTATATGTTAAGACACTCCTCTGTGAAGTATAACAGAGTACATATGCTGGTATATATCACTCTGACATCACAGAGTATGTGTTAAGACACTCCTCTGTGAAGTATAACAGAGTACATATGCTAGTATATATCACTCTGACATCACAGAGTATGTGTTAAGACACTCCTCTGTGAAGTATAACAGTGTACATATGCTAGTATATATCACTCTGACATCACAGAGTATGTGTTGAGACACTCCTCTGTGAAGTATAACAGTGTACATATGCTAGTATATATCACTCTGACATCACAGAGTATGTGTTAAGACACTCCTCTGTGAAGTATAACAGAGTACATATGCTAGTATATATCACTCTGACATCACAGAGTATGTGTTAAGACACCCCTCTGTGAAGTATAACAGAGTACATATGCTAGTATATATCACTCTGACATCATGGTGTATGTGTTAAGACACCCCTCTGTGAAGTATAACAGAGTACATATGCTAGTATATTCCATTCTGACATCACGGAGTATGTGTTAAGATATTCCACTCTGACATCACAGAGTATATGTTTAGACACCCCTTTGTGAAGTATAACAGCTTACATATGCTAGTACAACTGTAACAGTGCCTGTATGTGCTAGTTAATGACAAAGTGGTAAATATCTGCACTGAATAAGATATTTGTAAGTTCCTAAGATGAGTTTTATGCTTCCAACATCTGGGGAAGAGGAGCATGTTTCACCAACCATGTCCTGCTTTAGCTAATAGGAAAATATAACTATTGATCTGTACACGATCAGGTTCCACCTTGTGCTTTTCATGTCAAGAACACCATTATGAGGACTGGGGTTTAATGACTGGAGTTTTTGTAAAGGAAGTAGCTATGACAAAATTATACATGGCATGGAATGATTGAACAGACATTATTTACCCTGTTTTCTGCTGTCCCCTAATCAAGTTTGATGGTCGTTGTGCACATGGAATTGATTGTTTTGCTGACACAGTGTTTCAGTTCCCTGAAGGGAATGTTGCGCAACATCTGCAACTTTAGCGACTTGTCAGCAATCTGTGTCTAGTAAAATGTCTTTTGAAAGAGCAACATCAGTTTGTCCACATATACTACTCAAAAGAAGTTAAGGAACTCTTGAACCTTTCATATTGCTATAGTTAATCTGTCTTATCATTCAAGGAAAGAATCTTTTATTGAGTAGTATATGTCGACTGAAAAAATGCCAAAACACCAAGTTTGGGCCAGCAGACCCAAATGTTTTTGACACAGACTGTACAAGCCTGCGGTATCTGCATGTGTAGCCTGTAGACGTTCACTTAGTCTGTGCGTAGGTTGATGGTAGGAAAATTGAAGGTCATCAGTCTGTTAGCCTTGAGACTTGTGATTGTTCGGACACTTGTTTTGTCTCCAAGTGTAGTTGTTACACAAACCACTAAAGTACTCACGGAAATGGAAAAAAACCCCTGTTAAATAAATGCAGTTAATATACAAAATATATAAATATTCAAACAAATCAATTAGTACTAACTGGGCCTTGGCACAAATACAGCGTGTCAAAGGTTTTTATGTCTTTTAACATGTAAAAGTGTGTAAAAATATGAACAAAACAGACTATTGTGAAACTGAGCATAACCAGGTGTTAGTAGATCAAGGTGAATGTCCATGACCTATGACACCTTGACGACAGGTGAAAACAGGTGCTTGAAACCCACGTGCATGTGATTTGTCAGTGTTTAGTGATTTGTGAGTGGCATTGTGGGATAGTGAATCATCGTAAAATTTAAGAATGTAAAAGTAACATATTTCTTTCTCAAACAACAACTTACATGTCATTATTATTATGTACATAAACATAGCTGTTATTTTTATTGTTGTTTTGATAACTTTTTTCCAGGCTCATTTGCATAATGCCTATAGCCTGTTTCTGCCATGTCAATTTGGACTTAGTTTTATTTTTGAATGTTGAAAGTGCCTACAAATTACCTGCTGTAAAGTACATTTTGTATTGAGCACTGAGATAAAACTAGCAAATCCAGACTAGTACTTTTCCAGTTGTTTGGTTATTTCGTATTTACATCTACGTAATGCTTTGTGCCGATTATTAAATCCAGCAAAACAGTTTTTTTTCATTTCCATGAGTACTTTAGTCTTACATTATCTGTGGCTAGTTAAAGTTAGCACATAGTGTCTACCCCTGTGGGTTGTATTGTGAGTTGCACGTGTCACAAGCAGGGTACATGGGATATTACGATCTGAATGGGCTTGTACATCACGAGGCAGGACTGAAGCTTAATGGGTATACACGAAGTAAAATCTCGTCCAGCCCTCAAGGGTCACCTGTCACAAATTTGTCATAACAAGTTTACAAGATATATTTTCAATGTGACAATTACGTCTTTATCTGACCGCCATCAAACTTTGAACAATGAAATATGAACAGGATCCATTATGACGTGACATGCAAATGACGTCACATCAAACCCCATGTCATGAAACCCATGCAGGCCGGCCATCCGACTTATACGATTTGTATCTGACAGCTTGGTGTTTTAGAAGTTAGAACAACCAGTTCTTTATTATCTATTCAACTGCTGATTGGGACTTTCCTGTTCTTTCTTGAGAGACAGAAATACCCCTGTCAAAAGTTGTACAGTAAATATTGAGACATGGCTGTTGATTGTCCTCCATCCAAGAAGCGTTCATGAGTCAGACTGCTTGTGAATGTATGTACACAGAATGCTGAGACAGCAAGCCCTTGAACATCTCTCTGCTGGAGAAGAAAACAGCGAGACCATGGGTCACTTGAAGCACTGATCTCTACTATGTTGCTTGCTTAGTTCAGGGAGCTTTTGTATAGCTGTTCTGTTACATATATGGCGCTTTTTCGTTGAATTGAATTGAATTCTAAGGAGAGCATAAATTGCTGTTGCAAAGCTAGAATGTTTTTCAGTTTAAGAATTATGGTTGTGAGTTTCACTGTTGTAGGCGGTGAACAGTTTTCTTTATTTCACTCTAAATCCTTGTAACAAAAACCATTCACACTCTATATATCCATACAAAGACATTTCTATTGGCGTATTTGCTCAACAAGATTACAATTCAAGTAAATTCTGTTAACACAGAGAAAAATTGATTGGTCCCAGTTCGAGCAGTGTATTGAATATCCTTATTCTCTACTGGTGTAAGTCTTCAATAACAAAACGCTCTCACATCGACAGATGCGCTATTCTTTTTTCAAGTTCGCTCAGGCGTGACACGATCTCATTTTCGGTGTTCAGCTCTGGATCACCTGTGTGATGGTGGATTTGTTGTCAAATGTAAACAATAGGCTTAGCTGGTAGGCTGTCCGATTGTCAAGATTCAAATTAGTGCAGCATTCTTTGGCTTGGGAAGGAGGGCTGTGCAGGGATAGTATTTCCTCACTTCCTGTCAAAGATGCTTTGTATCACTGGGCTTGTGGGGCAATGGGATCACTATGTTGGGAGAGTCAGCTAAAGGAGTAGATAAAAAAAAAGATGGACATTAAATCAAAATATATGTGTGTTTTTTTATTGAGGTAATGTTTAATAAATATTTCAATGGATTGAGTCCTATTTAAAACCTTTTTTTAAATCAAATTAAGTTCTGCACCATGACATTGATTGTTTATAGGATTATGAAATATGATTTTCTTTTAAAGATAAATGCATACTGACGACAATTATTATGTGATGTTGAAAGAATTTAGAATATATTAAATGGTGACAATATTTAATATTTCAAACAATACAACCAAACAGGAAAATAAGAAATACATTTCAAATGTCACAGTACTATATTCCACCAGTCATATATTCTTCTGCTTGTGTTTTTTTAAACGGTATTTCATTATAAGAAACTAACAAATTCAAAGAATGTTAAACTGTTGCAGTTTCAGAACTATGCAGTTGTTGCTGCTAATCTCAGAGGTGACCTCCTGTTCGTTATACAGCAGTCCTAGAGCATTGTTTGGCTACAACCTAAATAATACAATGTGCCAGTGCAATACATGCATGGTGTTTCATTGACATGGCATGGGTAGCCCAGTCACCTTTGTCACCACAAGTTGATTGTCAAGAGTTATGTCCCTTAGGATGCTGAATTCGATGATCATGAGTTTTGCCCATCTTATGATTATTGGTTTGTCTGCACCATATCTGAACTCATTGGTTTCACCGAAGTTGTAAATATCTAATGCCTGCTTCACTTTCTCCAACATCTAGTTGCAATATGGTGAAATGTTTGAAGTGGCTTTAAGCCAGATTCATTCCAGGGTGCTAGATATTGCTTGCAGAGTTTGTCCACAATGATGAGTCTGCTGTTCATTAGTTGGTTGGTCAGCACAGTAACCATGCCACAAGTATTTATGAGCAGCATCACTTTGGTCTCAACATTAAGCAGGGGAGAGAATTTTCCACGGATCTGCAGAATTCTGCAGAATTCATTTATGTAAAGGGTCACTTTCATGCCATTACAATATATGCATAAATCAAACCTCCGGCTCACTCTCATCCCTGATTAAACTAACATACAAAAATAAATAGATTTCAAGTGATTCCATTGCACTTGATGTTCCTATAAACAGCCATGCCTATTGGCGGCCAACTGCTTCCAAATTGGCTGATAATTGGGTGGGTGGAGCTTGGGTTGTCACTGTTTTCGTATATAGTTATCTACAGTATTTTTAGTTAATGTGTACGTGAGCAGACTCTAATGTTACTGTGGTTGACTTAATTGTCAGAATTGACTTCAATATGTGTTTGCCTTTATTTTTCAAAGAAGGGGTTACACTGTAAATCCATGTGCCATTGCTGATTTATGCAAAGTGCAGGCACTGTTTTTAACTTTTTTACCTGCACAAACGCATTAACATATTGAAGTCATTTCCATTAAAATTGGAGGAAGAAACCATGAGTCCAAATGGTCAACAGCTTGTTTAAGACAAGTGTTTTGTGTTAAGCATGTTTTGGAAGAGTCTGTTCCTGTATGTTCTGTATGGCCTGATAGACTTCCTTCCTTAGCCACCCCAGTATGCAGTGATGAAACATACTTAGGCTTGATTTGTGAGATAACAGCATGGCGGGTTGGTTTCAGGATGATCTGGTGGGAAAGAGTGTGTACAACATCATCCATGTTGGGGACCATGCCCAGTTCAGCAGCAGTCTCCTGCCCATGTCACTGGGTGAGTACTTGGAGGAGCAACACCCTCACACACACCCTCACACACACCCTCACACACACCCTCACACACATACCACACACACACCCTCACACACATACCACACAGACACCACTCACAATCCACACACATACCACACATACCACACACACAACACATACCACATAGGCACCACTCACAATCCACACACACCACACACACACCACTCACAATCCACACATACCACACACACCACACATACCACATAGGCACCACTCACAATCCACACACACCACACACACACCACTCACACACCACTCACACACCACTCACAATCAACACACACCACAAACTCACCACTCACACACCACTCACAATCCACACACACCACTCACAATTCACACACACACCACTCACAATCCACACACACCACACATACCACACACACACCACTCACAATCCACACATACCACACACACACCACTCACAATCCACACACACCACTCACAATCCACACACACCACACACACACCACTCACAATCCACACACACCACACAGATACCACTCACAATCCACACACACCACACACACACCACTCACAATCCACCCACACCACACACCCACCACTCACAATCCACACACACCACACATACCACACAGACACCACTCACAATCCACACACACCACACATACCACTCACAATCCACACACACCACACACAATCCACACACACCACACACACCACACATACCACACATACCACACAGACACCACTCACAATCCACACACACCACACACACCAAACATGCCACACTCACACACACCACATGCCACATGCCACACTCACACACCTTTTATGATGCACTCACACACACCACATGCCACACTCACACACACCAAACATGCCACACTCACACACCACATGTCACACTCACACACCACATGTCACACTCACACACACCAAACATGCCACACTCACACCACACACACCAAACATGCCACGCTTACACCACACACACCAAACATGCCACACTCACACCACACACACCAAACATGCCACGCTCACACCACACACACCATACATGCTACACTCACACCACACACACCACACATGCCACACTCACACCACACATCATACATGCTACACTCACACATACCATACAGCCACCACACACAGTTAAATTGCCATGGATCTTTATGATTGCCCATGGTGACCCTTATATTGCACTTAGATCCCTGTTGTTGCATGCATAAAATCCCATGAGTAAGTAATGTGTATCACACATTCACAGTAGAACTGTGAAAAGCAACTTCGTCGACGGCCTAACCTTGTAAGCATAACATCACACTTACCTGAAAATGAGCATTGCGTGCAATTGGAATGCTTGAAACTGAATTGCACAAAAAGTTGTTGCTAGGGGTTTTGGTGTTATCGGAACTCCATACAGTCCCTCTGGGGTCAGTACCAAGTGACTGTAACAGATCTGTCGCCCTTCAAACATTCGTGGGATGAAGTGAAACATCGTAGCAAGTTGCATCCCTGGTATCGATATATGACTACTGATGTGATACTTGTAGTCTGTCTCTGTTCCATAATATTTCCCCTTCTACCCAGCCCTTACGGTAATGTGTTCGCATCTTACTGGGACTCATTTTCTATTTAAATGTAGTTGCTTGTTTCTATCAAAACGATATACTGTAAAACGTGAAATTATAGCGAGCGTGAATTAAATGTGAAAAATGCGAGTGGTCTTTGCTCGCATTATTAAACATCGCATTTCTATCAACAATAAGACATTTTGGATAGCAGAAATACCAACTTAGACATACGCTGAAAACAAACTACTAATTACATCCTGTGAATTGTCTCTGCTGGCGTCAAGGCAAGCGTTCTACTCACTCATGTCATCACTGATCACACCTGCAAGTCCAGACAGACGCCACCCAACACGGTGTCTTTGCTCTTTGCGACTGCATCAAAGGCCGACACGAGCGCGTATTGTTTTAGCTGAAGTACTCTACTCAGCGCTAATAAGCGGTGCTATTTGGTGTGTGATTGGATTAATGTAAGGTTGGATTAAGGGGAGGATTCTCCTGTAAACCTGACAGAGGACATTTTGTTTAGATATAAATTCACTGATGCTTGAGAGGAGGGGGTGTTGCATTCATATTGAGTCGCATTTATGGCTAGGGGCC
Organism: Haliotis rufescens; assembly: GCF_023055435.1. Lineage (NCBI taxonomy): Eukaryota > Metazoa > Mollusca > Gastropoda > Lepetellida > Haliotidae > Haliotis > Haliotis rufescens. The sequence goes on along the minus strand of NW_025963779.1, from coordinate 61,137,375 downwards.
AGCAGTCGCATTCTTTTGGAGACGCATTAATTTCACATTTTACAGTATTCTAGGAGACTAAGAGTCTACGATACTTGTATCATGGCACAGGTTATTGCGATGCACCAAACTGTATTCATGACCTACCGATACCACCAAAATGTCCAGGGCGTAATTTTACCCCTGAGATGTCATTAGAACACTAATATTTAGGTGTGTAAGTTGGAAGAAACACGTGTAAAAGTGCTATGTTTGTGTCAACAGGAAATGGCATAGTGTGGCCTGGAGAGTCCCCAACCAGCAAAGGACGGAATTTCAACTGTAGGATGCTGATAAAGCCTCCAAGTGAGTACTGCCATGAAGACGGGGATTGTACTTGACTATGAATCATGAAGTGTTCGTATAATTAACCAAACGATGACAGTTTGTCATTAGTCATTGTAATCTGTGAAACAACACTTTCGTTGCAGGTGAAGAAGAAGAAGATGATGTAGAAGTGTTGCAAACCTATGTGTCGCAGTATGAAAGTATGCAGATTACAGCCATATTACAACCATATCTGGGGGAAAAGTTCTCAGAATCACGCGGAGAATCAGGTAAAGGGACATAACTCTGGTTTACATTTCATTGATTCACAAACTCTTAGGATTTCTTTCAGCACTTTAGGGCATATCATTTTATTGAAGTTTGACAGTAAAAGTTATAATTGTATGATTTCATAACCGAAATACAACAAAATTTGGAAGAGTGTACTTGACAATATTTTGATGATACCCACAAGTTTTATCTTTGTAGATTATCTGTAATGTTCGTTGCGTATGTGATACGCCTGGATTTTATTTTACTGAGTATTTCTGCATTTCCGATGCGTATTTTACGCAGATACGCAGCTTATCTGGAGCTCTGTGACACATTCATGTCATGCCTCTGTTCATGGACTGCACCAACATGACACATTCATGTCATGCTTCTGTTCATGGACCGCACCAACATGACACATTCATGTCATGCTTCTGTTCATGGACCGCACCAACATGACACATTCATGTCATGCCTCTGTTCATGGACTGCACCAACATGACACATTCATGTCATGCTTCTGTTCATGGACTGCACCAACATGACACATTCATGTCATGCTTCTGTTCATGGACTGCACCAACATGACACATTCATGTCATGCTTCTGTTCATGGACTGCACCAACATAACACATTCATGTCATGCTTCTGTTCAACGAGTGTTGATATAGTTGATATCAAAAGACACAAGGGTGAGATTTTCTTTATCTTCCAACATCATTCTTCCAACTTTTTCGGTTTGAGGACAGTAATAAGCATTGTGTTAAGTGTAAAAAGAACTGGGGCGTGTTGCAAGCCACGAATCGCTTAGAGAAAGCAAATTAATTGCTCATCCTGGAGTTTGCAACAGTTCAAAGTGCTTGCGCAATCTTCCAAAATAGCGGTGCAACTACTGCTTGGTTGCTTTGACATAATGGAGAACAGAATAGAAGAGGCTTGATGACGAGCTGATGAAATTTATGACTACCTTGAACATGTGGAGCAGACTGAGGATGATGGGGTGTTAGCCGCCTTTGCTCATTTCCTCGTTGATCCAGTCAAGAAATTCTTGTTCCGCTGTCAAAGTCAGCGGCCATTTTGAGAAAGAAACAAAACAAAAATTCCTCAAAGTTTCCAATTTGAAAAATATTTATGAAACATTCTCTGATCTGTGAAACTGTGGGTTTATAAATGCAGTATGGAACAAGAGATGTTTAGTTTTAACATCGTACATTTGTTATCTCCCAAACTATTCATAGGTGAGTAAGGATTTGACTATTTTAATCTTTCAATGTCATATATATTATTTTTCAGAAAATCAAACGTGTTTAGTGTGCATTGCTCGCCGTCTTCCTCTAACAGAGAAAGCCAATATGATGATTGGTATTGAGCAGTTTACAACACGACAAGATCTGAATGACAAAATCATAGATAATGATACAAGGTAAGAACCAATGAAGGGGCACTGTGCAATTTATGTTATGGAATTTGTTATGATTTGAAATCCAGATTGCAGATTTAGGTTCGTTTGGGACAATTACTGGTGCCTTACCGTTTGTCACTCCTAAGTAATTCCCAACTATCAGATTGAGCTTTGTGCACAAGTTGTAAACTGAATCTGAAGATTTCATTATTGTATATTTTGTAGTGAAAAAAAGTCGCTGGACCGCCTGGTCTCAATTGCTTTCAGCAGTCTGAGGCACAAGGCGGTGGCATCAGTACCCAGACAGCGGTAGTAGCCGGACACTCATGCAAACATTTATTTATGGTTAATTAGGTAAACTGCTAATACCCAAATTAACAGGCAAGCATAATCCTTTTTCCTCAAGGGCATTTTGAAAAACTGTCTGCTGGGGACAACTCTCTAAACAAACCGTCCAGGACCACCTTTCCACGCCCCTACGTTGTCTTACATTATCGCTAAGCACCGTTGTTTCCGGGTATTTGATTAGTGTATTCCAAACGACTCATTTTAAATGAACTTTAGTGTATGGTAGGACTTTAAGTAAATGTAATGGCATTCCATGAAAGACGAATGACTCGAAAATTCAATAAATAATACAAAATAACCAATGGCCAAATACTACCTTGATGTAAGAAAGTGGGAAGGGAGTACTCAGACATTTGTCTTTTAAATAATCAATTAAAGATCTTCTTCACATTTCAGCATATATGATTTTATTTTTATTGTACATAGTGATCGTTAAATTATATAACTTAAGGCATGATATATAAAAACAGATGGAAATGAAATCTATCATGACGAAATAATTATATTTTGATGTCTACATTTTCTTCAAAAACTTTATAAGTACATTTTAATTTTCGTATTTTTAAAAATATCTATAGAATCTATTCTATTTATTTAGATCTACTGATATATTTTACAGTAATATTTAGGAAGTGAACCAACATGAGTGTAAACCTTTGTATGACCTCAAGAATCTAAAAATGCCAGTTGAACCATTCACCGCTCACGAAATGTCCTCATGAAAGCTTGTGTATCCTATGTTATTCCCCACACTACACACTGTGATAAAATAAAACAAAACATGTCAATGGAATATCAAAAAGATGAACAGGATCAACTTGTCAAAGATTGGGTATGGTCGTGCCATAATAGACTATTTTAATGTTGGTCATATGTCAGGTATATCAAGACAAAGTTGCATCTTACATTGATATAAATTACCTAAACATGGAATGCGGAAGCTGTCATCATGCTAAAAGTATGCAAGTTCAGGCTGAGCTAGACATTATTTGCCTGTTGTTCAGGTAAAATTCTGTTTGGCCTAGTGAGGTCTGCTATTTTTATAGTCCACGTAACACCGCGAAAGTCTGCTGAAAATGATGTTCAGAGCCATGTTCATGCCATTAGACTCAAAGGATTGGACAGATTGTTACAGGTCACTGTCATGTAGCTGGGATATTGCTGAGTGTGGTCTTAGAACAAAAACTACACAAACAGTTCAGTTGAAAATATTGTATTCATCCTTTTTCATAACTGTTCAGGGGGCACGGGGGGCCCAGTCGTCTAAGGCGCCGCGATTCGCTGTGCAGAGTTGCATCCCTTGGGCACGCTAGAAACCTATGATTGTGGGTTCGAATCCCGCTTCTCCCCGATTATGTTTCTAGGTTTGTCAGCACCACACCCGTGCTCGTGGGTTTCACCGAAGTGGTAAATGTCTGAGACCTGCATTACTTGGGGTTTTCCTCCCACATTAAGCTGACACGCCGTGATATAACTGGAATATTGTTAAAAGTGGCGTTAAACCAAACTCACTCACTCATAACTGTTCAGTGTGTACCATCTTGCCATGACAGTCTATGGCCGGAACAATGACGATGTCTTCGTGTTTTCCAGAGGATTAGTAGCCAACTACGGACCTATTGATTTCAAGGGACAAAGTATTCTGGAATACTGTCATGCCAATGATGTTAGTCAACTACGCCGCCATTTACAAGAAGGTGAGTTAATGAAAGTAATAGTACCTACCTGTACATACCCTTTTCTTGCATGATCCTTGTTGTGTTCAAAGCAGTGTTAATCCCAACTCAGTCACTATTTCCATGGGGCTGCGTCTGTGGTCTGTTGGATAGACAATATCATTAAAATCAGATCTTTGTATTCGCTACCACTACACAAAGATCTGAGGACATCCCATTACAACTCCCATCAGGACGACTTTTTAACCGACCAATCAGAGCATCGCTTACCAGATTGCGAAAGTGAAAGTCTGAGGGTGTTTTCTAATCAAGCAACCTCCAAAAGGTTAACACAAGGCATTCTGAACTCTAGTAACTGGCTCTACGACTGATTCTGTCAAAATCACTGTCAATATCTCGCTTCAATAGGATAAACATTTGACTTTCCGTAACCTGTGGGAAGTACTGCCATAAAATTTCTGCCATCGATTGGACATTCAAGAATTTTCATTTTTTTCAGTCTGGAATGGAAGTCGCCAGTTTGAAATTAGTGTCGTAAAGATCGAGAAAGCTGCTTTCTGATTGGCTTATGTTGACATCATTATTCATTTCATTGGTTGGTCAAAGATTTGAAAGGTGACTGACATATACTGTAATGAGATGTCCTCAGATCTTTGTGTTGCAGTAGCGAAGACCTGATTTTACTGATATTGAGAATATTAAGTGTCTGCCTGGATAGTAGGAGGTAGGTGGTTCGATCCTGGCCGAATCATACAAAATAGCCTTAAAAGATGGTACTTGTTGTTGCAATATCTGTTGATCTGCATTAGGGTTGGCTATGAGTCCATGTACTGTCCGTATACTGTGTCATAGTGAGGTATTACTTCATGTTTTCATTGTCTTAGATTGGCTACTTATACCCAAGATGTTGTGTTACAGTGAAGAAGCTGCGGAACCACACCAGTGGAGTGTACCGCTTCAAGCTGCAGGAGAATCGCTACGTGTTTGTGCAGACCAAGAGCAAGCTGTTCGTCATGCCAGTCACCAATGAACCCGACTTTGTCATGTCTACTCACTCCATCATAAGGTGATCAATCAGATTTCTTTGCCAGCTAGGGGCATGGGTATAACTGGAATACTGGCAAAAGCAGTGTTACACCAAACTTACACACTCTTCACTAGCTTCATAAAAGCTTCATGGAAACAGGGTGTTACGACTTGTGTCGTTTATCAAAATGTACAATGTTGCAAGGTTTATGAGATGATATACTGATGGCAGGTCACTGGTCACTCAGCATGTGTCATGTCTTCATTGATGGGGTGGTCTGGATGCCCTTTTAATTCACTGCTTTAGAATTCTGATTGAAATCGTTATTTCCAGCTTTCTCACTGTTCAAATGAAATATTTGAGAAAATGCTTTCTGACATAAAAATTATGTTCTTTGGGATTTCGATGTGTTCACTTCATTAATTTGAAGCAGTTCACTTTAGATTCCTTCTTAACAGTCAGTGTACACCGCCATTGTCAGGCCTTAGGTCCTGGGGGGTGGGGGTGGGGGTGGGGGAGTGGGTGGGTACATGGGTACAATGCTCTGAAGTCCAATTCTGGTGTCCCCCGCCGTGATATTGCTGGAATATTGCTAAAAGCCGCATAAAATCAAACTCACTCACTCACACTTAGGTCCTGGAACAGTGGATATGATGGATTAATTGTGAAAAATGTCACACTTTGATTGACAAACATAACAGTAGTTTCTGATAGGAGTATGGAATATTGTTTGGTGTTTTTCAAGGCCGTTCTTTATTTGCAGAGAGTGTGATTCGGAGGTGGAGCTGAAGGGATCAGCTTCCACCAGTCTGATGAAGTCCATCATTGGTCAGTCCAACATCAACAACCGCGGGGTCGGTGGAACTGGGAGTGGAACTAAAAACCTTGCCAACATCACTGCCACAATTGGCATGAACATGTTGGGAGACATGAACTCAATTATGAACTCCCCACAGTTAAGCTTGGAGGGGCTGGACCTGCTCAACTCCAACACCAACTGGGACCTGCTGGGGACAGATAACCCCATCCAAGGTGAATTTAACATTAATGCTGCTCTTAGTGGCAGTGCAAACATGAACTCGGGGGACTCGTCGTGGGACAATATGACCCAGCTGAAAGTGGGGCAGCCAACCCTGCCTCACCAGTCTCAAGCTGCTGGGATACCCCAGGTACAAGGACTGAGTGCTATGGCAAAGCGACAAGCAACTTTTCAGCAGCAGCGAAGTCAGTCTGTGTCCTTTGATGAGCGCAAGAATCCTCGCTTCTCGCCAAGCCCTGGAAGTAGGGGAACTCCCTACCCGCTACAGTCTCAAAGAAGTGTGCCGAGCATGATGGGGTATGTGAACCAGAGGAGCCCTGTAGCAGCGAGTGTTGGAGCTGCCGTGCCACCTAGTAGGTCCCCCGGGGGACAGTTTACGGCACCCTACCCCCAGCAGCGAAAGACTGTTTCCCCAATGATGTCCCCCCAGCCAGGTGAGAATTAGCAGATCGGCAGGCTTCTTGGGTGTCAATGAATCATTTTGCACAATTTTACTCACTTTAAGTCTTTTGGTATGGTATATTGAAATTTATCTTTATGACAAACAGAAGCTTTAATTTCAATGCAAGTTTTCTTCAAACAAGCACCATCTGCAGTCTGCGACTTTAGCCACTAGTCTGAAGCCCAAACTTTGTAGAAGTTCTTCTGGTCAAGTAAGACCACCAATACTAGTCCATTAACAAAAACTAAAGTATGTTGAAACTAATGCCAAAACAAGTTTTTAGAGTCGAACATCTTTGGCACAGACGGCATGTGGTGGTCTAGGGTTGTCATATTGGTGGCAGTGGTTCAGTCTCTCTCCGCAATCTTTGCACATATTCCGGATGATAACTTCACAAATAAGAATGGATTTGGAAATAGTTTTGTTGATCTACAGCCTCTCATGAAAGAGTTTGAGAGTAATAAACTTTGTCAATATTGGGTAGCTCCAATATCAGTGGGTTAGATTGACACTAACATGCACTTTACTGGAACATTGCCAAATGATGTGTTGCACCTTGCACCTTGCACATAATATCATTCACTTGATTATTTACAGGCTGCTTTCATGCAGCTGGAATATTGAGTGTGGCGTTATACATCAAAGTGGAGCAAACACTCAAGCATTCAGTATGATATCAGGGTTAGAAACTAAGAGGTTTTGTCCACTAGTCCATATAGTGATAACATATAGCAAAACCCTTAAAATTGGCCAATTTCTACTAGTCCTTAGGATATCTTTACTATTGGGCAGTTTGGTAAGGACTATAGGACTAGTGCCAATTTCTAACGCTGGATATTTGGATACCGTATTCGACGTAATTAGCGCCCAGGGCGCTCTCAAAATTAGAAATAGGGGGCTCTTATTAGAATATTATTTTGGTGTAAAAAACAGAGTTGAAAGATAAATTTCGTGGTTTTTACTGACAGCCTGAAATGTTTATATACGAGAGATATATTTTTCCAGAAATTAATTGCCCATAATTAAGGGTGCATATAACACACGAGTGCGTATTATACTCGAATAAATAAATCTTGTCTACATTGATCAAAGGGGTGCTAATTGGGATTGTTCTCTAGCCAATATATTAGCAAATATCGCCGTGGGCGCTTATTAGAGCGGGGCGCTTATTACGTCGAATGCGGTATATGAAGTATACCACTCGAAAGAAGTTTGAAAATACCTGATTCTATATTTCACTAAAGTTAATCTGTAATGGCATCAGATGTTCTTTAACTTCTGTTCAATTCCCGACATGGGTACAATGTGTGAAGCCCATTTCTGGTGTCCCCCGACGTGATAGTGCTGGAATATGGCTAAAAGCAGCGTAAAACCACACTCACTCACTTTAACTTCTGTTGAGTAGTTTATATGAATGAAAACCAAACCTACATGCCCTGGCTGACAGTGACTTTTTATGCAGGTGTCCCTTCCAACCAGACATTATGGTCCCGGTTCTCCTCCCCCTCCATCAGTGGAGAGCTCCAGCCAGTGTCCAGCTCAGTGGCCAACCAGCAGAGCCCTCTACAGGCACTCCAGTCTATGGACTCCCAATCCTCTGTGTCAGACCTTCCAGACCCAGCCCTCAGACTCGGCTCATCCGAGCATATATTCAGCGGAGGTGATATGAACAATGATTCCCGGGGGAACGCACGGGGAGGAAAACTGTGTCGTTTGTTAACCAGTAAAGCTTCGTTTGATCAGTTGACATCCCTGACAAATGAATCTTCTGGCCGAACTTTCCATGAGCGGTCTTTAATGAAATCTAAGTCATCTATGGATATAACCAGACAGTCTCCTCAGCCTGGGCCAGGACAGAGCCCGCCGGAGAAGCCTCAGAGTACGTCGAATGATGATGTGGAGCCGTCTGGTTCACATAGGGCAGACGGCATCGAGAAGAAGGATAACGCAATACTCAAGAAGCTCCTGAGCCAGGAGGAAGACCTCCCTACCATGGATACAGAGATCAGCAGCTCCCCACACACAGGGGGGGCCCAGGGGGACAAGTTCGGCATTGAAATGGACAAGAATGAGGCGGAAGCGAAGAAACCATCCAACATTCTACTCAAGGTAGGACTCAGGGTAAACAAACTATTCACTATCTCTTTCTTTGCCTTTTTTATTAGAATGCTATCAGAGTTTCAAAAGTAAGGCAGATCTCCTAGTTCTAAGACCATTCAGGTTTTTATTCTATATTTAGAATCCAGAACTAGTCCTGTCATCCCAATCCAAATTCATAATGGTTAACATAACCACAGACAGGACTTGTAGTAAATTTGGAAGGTTTTGAAATATATCTAATTGACCCAAATGGGTTAGTTTCTGCTGCTGTTTATCCACACCATGAGAACATTTGTCACAAACAAATGCTATCCTATGGCAGATTAGTTGAGTTGAACCTTACTTTTGAATTTTGAAGCCTTGCTTATGATTTGGTGACGCATGTGTTGGTACATGGTGACCTTAATAAATAAAGGGAGCAGTTGAAAAGTTTAATCCTTTCACACACCCACCCCCATCCCCCCTTACTTATTAAAAAATCATACTACCTAATCATACTTGATGAGAACATATCATAGCCTAATTTGTGTGACAATGCAAACACTCAAGAGAAGATTCTTAAACTGGCATAATCACTCATGTTATTCAGTTCATTTTGTCGGATGTAAAATTTGCAGACCTTTTAACCCCATCCACAAACTTAAGGAATTAAGATTTTTGACTTACTCCCTTAATGTATCCTGGTTCTTCGGCCTTGTTCCTGGAAAGCTAGCTTTTTCACAATACCATCCAAATACCTGGTTATAATTGCTCCCCACAAACCAATGCTGGTCGTAAGGGTTGACTTTGTCACAATATCGATTGTCTGGTCCAAACATGGTTGTATACAGGCTGCTGTAACATGGCTGGAATACTGCAGAGTGCGGTGTTAAACAACACAGAAACACAATACCAGCAAAGAATACTTCTTGATGCCCTCTGCAGCAACGTTTTCGAGCCAGTGCCCAAGAACCAGGAGTTAATATTTTCAGCCAGAACTGTACTGTTGTATCTGCTTCTAGTTGTTGCTGCTTTCTCATCACAGAGAGAAAACAAATTCAGCTGAATATGAGAAAGCTATGCATGACACCAGTGAACAGGGTCATTGTTTAGACTGACACTAGGGTTTTACGGGACGCAGAATGCGTGCCCAGAACTCATATATATATAAAATTGATGCAGAAAATAATATATATTGTGTCCTGAGGGATGCACAATAATATTTATTCTGGACAAGAAATATAAAGATCCTTTAATTAGGGTAATTATCAAATCTTACAATACAGTACTCAACACCATTTCATTACTTTACAGGGCCCTCATATTTTCTGCAAGGACCCTTGAAATTAGTAATTGGGGGTTCAGGGGACCCCTGGTTTTGCAACATAGTTTTGTTACTCTTTTTCACATGAAATTGTATTTTGTGAAGGTCTGGAGTTCGATCCCCGGCCATGTCATACCAAAAGACGTTAAAAGATGGTACTTGTTGCTGCCTTGCCTGGCGCTTGACCCTTGAAATTAGTAATTGGGGTCCAGGGGACCCCTAGTTTTGTAGGTCAAGGTAAAACCCTGCTTTACACCATCTGCTATGTTTATTGACTGGTATGAAGTCTATTTATAGTGTTGCATCTGTCCATTCGTGACACTACACTCATATTTTCGGCTGTAGTGGAAATAGAAACTAAGCGATAAATTATCAAACTGAATTTTGGAATCACATGACTGTTACGTACTGAAGACAATTCCTATTGACAGGTTTTGGTGTCCTGATCAGAAAATCTTAACAAGATATTAATTTTAATTTGTCCAGGTTGGCAGCTAGGGAAATACAGTGTTGTTTTTTCATGATGGTGCTTAGTGACATAATGGAAAACACTCGGTTCCATGTGGCCCAGGATATAGTACAGGGTTGGAAAGTTCTTGTATTAAGTACTAAAGTAGACTGCCAATGGCGTGTTGAAGATTGTTGAAGCATAGTTAAGATAAGTTAATGTAGCCTGATGGACATGCATACTTAGAAATAATACTTTTTGAGAAAAATACATTTTGATGTGGTGTATATTATGCACAAAACCAGTGTTGAATTGTCTTTTGCCAAAGGCTTCGGACAAAATGTGCAGTGAACATGTGAACACACTCAATTCTCAATATGGGTCCTGGAGTAAACCTAGGTATTTTTTATTGACTAGGTTGTTATCAATCTCATTGACAAGGAATGCAGGTAAAGTTTCAAAATTAAAACTGCTCATAGTGAAATGTCAGCCACTGAGTATGAAGAGTAATTAAGTGTTTCCCTCATGGCACAATTAAATTCCAATGGACACTTAAACCTCTTTGTCATACATGGGAAAAGATGATATATTTGTGTCCCTGTTTCCTGATTTGCTAAACTCTGTGATGATCTGGTGCTCTGCTGCCTCTGACTAGTCTAAGGCCTACAGTCACTGTAAACCTACACATGAGAGTCATGGCAGGCTCTCATTGATTCTGGACCAGTATTTGATGCTTGTCAAAGGATCCAACTGATATGTGGATTGACTAGTCAAGCTCTCCTGCTTGAATGTGTATCATCGCACCCCAAAAGCGTGGATCGATGCTCATACTTTCAGTCACTGGTTTGCATCGTCCAGACTCGAATATTCACAGGCTGCTGTGCAGTAGCTGGAATCTTCCTGGCTGTGGCAGTAAACAACATTCACTGACTGAGCTGCGGCAGTCATAGCCTCAGTATCTTTTGGAACCTGGACCTCTTGGGCTTGCCTTTTGGGTTCTGTCTCCATCTTAACACCACCTAAACCTGTAACTAATCTGTGTTGACAGCAACTATTGAGTGATGACAAGAACAGTGATTCATCCAACAAGAGCCTCCAATCGGTGTTACAGCGCGAGCTGAACTCCCCAGTCGATGAAGTTGGGCTTGATGGGGACGGGAAGCGGCAGACCTCGGAGCTGCTGCAGAAGCTGCTCCAGGAGGATGAAGATGAGAGTTGCACATCTGCTCCAGCTGTGAGTGTTCTCAAGGGAAAGTTTTGACATGGCCTTAGACATACAGGGTGTTTTAGAGAAAAAAATTCTTGTTATCCCCCTCCATCAAGTGGGGCATTGGATAAGGGAATGGAGTTTGTCCGTCCGTTTGCTTCTCAATGTAGAAAAATTTTCTCAAAAACTATTCATGTTAGAGAACTGAAATTTTGCACACTGATGTTAATGGACATGATCTCATTCTGTGTGAAATGGGGACGGGTTTTTTCAGAAACTGTTGAAGTTATATGAACGAAAGTTTGCATGCTTATCTGAGAGAAATTTGTCAAGACTGAGTTAAAAAACTGGTCCCTGTCAATTATTTCTTTACAGAGTTATGGCCCTTTATCCATGTTATTTTGACTTGGTGCAAAGTGTCTGCATTGGTTACAAATTATCTCAGAAACTACTGAAGTTAGCTTATCTAGGAGATACTTATCAAGAGTTATTTTTTCCAGAGAAGGTGGCTTTTGTGTATTTAATTTCACTTTTATTCATTTTTTCTGACGACATAAAGCAGCCCAAGTGCCTATCTCTCAAAAGACTTTATAGGACTCTTTTTTATAGTTCTTATTCACTACTATATGAACAACTCATTTCTAATGTGATAGTGATAATGCTGTTCTCTTGTTTGTTCTTGTCTTGTCTTGCTAGTAACCTGGTTGTTTGTTTGTTTGTTTGTTGTTTAACTCCGCACTCAGCAATATTCCAGCTATATGACGGCGGTCTGTAAATAATCAAGTCTGGACCAGACAATCCAGTGATTAATATCATGAGCATTGGGATCAATGACATGCATCAACCAAGTCAGCAAGCCTAACCGACCGATCCCGTTAGTCGCCTTTTACGACAAGCATAGTCGCCTTTTACGGCAAGTATGGGTTGCTGAAGACCTATTCTATCCCGGAATCTTCACGGGCCCTAGTAACCTGGAGATTGTTATGGCAAAATAAGCTAGAATACCTGTAATCTAGTTGGAGTGTGGTTCCCATTACTGAGTGCCGGGGGCGGTCGGGTAGCCTAGTGGTTAAAGCGTTCGCTCGTCACGCCGAAGACCCGGGTTCGATTCCCAACTTGGGTACAATGTGTGAAGCCAATATCTGGTGTACCCGCTGTGATATTGCTGGAATATTGCTAAAAGCGGCGTAAAACCAAAACTCACTCACTCACTCACTCACTCACTGAGTGCCGCTGAAATGATGACACTCGGTAATTTGATGTCATCATACTCTGGGGATGAGGATCTTGACGGGATTATTACAGGTCATGTGTGATGTAGAGAGAAACTGCTGGGCGTATCAGTGTCCTATACGGAAGCACAAAGTAAACACCTTGACTGAAAACAAAAGATTTTGTACAATAAATTTATGATTTTTCTTCTATCATTTGCCATGTAAAGTTTCAATTGAGATATAGCTGATTTCAGGCCAGAGTACTGTGAATGGTCACATGATGCGACTTAAAAGAAAAATGTTTTGGTGTTTATACAAAGATGCCAGCCATTAAGATTTTGGCATAATAGTTAGAATATTTAGCTTAAATTATGTTATTATTCTTGTCCTCCAAAAAATGATATTTGGGGGGTTATTTTTCATGAATTATTTAAAATATAACCAATGCACCTGTGACATGATGTGTTCTACAGTGAGACTGCTCACCAATGAGCATGTACACTTCATGTACACTTCAGAATCACTTCAGAACGTGAAACACCACATTGTCTGTCTGAAAAACAGTTATATACATTTCACTTTGTCTAGGACTATAGAAAATGTGGAAGCTAAAAGTTGCAACATTGTACTGTTAACGTTACTCTTTTTCACATGAAATTGTATTTTGCCCCACTGATGACTCCAAAGCTTCAGTTAGGGTTGGTATCTCTGTTAATACCTGACTGCCTCTGTGGTCTAGTGGTAGAGCGTCTGCCCAGAGAGCGGAAGGTCTGGGGTTCGATCCCCAGCCGTGTCATACAAAAAGACGTTAAAAGATGGTACATGTTGCTGCCTTGCCTGGCGCTCAGCATTAAGGGCCTAAAACAAGGACTCTTGTTGGCTCAGAGTCAGTAAACTGTGTCTGAGTGGGTTATCCATGTTAAAACTGCAGCATGTTATCTCAGTTGGCTAGCACTATTAAATCGGCATTAGTCCGGACTATTACAAGCACAGTAGCACACACACGCACACGCTTGCATGCACGTTGCTATGTAAGTGCAATAATCTTGAACCAGACGTTAAACCCAATTTCACCTCCCCACCTCACCTGTTAGTACCATAAATAGATGTCTGTTGAAGTTGTTAACTCTCTATACACTTTTAAACATTGTTAACATTATCCTTAGCTCTAGGTACCACTATAACATGAGCATCAATACTTGTTCTATTGTGTTCTTAGGAAAGTACTATACAGGACCAGGAGGTAGGAAGTGGGTCAAGGTCGCGGCATCAGTCAGGTCAACAGGAGCCGCAGTCATCGGGCTTTAGTCAGCCAGTCACACCACAGAGTGCTGCCAGCTTCTCGGATGCCTCACAGTTTGACATGCTCAAAGATGTATTTTCTGAACCTGCAAAGAAGAATGTTGAACAGAGTGGTCTCATGCAGAACAAGAATCTGGATAATTTTCTCACAAAGTTGTGGGAGAAAGGTGACAAAAGTTCTGAGAAGGCCGGTGATGTGAGGATACGACAAAAGAAACGTAAATCCTCTAGTTCTGATGTGGACAGTACGGAAGTGTTAGAAAGTGATTCTAGTGTGTCGCCTGGGCACCAGAGCCGCCTCTCACAGAGGAATGCCCTGTTGGCCCAGCTGTTGTCAAAGAAGGCAGCCAAAGAGACTGTCGTGAACACCCAGCTAACTGTGAACCCCACAGCACTGCCTCAGCAGAGAATCCCAAAAAACATCACAGACAAATTCATACAAATCCGCTCCAACAGCCAGGAGCTGCGTCAACATCCAACCGACACAGGAGTGGACAAAGAGAGCAGTCTGACTCCCAATCCACGGGACAATCCTCGCACAAACCCAAATGCACCCTTCCCAGGCAACACAAAGCCTGATGGTGCCATTGGAGGGGTTGAAAACTCGGGACAAATGAACCCCGGCGTCCCACCTCCTCACAACATGGATTCTGACAGTGCCAACAGCTTTGACAATTTCCAGCATCTGTGGGCCTTATCCCAGGCCAACGAGTCAGTGAGTATGGAGATTGAAGCCAACGGTGGAGATAGTTCTGATCCACTGCTTCAGCAGATACTCCAGCAAGCAGCAGATCTTCAGCACGAACTGACCTCCGGCAACCTAAACCAGGCCGTGACGACAGCAGCATCCCTCTCCCAGACCCAAACACCAGTATCCTCCCATGCTGTTGTCCACATGTCAACACTATCAACATCTACCCAGGTAACTGCATCAATTACTCAGCAGCAGCAATCAACGTCTAATGCCGAGGAAGTGAATATGATGCAGGAAGTGGAGCAACTGATGGATCCTTGGGAAGAAATAGATAACATTCTAGGTATTAACTCGCAGTCCAACAACCAGCAGATTGGTCCAACATCGGTCACTGAGCAAATGGCAATTGATGCCATTCAGCGACAACTCATGAGTGAGGAACCAGTGCAGACTCCCAATTCTGTCTCTACTGGCAATCATATACGTAACGCCAACCCCAGTATATTTCTCGGGGCCGCTAGCCAAGCTTCAAGCACTAAAGCAGGACAGGTGCCCTCTCGCCCAACTCTCGCCCAGTTACAAATGGCTCGCAGCCTACAACAACAGCAGGCTGGGGGACTGGGTCAGGTCACAGTGTTGGATGCAGCATTCACACAGCAACTACTTCAACAACAACAACAACAACAACAACAACAACAACAGCAACAACAGCAAATGCAGCCACTTCAGCCCCAAGGAGCAATGGCCCAATCCATGCCAGGGCAGATGGGGCCACGTTTCCCTCAGCCTCAAGGTGAGAGCTCTCTCTCTTCTTCCTCCCTTCTTACGTCCTTGAAGTCACTTCTTAGCATGTCAAATTGAGGTAACATAGGAAAGTGTATTTGCTCCTCATGGCAAAAGTCAGACACCTTTACTTCCATGTTCAGTGATGATGTAGCTGTTGCATGGCTATGTCCTTTAGTGCTAGGATCCTTGGGTTGTGGCTTCAAAACAGATTTCCCTGATCAGGGCCCCGTTCCACAAAGGGACCATAGTGCTACGACTATCTTAAGCCTATATTAAAGTATGGGAATGACAGTCATCTTAGCAACTGTCCTCTCGTTTGCTATGACTGAAGGGGCGATCGGGTAGCCTAGTGGTTAAAGCGTTTGCTCCTCACGCCGAAGACCCGGGTTTGATTCCCGACATGGGTACAATGTGTGAAGCCCATTTGTGGTGTCCCCTGCCGTGATATTGCTGGAATATTGCTAAAAGCGGCGTAAAACCTCACTCACTCACTGCTATGACTGAAGTATTACACCAGTATTACACCAGATGATCCCATAGGACTAGTATAAACCTTATTGCACTAGTCCTCAGAGTTTGTAGCTAGTCCTGCTTGAATGAGAAAAAAATGTTCACTATGTTTACATTTTTTGTCAGTTTTAATCAGTTCCAATTTGGAGCAAAATTGAAGCATTGAGAACTGGTTCAGAGTTATACCCCTCAAATGCTACTAGTACTAGTCAATGAGGACTACCATCACTGGATTTTTGCTTGTCCTCAGCACAATTTAGTAGTCGTGGACTAGCATGAATTTCCAAGGCTGATAAACTCAGAAATCAAACCCCTGTGAAGTGTTTGACTTATAGGAATTGCTACCTGGACATTATTATGAATAATACATGATCTTATGCTCAGATGAGAAGGCTGGGGGTTGCACTCAGTATAAAAATACAAACTATTATTCTTAGCATTGACATGATAATATTTTCACCAAGGCCTTCACAGTCCCAGAATCAGACAGATCCTGAAGTGACAAAGTTTATGTATATCAAATGGGCTTGAATTTCAAGAAAATCTACAAATAAACATTGCATTATTTTACTTGACATTTACAAAATAGAAATAAAAAAACAACTAATGCATGAGTTCATAAAACAAAGGTGTTTGAGAAATAATTGCAGCATTTATGCAGTATATTGTAATATTTGTAGGAGATCTAATCAGATTGTAGAGTATTTCACTGACACCATTCTCCACTGTGCAGCTCCAATAAGTCCACTTGCCAGTGCCTTGCAAGGCCAGTCCCCACAGCGCCCTATGTTCCGGGGCATAAACCAGACGTCAACAGCCATACAGGTCCGCCAAACGCTGTTGCAACAGCAGAAGCTGAAGCAGATGGAGAAACAGCGACTTCGGCAGGCACAGGAACGACAGCGGCTGTTACAGCAACAGCGACTAATCGCGTTGCAACATCAGCAGCAGCAGAAGTTTGGGCAGTTCCCGCAGGTAGGTTCAGCTTAGTGTGACTGCTCGGACAGAGTCTAATCTTGTAATCTGAAGATTCTAAAAACTCTCATTAAAAATAGATCCTGTCCCATTGATGTTTTGTAAGATCACAGCGTAAAGTTGAACATAGATGTGTTTTTATATTCAGTTACAGTTCTTAATTTCCAAAGTAGTGTTAAAGAAAATGTAGACATGTAAACCTTTCTGTCCGTGACTTCATGGCTATTGTATGCTGCCCATCTTTTATTGTGTGCTTGCCCGTTTCCCTCATATGTGGCCCAGGAATGGCTTTGTTTGTGGTGTTGGTGATAGTTTGTGGATGTGTATGTTTACCTTTAGTTTCAAATTCACCTGGTGTAGTGTACATCATGATCTGAAGGAACATATGACAAGCCCGGCCACCTCAAGCTTTGTAGATACTCTGGAATTCATTTCGTTCAAAATGAAACAAAATCATGCTTTATGTTCAAACCAAGTAGGCTTTGATTTCTGACAGTTTCACTTTGTGTGAGCTTTGCATGGGGTAGTTCTTCCGACTGTTACTCCACAGACATTTGTAATTCTCAAACACTATGTGACACTCCGACCGTTTTGTTTCCGTAGGGAAATATGGGAGTAGATGGCCACTTCCCTGAAAACCTTGGTGAGCTAATGAACTCAGGCCACGCCCCAAATGTTACCTTACCTGTGCAGGTATGTGATCCTAGACGCTCGCCTTTAGTAGGTCAGCTACGGTTAGTCCAGTCACGTCAGTTAACATGTGCAGTATTGCCAGCCCAGGTGAACTTGAAATATCTGTACATATTCATATATATTGTGAACCAAAAATGACTACGACTTGAACATCGAAGATCTGTCACTATTCAGGTTGTTGTTAATGTTTTCTTTCAAGTTGGTGTTTATTTTAAGTTTGTGTTGAAACTTGTGATGAAGTTCCGGAAGATGTGTTGTGTCTAGATGGTGTGGAGTATTCATGCATGGGTTATTGTCTTGCAGCGGGGCCAGGCCATGCCAG